>NC_134240.1:44543699-44861194 GCF_965152275.1 Natator depressus | reverse complement strand
TAAGCTTATACAAAGGTGCATTAGAATTTAAGTGCCAAAATAAGAATTTGCTTTGGGAAAAAAGCTTTTTCCTTGTCTGCCTGTAGTTTCTTATCTCTTTTAAAAGGGATGCGGTCAGCTTGAAATTGAGTATCGCTCAAAAAAGTGTTAAAGTAATGTCAAGAGAGTATCTAGAATACAGGTAGTTAGGAGCTCTGTTCCCCCTATGTCCCTTATATAGCTCCTGATTTTTTGTGCCCATATTTGTGTAGTCTTACAATTATATTTCACTCTCTCTTTTTTCTTTTTTAAACACAAGCAACAAGAGAAAAGCATTTAAAGCCCTACAGAAACATTAACGGAAACTGACAATCCAGAAAGTGCTATCAGATCCACAAAGTGAAAAATACAGAAAAATATTTTCTATCTAGTATTTCCATTTTAGTTACAGTAATTAAAGTGAGAGTCACATATCAAGTAAAATATACTTAATTTTTCACTGACATTTCTGTCAGAAATACTGTTTAAAGTTCAACTATGCATCAAATTATAAAAGGGTAGTTTATGCATTTTTACGCAGAACACAGAATGCCTGTAATTTTACAATATGGAAGTTTATCCCATGTGTTTGTTGGGCAAATGTAATATTGAGTGAATGTGAGGTTGAGTGTGGAATTATTGCAGTTCCAACTTTTATACTTGCGTTGCATTTTTAAGTTTGGGGGTTTTTTTAAAACACTTTTGCAAGTTTGTGCAAGATGATGCAAATCCTGATTACCAAGAAAATCTTATGACAATTTCTCCAAATTGGCAAATTATAAAAATTATTCTCAGACAGTGTGACATTCCCCATGGCACAATCTAGACGGCTGAACAGCTGTGTCCTCTCAATTATCCAACCTGGGGTGACTTGTACACTGCTTCACTGTGAGAGCAACCACTCCTGATCAGCTCACACACAGCCTCCAGCATGTAAATTACTCCCAGCTATATTGTATGAGTGCTTATGGCCAGCCACTCATAGAATCATAGAATATCAGGGTTGGAAGGGACCTCAGGAGGTCATCTAGTCCAACCCCCTGCTCAAAGCAGGACCAATCCCCAAGTTTTGCCCCAGATCCCAAATGGCCCCCTCTAGGATTGAATCACAACCCTGGGTTTAGCAGGCCAATGCTCAAACCACTGAGCTATCCCTCCCCCATTGAATTACACTGCAGAGTAACACCAGCAAATTCCCAGTCCCAGACTTTCACCCAGAAACATGTCTCTTGTACTGCCCAGCCCCCTTTGGGACAACACAAGCTCATATAAAGTCCTTCAATTTATTAATAGAAAATGATATGCACCTCAAATGGAGTTTCCCCAACACTTTTATCTAAACCAGTGTGCTTGGATGGAACAAGTTTATTAATTACAAAAAGACGAATTTTAAGTGATTACAAGTAATGAGGCATAAAAGACAGAATTGGTTACAAAGGAATAAAAGGTAAACCACAACTAGCACCTAATTTAACAAACTAAATTAATTCAAAGCAAAGGTTTCTCTCACCACATGCTTTAGCAATCTTACTGCCTGGGTTCCTATAAGCCAGGACCTCTCCTCCAGTTCAGTGTTATTTTCCTTATCCTTTGTGTGCAGAGAGAAAAGAAGGAGTCTTTTGGGGTGTCTGTTCCCCTTTCTTATATTTTTTTTTCCCTTTGAAAATCACCTCCAGCTGAGGTTCGGAGACAGGAAGTCTGAGGGGCCAGGAACCTTCAGCTGCTTCTTTGCCAAAATGTAGATTTTTCTATCACACCCTTTTTCCTGCCAAAGAATGGCCACTTAACCAGATGATAGTCCATCTGATTTTGCTGACCCTGGCTGAGGCATCAGTATGCCTTTTGTCTTTGAGGAACTGGTTTGTGCCTGCTTTTCTAAACTTGGAACATGTCTCAGTAATGTTATACAGTAGAATATTAACTTTACATACAATGTTGCCACATATATTTTATTGGGACAATAATGATCAGCAAATTATGAGTTTTAAAATGATACTTCACAAGGCATACTTTGTTCAAAAATTATCATAGACCTGTAAAAGGGATGAACATAAGGGTCAAGACTGTCACAGCTAATTTATTTGCTGAGTGATTGTCTCACCATTTATTTGTAAAATGCTGACGCTGCAAAACTTTCCAAGCTAATATTTACTGAAATGAATAAGATGATCTATTTGAACCCCATTGGATGATGCCCTAATCTGGTTTGTCAAGAAATTCTTGAGGCAGCTTGAAAAGAGGGAGGAGCCCGTAAAGTCAACATCTTTAAAAGCTGGATGAAAAGTGAAAATTCTTGCTTCTGGTCATGTATCATCATGGTTGACAAGCAGCCTTTGTTTTCTCCAGAAACTGCTTGGTCATCGAGAAGATTCCAGCAACCTGCAATATCTAAGTCTTCACAAGCAAACAGTCTCTAGCCAACCAGGAAGTCTTTCGACGTGAACTAGCTGAGAAAATAAAAACAACCAACTACTCTTTTCCACAGGTCAGCTTCTTAAAAAGCTGCATGAAACCACAAGAGTCACAAAATAAACTTGTACAGGTATCTAACTTTTCTTTTTGCCAGCAGAGGATGCCTCTGAGTCAGCATTCTTGCTTTTTTTTTTTAATCCCACTAAGTGACAGGTAGTGAGCATGTATGTATGGGCAAGTGCGTGTGGTTAAAACCTTCACTGTATCTGAAAATGACACCAAAAGAATTAGTTTCTCAAACATTTAAGAAAGGTCTAAATTGGATAATGTCACTGTACTAGGAGATTATACAAGTACATTTCACAGGTTAGGGATTATATGCTTAAATCTTAAGAAATTGCCATCTTCACCTAAAAACATTTGCTAAATATAATAAGCTGTATTATCTTGATTTGTATGAAAATGTTTTATATAATTATATATGGAGAACGAAAATTAGCTAGTATCTAACCACTAAAATTTGGGCAGGCAGCTTCAAATGGCATCAAAATGTGGTTTAATTATTGGCTTTATTCAATTATTCAACCCTTCATGCATTAACCATCTGGCTAGAATATAAATTCATATTGATTGACATTGATAATGTGATATTCTTTTCTGGTTAATTATTAGGTAAAGCTTTTGAGGAAACTATTGGCTTATTTGGAATCATTTAATTAACTTGATAAAGTTAAAATCAAATTAATCTAACTTTTATTTAGTTTGATTTGCATTTTTAAGTTAGGAATTTTTATTTTTTTATATATTCATTCATTTTGTAACATGTTTTATGTAGGTTTATTGTTAGTTATTTATATAACATTGGAAATTGACAATGTTTCTTCCCCAGATGTCAGGGCTCTCTAGAACTGAGAACAAGTGATATAAAACAAAAAGAATCTAATAACCCACCTAGGAGTGTGGTTCATATCATCCATTACCATAATTCTCATATTAGGTATTACTCGTAACACTACTTCACAAAAATTTTAAAACAGAATTGTAATTTTTGACTCTACTGTGTCCCTTTGGCACTTCTTCCTTATCCTTAATGTTACAGATAGGAACTTAAAGAGCCAGACAGGCTGTTTTCAAGTGTCATTTGGTGGACTACAGCAGATAGCAACTAGAGCCCCATCATGTGCTTTACCTGTTAGGATTTTGATCCATAAGCATTAAAAATGATCTGCCTCCCAGCTGTCAGCAACTTGGAAACAGATAATGCCATTTTTGACCGTGATATCACCACTTCCCTTTTGTCCACTCAATCCTCCCTTTAAAAAAATGGTTATAACCTATTTAACATTCCAAACATGCAAATCTTCCCATCAGATTTCAGTAATGCCAAGTAGGTCAAATTTATGCTCAGAAATGAGCAACTCCAATTCCTCCACAAACTATGCCATCTGAGACAAGTTGAAAGTGAGACTTGTCATAATCTATTCGTAATTCGCAAGATTAAAATACAGTGCATACAGGCTTGAGGGCTGAGAAAATTTATTGCAAAGAAAGTGCTCTCATGAGCAATTTGTCCAAATATGGATAAACAGGAACTCACTGCTGTCCGAAGAAAGGTATTTCAATCAGTGTAACTCACATGCTTTACAATGCAGCTGTAAGCTGCTGCCAATCTCCCCAGCCCTGGAACGATTGACATTACTCCCAGAGTCTGAATCAGGGCGTTTTCCTCAGGGCTTCATTTATTATTCAAACACTAAACTCACACAGTAAACCAAAACAAAGCTATTCCCCAGTCCTCCTACATGCAGTCTCCCTGGGAGTCCCCCTACTCCAGCTCCTGACACAGAAACCAATTTCCCTCCTCCTGAACTCAGCCACTTGTTGGCTTTAATAATCACTTGGATCAGACTCAGCTGGGAGGTCGAAGAGCAATCACAAGTGAGTCTGGGTCCAACCTCCCAAAAAGGGTCAGCCACTCTAACAGCAGCATTTTTATAGTGCTTTTTAAGTCCAAGAAAGAGAAAAAATAAGTAGGAAAGAGGAATGGATTTGTCTGAATCATCTGTCTCTGCACATGTGCAAAGAGCAGAGTTGGGGACTCAGAAGTGCTCAGAGACATCCAGAAGGAGGATGTGGTAGTTCCTGAATATACTCAGATGCTTTCTGTACAGCTTTAACAAAAACTACCACTTCTGCATGTCCTACACATCCTCAGCAAGAGATGTAAGTGAGCCAGAGTTCAGATGAAATGTTATAAATAAGGCTACATTTTAGTCATGGGTATTTTTAGTAAAAGTCATGGGCAGTAAACAAAAATTCACAGCCCATGACCTGTCCATGATTTGTACTATATCCCTGACTAAACCTTGGGAGTGCCATGGGTGCTCATGGGGGGCATCCCAGGTGCTCGGGCAGGGGGAGTCCAGGGGGCTCTGCAGGTGCTCGGGGGGAGGGGGTGCCCGGGACCACCGTTGGTAGTGCAGCAGGAGGGATGGTGGGGCTGGCAGGCTCCCTACCCGGCTTCTCTGAAGTGGAGACATGTCCCTCCCTCAGCTCCTAGTTCTGTGCGCGGCACCGCCCCCGCAGCTCCCACTGGCCGGGAACCATGGCCAATGGGAGCCCCGGGGGTGGTGCCTGCAGGCAGAGGCAGCACCCAGAGCTAGGAGCTGAGGGAAGGACATGTTGCCACTTTCAGGGAGCCCTCCCAAGGTAAGCGCTGCCCACAGCAACCTCCTCCCGCTCCCCAACCCCCAGACCTGAGCCCCCTTCCACACCCAAAACTCCTCCTACAGCTGCGAGGGGAGGACGGTGGCCCGAGACTGCCCCAGGAGCAGCTGGTGTGACTGGCCCAGGGGATGCCTGAGTTGCTCAGGCAGCTCCAGAGCCAGCTGCACCGGCTGCTGAAGAAGTCACGGAATCCATGACTTCCGTGACCTCCATGACAAACTCACAGCCTTAGTTATAAATGCAGGAACTAGTGAGAGCCCTTGTAGGGTTGGCTGAATAATGACAATGCTGGGCCATCTGTTGATGTTGTGCAGCCATTTGCTGAAGCAGCTGAGCCTATTGTTGTTGTTGCTGGGTAGCCTGCTGCTGGTGGTCCTGTGGTGCAGCCATGGATCCAGACCTCCTGTCAATGCCAGTGATGAGGATGATATCTGGCAGCGGGCGGTCTTCACCAGTGCTGGACGGTTTTGTGTCTTATGAGGAGATGGGGATGATGATACTGATGGAGCCTATGACTGATGATCATAGAGATGGTCGTGGAGATGGTAGAGCCTATTTTTCAGAACTTTCTTGTTATGTTTATGGGACTTAGGACATACAACGTCGTCATGGGTCAAGCCAGTGGGCTTGCTCATAGGCTTGCCCGATATCTTCAGAATGGACTCAGAGGAAGACACAGTTCAGTACCCAAATGCGGTACAGGAGGAATTTGGGGGGAGGGACCCCCATATAGCCTAATCTAAAGCTATTGAAAATTATCAAAACTTTGAAATCTATTAAAACTTCTAAAACTACTATTTACAACTAAAATACTGTTTTTCAGAAATGATGACAGTTACGGGGCTTATTCCTTCACCCACTTACTTCCCTGGTCCTTCTCGCATGAACAGAGAGCAACAATACCCGAAGTCCAAAGGTGCAAACAATTCGATGTTTATTGGGGTGAACTTCCAGCAAGCATGATTCTAGTTTCCTTCCTTAGTGTCCCCCTTCCCAGCTCTGACACCACAGAGCCTTACACCTGTGTCCCTGTTCCCATTCCTGCCCTTAGCAAAACATGATTCCAATTTCCCCACCCCCATTCCCTGTTCCCATTTCCCCCCCACACACACACACTTCCTGATTGACTGCAGACTACATAGTAAAACTTGAGTTCTGCTTAGCTATACCTTAACCAATCATTTTCCTGAAATTTAACTAACCAATCCTAACATATTGTAACATGCTTATGTAACCAATTATATCCCACCACCTTAATTAATTTACGCCCAGCAAAATTAATTATACAGCAGACAAAAACAATCACAGAACCAGACAGAGAGTATACAGACAAACAAACAATACAGAAGTGAGGATTTCACATCCCAGCTATTGACAAGTGAGTTCTTGCCAGACAGGATGCTATCAAACTAAGTTTCCTTTTACATTTTCTAGGCACCTCCCTTTCTCTGGAGGTGATAGGAATACAATCCTGTCCTGATAATGCCTAACAGCCCAATAGCACCTTATTTCAATGTGACTAGGTGACCGGTCGCTTCCCAGCTTATGGCTGCCTCTGTTGCTTAGCCAAAGGCCTTAGCCTAAGAACAGGACATCAGACTGTCACAGTAAAAGAAGGACCTTACACCAGCAGACAGTGATTTTGATTCTTTGTTTTATACCTCTAACTAGCCAAGTGATAAGAATACACCTAAATTCTTAGAGTATAGGCCTTTACAGACAGACCTGAATATCTATATCCTAACAATGACATCAGACCTGAAGGTTCTGACCCAGACCATGCAGCGGTGAGATGAACTTAAGAGGCAGATGGTCTGTCCTGCCCTTTGTCGCCTCGGTTGGGAGCCTGAGGTGAACCAGGGTACATGTACAGACCAACAGAAATTACTTTCAAATTCTCTAAGGGCACATGCATAACCGACAGTGGAATACAATAGGGACCATCACTCAAAGAACAACCCAGGCTTTTATCCAGGTTTTAGTCCAAACTCCTCTATCCTCCACAGGATGGAAGAAATGCCATTTCCCTGGACCATCTCCTTTCCCTACTACATGCAATCCAAGATGGATTCCTAGCAGGACAGAAAAATTAAGCATGCAACTACTAATTTATTCTAGCATGCACTGTTTTAGGTATGCAAAGTAGGGATTATTCGTACAAGCCTAGCAATGCCTGCAGGAGAAGGAATACGTGCACCACAAGAATACCTATATGCTTATTTTATATATATATATATATATATATATATATATATATATATATATACACACACACACACACACACACACACAGAGTTCTTCCTTACACTGATGCTAGCACTAGAGAATTGTCTGAAGCTGCTTAGATTTTAAGTCCCATTGTATGACCTGTAGATGTATAAAGTCCAGAGCACTTGGAAAATCTCTTGGTGCTGCTATCCTGCTATTTGTTTGCCGCAAGTGGAAAAGTGAGGAGGAGGAGGAGGAGGAGGTATTGCAAAGGCACATCTGTTATAAACAGGATGCAGAAGCTTGCTTATGTTTGTCTGAAGTTTAGCCCACTCCTGGATGTTGATGCTTGAGAACTTTTCAGAGACAAGAAACTCCAGACTGTAGCTTACTAGACCTCTCCAGCCATTAATTTACTGCTAAATCACAAGGCAACAAAATATCTCCTTGATATAGACAGCAGGAATTCTATTGCAAGCAAGGAAAAGTTGTTCCCTCTTCCAATTTGGAATCTTGAGAAAATTTACATCTTCCAGTGCCACCACTGCCTGAAATAATGACCCTGGTCTGTTCCCCCTGTCACCCAACATCCCCACCCAGGCCAAAAAATATTTTGGGGTATTTTTAGTAAAATAAATATGAAATATTTATTCCTGTCCTGATGGGCTCGTAACCTAGGCTGCAACAGATTCTGAGCAGGAAAACGTATTGCAAATGTTGGCCTTGTTGTGACACAGAACATTAAAAAGGGAAAGCTTTTTTTCTCTCTTTCTAACAAAAAAACCAAACACATATGATTTTTCATTGCCTTTGCAGTACCTTCTACTTCAGCTGGAAAAAGGCACCTATCCAGGCTTCTTCGGCCAAGGACCCTTAAACAGAGGGCAAAAGAAAGGGTCAGAGGCAACCTACTGCAGCACATGCAAAATGACTTTGCCTAAAGTTCATATCAACTCCTGGAAATGCAGAGGAAGATACAGGACAGGAATAGCTGTGGAGTACATGAAGCATGATAAAGGAGCAGGACTGACAAGAGATGCTTAGCCCAGTGGTTCTCAAAATTTTGTACTGGTGAGCACTTTCACATAGCAAGCCTCTGAGTGCAACCCCGCCTTATAAATATATAAAAATTGTGTTTAATTTAACACCATTATAAATACTGGATGCAAAGCAGGGTTTGGGGTGGAGGCTGACAGCTCACAACCCTCCACGTAATAACCTTGCGACCCCTTAAGGGGTCCTGACCCCCAGTTTGAGAACCACTGATGGCCAGCAGGCAGCAGACCCCAGTTCTAACAGCTGCACCTATGTAAGCCATTACATCATGCCCCACTGTAATAATTTAGACAGACACCCCTTCACACTACTATGTCATGGACTCACTGCAGCTATGGGAGAATTCTGGCTGGGGAATGAGCCAATCAAAGTCCTCCTGGAGGAGAAGTATACGCAGGACCAATCACGGGGGGCGGGGAGGGCAGGAGGGCCATTTGGCCTGGGCCTCAAGCTCAAAGGAGGCTTCAAATTTAGACACTTGTTAATCTTTTTGCATTTGATAAGTTTCGCAACTTGTTTTTATGTGCACGAAAGCTAGATTTTTCCTCAATTAGTGCATTTGCACAGAAAAAGGCTAGAAAACCATTTGTTAAATAAAAAAATATTCAAATTATGTGCCACTCTATTTTTGGTGCCTTATTTTGTTTCCAGGTGTTGTCATTTTTTATTTTTATTATGGCTACGGGCCTCAAAAGCTGGAAGTGGCCCAGTCCTCTCTGGACCTCTGAGAGGGCCTGAGTATACGTGGGCAGACGTATTCTGTTCCTCTATCTCTATGTACCCATGGAGAAAGGAGAACAGGTATACTGGCAATGTGCAATTCCATTTCCCACTATATTGCACTAATTGGCTTTACTGTCAGTTCTGTTTACACCTCACTATAGATTTTGACAACACTTTGCCTAATGCAGTGTCAGCTGGAATATAGTTTTTTTGTTGTTGTTTTGATTTGTTTTTGCTAAATGAAATATATGGTTGCACAATCAATTGGTGTGAGTACCTGGGAAACAAAGACACATGAAATTCAAGGCAAAGCTTTTAATATAGTCAGATTAACAAAAGACAAATTGATATGTATTATTCATATGTACAGTACAGGTGAATCACAACTCCACAGTAGCACAATTCCATGAGCATTTTCTCCCTGCAAAGCAAGGATGTGGGCACACAAACATCCCTTCCTCCCCTCACTCACCTGGTCCCAGCCCCAATTATCAGAGGCACACTTTCTAGTTGCCTGTACCTGGCCTGTATGCCAGCAATATCTGTGAAACACTTCTGGTGAAAGTTCTCCCCCTTATCCTCAAATATGCTGTGCAGCATTTAGAATGCCCCAATAACACAAATGATATTTTATACTCTGGCAACCTCATTGTAGGTGAAGGGTTCGTTCTGGCTTACGCAAGCACGAAGGTCTGGCAGTAGTCCTCTCGTGTACCGGTCGATGACCAGAACCTCTAGTATCTCCTCCGTACTCCAGGACTCAGTTCGCAACCACTTTCATGCGAGATGGATGTGGTCAAACAATTGGGACCGTGGGGTTTTGTTTTCCTGGTACCTCTACTCATGATACCGCTGGGCCCGCACTGCGGTCATTACCCCAGATTTGGCCAGGATCTCTGCTTTCAGCCGGGGGTAGGGTGCTGCAGCTTCTTCAGGCAGATCATAGTAGGCCTTCTGGGCCTCCCCACACAGGAATGGAGCGAGGATGCCAGACCACTGTTCTCGGGGCCAAGCCTCCCGCAGGGCTGTCCTCTCAAAGGCCAGGAGATATGCCTCTATGTCATCCTACCCTGTCATTTTCTGCAGGCAATTGCTGACCCATCTGATCCGCGTCCCATCATGGCTGTGGTTCATCTCCATAAGGGCCTTCACTTGATTTACCAGTTCCCGCAACATAGCACGGTCTTGAGCAGCCTGGTCCATCAGCAGGCGATTAGTCCTCCTGTTGGGCGGCTGCCTAGACACGGGTAGCCTCCTGCTGGGCAGCCGTGGCTTGCATCAGTGCCCGCAGTACCTCCTCCATTGTGGTGGTTGGGGGGGGGGAGGAACCCTCTCTTTTTTTAAAAAAAATAACACCACACTCCTTCTTCCACCGCGCTGTGCACACCAAATCCCACAGCTCACACCAATTGTGACAAAGTTCCTCCTCTGCCTTGGTGGGTCCTGCAGCTTCTTGATTGGCTGCAGGTATTCTAATCAGCCTGTCTGCCTTAATTGTTTCCAGATTTTTCCTGATTGTTCTGAAACCTTCCCTGTTACCTTACCCAGGGAAAAGGACCTACTTAGCCTGGGGCTAATATATCTGCCTTCTATCACTCTCCTGTAACCATCTGGCCCAACCCTGTCACAATAGGTAAAATCCCAAGGGAAGCAAGTCTAAGGGAAAAAACAACTGAAGACAGTTGGCAGTTTTTCAAAGAGACATTATTAAGGGCACAAGACCAAACTATCCCACTGCGTAGGAAAGATAGGAAGTATGGCAAGAGACCATGCTGGCTTAACCAGGAGATCTTCAATGATCTCAAATTCAAAAAAGAGTCCTACAAAAAGTGGAAACTCAGTCAAATTACAAAGGATGAATATAAACAAATAACTCAAGTATGTAGGGACAAAATTAGAAAAGCCAAGGCACAAAACGAGATCAAACTAGCTAGGGACATAAAAGGAACCAAGAAAACATTCTACAAATACATTAGAAGCAAGAGAAAGATCAAGGACAGAGTAGGCCCAATGAGGGAAGAAAGACAGTAACAGAAAATGTGGAAATGGCAGAGGTGCTTAATGACTTCTCTGTTTTGGTTTTTACCAAGAAGGTTGGTGGCAATTGGACATCTAAAATAGTGAATGCCAGTGAAAATGAGGTAGGATCAAAGTCTAAAATAGGGAAAGAACAAGTCAAAAATTACTTAGACAAGTTAGATGTCTTCAGATCACCAGGTTCTGATGAGATGCATCCTAGAATACTCAAAGAGCTGACTGAGGAGATATCTGAGCCATTAGCAATTATCTCTGAAAAGTCATGGAAGATGGGAGACATTCCAGAAGATTGGAAAACAGCAAATATAGTGCCCATCTATAAAAAGGGAAACAAGGACAGCCCAGGGAATTACAGACCGGTCAGCTTAACTTCTGTACCCGGAAAGATAATGGAGCAAATAATTAAGCAAACAATTTGCAAACACCTAGAAGATAATAAGGTGATAATAACAGTCAGCATGGATTTGTCAAGAACAAATCGTGTCAAACCAACCTGATAGCTTTCTTTGACTGGGTAACAAGCCTTGTGGATGAGGGGAAGCGGTAGATGTGGTATATCTTGACTTTAGTAAGGCTTTTGATACTGTCTTGCATGACCTTCTCATAAACAAACTAGGGAAATGCAACCTACATGGAACTACTATAAAGTGGGTGCATAACTGGTTGGAGAACCATTCCCAGAGAGTAGTTATCAGTGGTTCACAGTCATGGTGGAAGGGCATAACGAGTGGGATCCCACAGGGATCGGTTCTGGGTCCGGTTCTGTTCAGTATCTTCATCAATGATTTAGAAAACGGCACAGAGAGTACACTTATAAAGTTTGTGGAGGATACCAAGATGGGAGGGGTTGCAAGTGCTTTGGAAGATAGGATTATAATTCAAAATGATCTGGACAAACTGGAGAAATGGTCTGAAGGAAATAGGATGAAATTCAATAAAGTACTCCACTTAGGAAGGAACAATCAGTTGCACACATACAAAATGGGAAATGACTGCCAAGGAAGGAGTACTGCGGAAAGAGATCTGGGGGTCATAATGGATCACAAGCTAAATATGGGTCAACAGTGTAACGCTGTTGCAAAAAAAAACAAACATAATTCTGGGAAGTATTAACAGGAGCGTTGTAAGCAAGACACAAGTAGTAATTCTTTCACTCTACTCCACACTGATTAAGCTTCATCTGCAGTATTGTGTCCAGTTCTGGGCATCACATTTCAGGAAAGATGTGAAGAAATTGGAGAAAGTCCAGAGAAGCGCAACAAAAATGATTAAAAGGTATAGAAAACATGACCTATGAGGGAAGATTGAACTATTGGGATTGTTTAGTCTAGAGAAGAGAAGACTGGGAGGGCACATAACAGTTTTCAAGTACATAAAAGGTTGTTACGAGAAGGAGGGAGAAAAATTGTTGTTCTTAACCTCTGAGGATAGGACAAGAAGCAATGGTTTCAAATTGCAGCAAGGGCATTTTAGGTTGGACATTAGGAAAAACTTCCTAACTGTCAGAGTGGTTAAGCACTGAATAAATTGCCTACGGAGGTGGTGGAATCTCCATCATTGGCAATTTTTAAGAGCAGGTTGGACAAACATCTGTCAGGGATGGTCTAGATAATACATAGTCGTGCCTTGAGTGCAGTTCTATGGTTCTGTGATCTAGGTAGGGCTTCATAAGCCAGGACAGCAGAGGATAGGCTGGGTCCCCTAAAATAAGTTGGCACAAAAACACCACATTCATAATTGTTATTGGGAAGGAATAAAGTTCCTTGTTGTCCAAATATATAAACACCAGACCTTCAGAATCCCCTGGCATCATACATTGCATCTGTATCCCATGTTGGCATTAATGAACCTCTTTCTGTGTTCAACCAAGGCCCACACAATGAGCAAGTAAGTATCCTTTCCAGCTGACACTAATGTGCATCTTGTGGGGGCAGCTAATGTGCATTTGTGCCATCAATGGCCCCAGCACAGTTCAGGTGCCTCTTTTTCTCAAAGCCAGTTATTTTGGGAACATTAGCAATCTTCACCACCCATAGGTAAAATCACAGCAATAACTGCCTCACAAACCTCCATCACTACAGCACCAGCAATTGACTGACGAATGCCAGATTGGTTAGCCACCAACCTACTGCCGTCTAAGGTAGCCTGCTTCCAGATAGCAATAGCTACCTGCTTCTGGGGAAACGTATGGCCTCTCTCATTTGCATGCCTTGGCACTGAAGGGTCAGGGCAAGCTCCTCACATAGCTTCATGAGGGTGTCCATCAACAGAAATTCTGGAGCCACCGCTGTTCATTCCAGCCTCTCAGGATGACAATGTAGTCCCATTCTGTGCTTCTGCTCCTACTCCAGAATCATAGGTCAGCATAGTGGGATTGCAGCTATTAAAAATGCATCAGCTGTCTCCACTCCATCATATGTGCATGCAGCCTGTATGATCTCATCAAGTCACACACTGCCACCTCCTCAAGGCAACAAGCTGCCTCATCAGGGGATGTGGAGGAAGTATTGAATGGAGGCAGAGGTGTCCTTCTGATCTGATGGGAAATAAACCTCCCTCGTAAGGTCCAACCTCCACTGGTTGCTGGGTACTAACTACAAAAAGATATTTTCTGTCCAACATTAGGAAAACATTTAAATGGGAATTTAAATGCTCAGATTGTAAACTGAGCTCACCTATAACTGTTATATGTCCCATTGGCTTTACACCCTTTGGCCCATCCACCTGTATGCAGGGTTAGAAAGAATACCCATTGCTCAAAAGATCTAATCCAAACAACTGCAGGTTTTTATTCTTCAAAACTGTCAGGTATTTATTCCAGGACAGTTCCAAAAGCAGTTTTATACTTTAACTAGAAAGGGTAGTGCACCTATAGAGTGTAACACTTATATGGACAGAAAAAATAAAAAAAAAATTTTAATCAGGTAATCCCTTTTTGTGTGCTTTTTTATGTGAGTAGGTATCTGGTAGAACCATTTTCTAGCAGAATACAGGCTTTGAAAATGGTTTATATTTTCATGCTATATATCTTACACTTGACAGATTGCATGATTTCATTCACTACATTCTTAATCAGTTTAAATAGTCTCTTCAAGTACCTGTTATTTGTTCCATTTAATTATAGCATTTGATTCAAGGGATTTCAGCACTAAATTTTCATGAGTGTACATTCCTGGCATTCTTTAGTTATTCATGCATTGAAAATTCTGGAAAAATGGAAAGAGATTGTACTGTTCACACAAAATGCACTAAGTCCAGTATTTAGAAAATCAAACTGATAGGTACCAAATTAATGATAATTAGAGTATATTCATTTACATCAGTCCATCTGATCCAATAAAACAAATTACTCCAGCTAGTCTATTCATTTACCATAGTAGTGATTTTAAAATATACACTCCAACTGTAATTTTAACATTTTGAAAAGGCCAAATATCAGAATGCATGAAAAACCGAGGACAAAAAGCTGTTACATATTGTATTCATGTTTAGCCTAAACTGATTCATCTCCTGGAATTAATAATTAAGTGTTCTTAGTGATATGCTTTTATCTGATAATTTATTTTCAACAAATATATGGGTCGAGGAATCGCTTCAAATGAGTTGCTCCAACTTATATAAAACACGAAGACAGTCAGATGGGGGGGGGAAACAAGTGTTGGAGAAACTGTGTAAAAGTGATTTTATGCATACAGGGCAGATGTCAAATTATTGAAGATTAATGGGATGTGATAACCAAATATTACAAACTATTAGACATTTATTCCCAAATCATCCATTGGTAATCCTCCTGGGGATTCCTAGTGAAAACTGTCAGAGTCAAAAAGATAAAGAACTGATCTTTCATCTGTCTCACTGGAGAAGAAAAATTCCCCCAAAATTAAAGGAATAATTTCAAATAATATGAAAGATAATTGTTATGGAAAAATGAACACAGCAGAAAAGACACTGATTTTGGATTACCCATTATTAAATACCCAAAGTGTACTAGCCAACAAAAATGCCATCACATTTGACAGTTAATATTAATAACTATAAAAGATTTACTGTGGTTGGTTAACGAGTAAAGAATTTTTTTTCAGTATAAGGAAATCCTCAAAAAACAGCATGCAGTAAGTATTGTAAAGAAAGTTATCCTGTAAAACGGTAACACACTGCCCAACAGACACTTGACTGTCACTGTATTTTTTAAAACAAAATATACTCATTTGTGTAATTATTAATATTTCATTTTGGTTCCTATCTGATTATTTGTAAAGCTGCTTATATCTTCTAAATAAACAGTTATAAAAAATGAAGGCCAATCAGAGCTGTCAATCTAAGGTTTAGCAAGATGCAGTTGTTCTCCTCTCCAGCCGTCCCACCACATGCTGCATGTCCCAATACTTCCAAAACTAAAATGTAAGCAATGTTACTGTGGTTCTACTTCCTAATAGCACGCTGCAGATTTGGGAACCCCCCTGGGAAGTAAAAGAAATATTTCTGAACTTTTATTTGGAAACAAAACATTTTATTTTAACCCCTTTTCCTCTGTTCCTCCTTAATGTGCATAGGAAATGGAAACCAGCAAAGCCGCAGAAAGTGCTTAGCAGCAACTGAGAAGATGACACCTAGCGCCTCCTCAAAGACTTGGATTCCAAAGGTTGACAAGGCTGAGGAGTTTCTAGATAGAAGAGATGTGCTGATGGCAGCTCCTATAGCCAGTGACCTCTCTTTCTTTCAAGTGCAGGCAGGATGAAGGATAAGAGAAAGGAGGGGGGCTCCTAACCTGATCTGAGGTCAAGAGGGAAAACTGCTGATCAGGACCAAGGGAGTGAAAGCTAGGAAGGGAAACTGCTGAGTGATGCAGATAATTGAGCAATTACCATATTAATCAATAGTTATGATGATGGAGGGCGCAGAAAATTTAAGGCAGACAGACATGGTGGCTACTTTTCCTTCTGTGCTTGATTCATGCTTTACAAAGATTTAAAAAGTAACCAGGCAGCTCTAAACTACTACAACCTCTTTACTGTCATCACTTCATTTGACTAAAATATTTTTTTGTCCACAGAAATCAAAGTAATCATTAATGTGCTAGTTTAGGATTTAGGCCCTGTGGGGAATGCAAGAGGCCTAAAAATTGCAAGCAGAGCTTTCCCTGATCACTAGCTGCTTCCACTTCTGTTCCACAAATTGAATATGAAGTTAAGATTATGATTCTGAATTTCTACAAGCTTAGAAATTTAACACCATTCTAGCAAAATAATTTTAAAAGTGGGCCATCTCTCCATACTCCTATATGTAGTACAAGTAGACAATGTCAACAATCAGGGACAATACCAGAGAAACAAAAAAGTCTCAGTCCTCTACCCAAACTGTATTTTCCCACAAGAGACCAATAAGCTACACTTGATAAGGTATTTCAACAGCACCGACTATATACTGAGGCTAACCAGCAGAGGTGCTGAACATCTTCAGCTCCAAATCAGTTCAGCACATCACAGGATCAGACCCTTATGAGAGATTATGGGCATACTTACCATCAAGATTTACAATTTATTTGAGGAAATTTTTGAAATTGTGTAAATTCACTCTTTACTATTTTACCAGTGTGTTGGTTTCAAGCATAAATGTGTATGCTAACAGCACTGATATTTATGGTAGAAAGGCCTTCAGTATATAGGAACTGCAACTGCCTAATACTATAAATTTTTGAAATAAAGTAACTTCATTTGAATTAGTTATTAATTATTAGAAAGCATTTTGAAGGACTGAAGTGCAGCAGTGTTAATATCATTTTAAACATTAGCCTAAAAATTCTTTCACCGTTCATTCTGAGAGAAAATATTTCTAAAAGTTTTTTCAAATTTTGCCCAAAATTTCCAATTTTCCCATACCAGGCCTCAGGAAAAAAATGAGGGTGAGAAAACAGTTTTTTTTCCTGAAATTTTCCGAGTTCTTTCCAGACCTTCATATTTCTACCCTTAACAGGCCATACACAGTTTTAGGATACTGAGGGACAATTTTCAAAGAGTAAACTTTTCAAAGATGTCTAAGTGACTGAGGACCCTGAGTCCCATTTTCTAAAGTGATTTAAATGCTTAAATAATTTAGATGCTTTTGAAAATTTTATCCATGGTCTTTATGACAGCACAACCACAAAAGATCCATGTGGATATAATCCAGAGAAGTCTAGCCATGTCTATTCCCAATTTCCTGCACTTCTCATCCCATTTTCTCATCTCCTGGGGGGCTGCATATCAGCAGTCTGGGGGGCTGCATTTCAGCCAGTTCATGTCTTTTTGGCTGGTTTAAAGGCAAAATCTTGTTTTTTTCCTGAGCTCCTCCCAATGTTCTGTGCCCAGTTTGGTTGAGTGCCCAACACAGCCCCCCTCACCCCAGTTGGGCGCTTAAAGCTCAAGTGATCCATGACCTCAATAACTTACTTGAATCAAAGAATGATTCACAGATTCTCCTCCCTCCCCACCCGCATAGACAGTTCTGTGTTAACTTACAATGGGTTCAGCTCCTGTTGCTAGTTTCCAAATCAATATGGCAAAAGTTACCATTTATGATTCTCTTAGACTGGGAGATTCTTAGGAGCACACACAGAATGAATACAGTGGACCACAAACAGTTACAAGTAAACTGTCTTGTTTGTATTAAAAGTTATACATTACACTCTGTCATAAAAATAAAG
This sequence comes from Natator depressus, assembly GCF_965152275.1. NCBI lineage: Eukaryota > Metazoa > Chordata > Testudines > Cheloniidae > Natator > Natator depressus. The sequence goes on along the minus strand of NC_134240.1, from coordinate 44,843,331 downwards.
GGAAGGGTAAAACCCCTTTAAAATCCCTCCTGGCCAGAGGAAAAATCCTCTCACCTGTAAAGGGTTAAGAAGCTAAAGGTAACCTCAATGGCACCTGACCAAAATGACCAATGAGGAGACAAGATACTTTCAAAAGCTGGGAGGAGAGAGAAAAACAAAGAGTCTGTGTCTGTCTGTGTGATGCTTTTGCCGGAGACAGAACAGGAATGGAGTCTTAGAACTTAGTAAGTAATCTAGCTAGGTATGTGTTAGATTATGATTTCTTTAAATGGCTGAGAAAATAGCTGTGCTGAATAGAATGAATATTCCTGTCTGTGTGTCTTTTTTGTAACTTAAGGTTTTGCCTAGAGGGATTCTCTATGTTTTGAATCTAATTACCCTGTAAGGTATTCACCATCCTGATTTTACAGAGGTGCTTCTCTTTTTTACTTCTATTAAAAGTCTTCTTGTAAGGAAACTGAATGCTTTTTCATTGTTCTAAGATCCAAGGGTTTGGGTCTGTGGTCACTTATGCAAATTGGTGAGGATTTTTATCAAACCTTCCCCAGGAAGTGGGGTGCAAGGGTTGGGAGGATTTTGGGGGGAAAGACGTGTCCAAACTCTGTTTTTTCAGGAACCCAGATAAAGTTTGGTGGTGGCAGTGGAAATCCAAGGGCAAAGGGTAAAATAATTTGTACCTTGGGGAAGTTTTACCCTAAGCTGGTAAAAGTAAGCTTAGGAGGTTTTCATGCAGGTCCCCACATCTGTACCCTAGAGTTCAGAGTGGGGAAAGAACCTTGACACACTCCCATACACTTCTATCCAACCTGAGAGAGCCCAAGCAATAGCTAACGCTGTACTCATACTCACATCCCCAAAGATATTTGAGAGTTTGGTGAATCTCTCAACAGGTGATCATTGATATAGGGGTGATTCCTGCTGGGGTCTTCCCACTTTTGCCCAATCAGGGAACCTCATATACTGTTGTTCTGATCATGCCTAACTCCTTATTCATATTTCAACCTCTTTTTCCTTATCTATATTTCCACACCCCATAAATTCTGGGGTGCCCCATTCTCTTTGTTGGTACATAGGTTGTACTCTTAGTTCCCCTTTTCCTTATCAGAATCAAAGTAACATTTATGTCAACCTGTTTCCAGGATAACCTGCGATCAGAACAGAACTTTCCGTGATGTTACAATCAGGTGTTTTGTGATCTACTGCAGTCTGTTCTTCCATAATATCAACAATTGGCACATCTTTTACAGAAATCTTGTGGTCTTATTGACATAGGTCAGTCTTAGGTCATCCACTCATGTCAAGTCTCTTTAAGCCCGTGGCCTAGTGTCGTTAAGTTGAAATCTCACAGGTGTTAGCCTGCAGGTCTTGCATTACTGTCTTACCTTAATAATCATAGAATCATAGGACTGGAAGGGACCTCAAGAATTCATCTAGTCCAGTCCCCTGCATTCCTGGCAGGACTAAGTATTATCTAGACCATCCCTGACAGATGTTTGTCCAACCTGCTCTTAAAAATTGCCAATGATGGAGATTCCACCGCCTCCCTAGGCAATTTATTCCAGTGCTTAACCACCCTGACAGTTAGGAAGTTTTTCCTAATGTCCAGCATAAACCTCCCTTGCTGCAATTTAAGCCCATTGCTTCTTGTTCTATCCTCAGACATTAAGAAGAACAATTTTTCTCCCTCCTCCTCGTAACAACTTTTTATATACTTGAAAACTGTTATGTGCGCTCTCAGTCTTCTCTTTTCCAGAATAAAAAACCTAATTTTTTCAATCTCCCTTCATAGGTCATGTTTTCTAAACCAGCGATTCTCAAACTGTGGGTCGGGACCCCAAAGTGGGTCATGACCCCATTTTAATGGGGTCACCAGGGATGGCATCAGACTTGCTGGAGCCAGGGGCCAAAGCCAAAGCCCAAGCCCCACTGCCCAGGACCGAAGCTGAAGCCTTAGGATTTTAACCCAGGGTGGCAGGGCTCAGGTTACAGGCTCCCAGCCTGAAGCTGAACCCCTTGTGCTTCGGCTTCCCTGCCCAGGACAGTGCGGCTCAAGCTTTCGCCCCCCTCGCCCAGGGCAGCGGGGCTTGAGCTTTTGCCCCTCCTCCTAGGGTCATGTAGTAATTTTCACTGTCAGAAGGGTGTCACGGTGCAATGAAGTTTGAGAACGCTGTTCTAGATCTTTAATGATTTTTGTTGCCCTTCTCTGGACTTTCTCCAATTTGTCCACATCTTTCCTGAAATGCGGTGCCCAGAGCTGAACACCAATACCCCAGTTGAGGCCTAATCAACACACAGTAGAGCGGAAGAATTACTTCTCGTGTCTTGCTTACAACACTCCTGCTAATACATCCCTGAACGATGTTTGCTTTTTTGCAACAGTGTTACACTGCTGACTCATATTTAGCTTGTGATCCACTATGACCCCCAGATCCCTTTCCGCAATACTCCTTCCTAGGCAGTCATTTCCCATTTTGTATGTGTGCAACTGATTGTTCCTTCTTAAGTGGAGTACTTTGTTCCTTATTGAATTTCATCCTATTTACTTCAGACCATTTCTCCAGTTTGTCCAGATCATTTTGAATTATAATCCTATCTTCCAAAGCACTTGCAACCCCTCCCATCTTGGTATCCTCCACAAACTTTGTAAATGTACTCTCTTTCCCCCTCTGGGCAAAACCTTAAAGTTACAGAAAATAGGAATAAACCTCCCTCTTAACACAAGGAAAATTCACATAAAACAAAAGAAACTAATCCACCTTGCCTGGCTTACCTATACTGGTTGCAATATTGGAGACTTGGATTAGGATGGGTTGGAGAAGATGGATTTCTGTCTGGCCTCTCTCAGTCCCAAGAGAGAACAAACACGTAAACAAAGAACACAAACAAAAGCCTTCCTGCCCCCCCCCCAAGATTTAAACGTATCTTGTTCCCTTATTGGTCCTTTGGGTCAAGTGCCAGCCAGGTTAGCTGAGCTTCTCAACCCTTTACAGGTAACAGAATGTTGCCTCTGGCCCGGAGGGATTTTATAGCACTGTAAAAGGTGTTTACCCTTCCCTTTATATTTATGATACCTTCCTAGATAGGTGGACCCCATCTCTGCTTAGCAGTCCTCCTTCTTGGAACAGCATCCTGTGGTCAAGGAAGCCAAAGCCCTCCTGGCAACACCATCCTTCCAGCCAGGCATTCATCTCCAGGATGCATCTGTCTCTGCCTGGGCCCCTACCTTTGACGGGAAGGATTGAAGAGAACACCACCTGCGCCCCCAACTCCTTCACCCTTACTCCCAGAGCCCCGTAGTCACTTCTGATCTGCTATGGGTCATACCTTGCAGTATCATTAGTACCCACATGGATGAGTAGCATGGAGTAGTAGTCAGAGGGCTGGATGATCCTCGACAATCCCTCCGTAACATCTCAGCTACAGACCCCAGACAGGTAGCATACCTCCTGGGATGCCATGTCAGCATGACAAATGGGTGCCTCCGTCCCTGTCAAAAGAGAGTCACCAACCACCACTACCCTACATTTCCTCCTGGGAGTGGTGACTGTGATCCTCCCAGCCTTGGGGGCACATAGCTTCTGCTCCTCCACCTTTTGAGGTGATTCGTCATCGCTCGTTGCCAGGGCAGCATAACTGTTTTCCATTACCATGGTGGGTGGGTTGGGAGTAGGGCTGGAGCACTGCCTGCTGCCAGAAGTAACCAGCAGCCAGCGTCCTCCCTGTGCTTGAGCCATATCCTCCTCCTCCAGTGATGTGACAGCAGTCCTCTGTAGCTGGATAGCTTCCTCAGCCTTGGATGTCTCCATATGAATACTCTCGAGGAATTCCTCTTCGGCATGGATGCTTCTAAATCTAGCCACTTCCTCCTGTAGCTCTCCCACCTGCTTCCTGAGAGATTCCACCAGCAGGCACCATTCACACTGGATGGTCCCCCCAGCCTGGCTTTCTGTGAATGGGAAATGCAGGCCACAGTCTCTGCAAATCCACACCAGCATCTGGGTAGAGGCATCCATGGTTAGGTTGTCTGTCTGGATACATGCACGGGTGGAGGAGATAGGAGCAGCATTGGCACTTGCGACACAGCCCTTCCTAACCATAGTGATTATATTACATCTCCCTCCCAAACTCCCTTTTTTGCAGTCCCCTGTTCATTAGCTCCCATTGGTCACTTAGTCTCTGGTATTTAAGGCCTTCTCTCCTAGGTCAGCCCTAACCCCTCGTTAATCACACAGGGAGAGGGTGATCACAAGGCTGACTGAAGCTGATCAAAGATGATCAAGGACGATCCAGGGAACAAAGGCTCAAACAGTCCCCAGACACACAATCCCAACTGACCCTGTAACTGAAATAACCTGAAAGAGAAAGAAAAACCCAAACAGCCAAACAAACTCACTCACCCCATGATTAGTACTCACACCATGTTTGTTCAGCAGGGGAATCTCCTTCTCCCCCTCTCAAATTCCCATTTGCGGTCCCCTGTTCACGAGCTAATATCCTTAATAGACACTTGTCACTCCTAAATACTTGTCAAACTCCTGTAATCCTATTCTACTCATCTATTCATCACACACTGATTACATATGAAATAGCACGTGCGTTAACAACAATTAAATGATAAAATGAACTAATTGGTTACACCCCATCCCCTCCCAAAAAACCTCTAAGATCCAAACACTTCATACACAACATTGTCTGATCCCACAATCCTCTCAGTCATCATGACAGCCAAGCTAAGCGTACACTCCAGTTATGGGTATTTTCATTCTCCTCAGATAGTTTGCTCTGATCCCCTGCAATCTGATCACTACAGGTAGCAAGGTAATTGCTCCCCAAGGCATCCACTTCCAGGGAAGCAAGCCAGCCTTTTCCTTCAAAGGTTCTCCAGATAGCACAGGTAATACTTTCTCATATTTAAGGATGGGGAACTCTTCCCATTCTGAGTCAAACATGTTACTTTTTTTCCTAAATAAGGACATGGAAATCTCAGTTGATCCAAGCAGAATCAATGGTCTATCTTCCCCACTCCCACCCAGATCCCCCTCAAAATGAGACATAGTAAAGGAAAATCTTTGGCAGCGACTGCAGACTCTGAATGGTTCTACAGAAGCAGAAAAGAAATATAAACAAGGGTATCCAGAAACTATATGAAATAAAGGAAACATCTATCAAGTTTTTCTCTGTCCCAAGATTCATCCTTCTTGCACCTGAAGCAAAGCCATGTCATATATTTTTATCAGCCCTCTCTCCCCATCATCTTTGTCATCCTTTTTCCTAATAATTTCCTGACCTAATAAAAAGCAAACTATTCTAGACAGTGTGACAAAACTTCTCTCGCTCAGGGCAATCATTCCAGTATTATCTAATCCAGGTTCCTTCTAATACTCAAAACATCTAGAAATTCTCATCTTATTCTGGACCAGTCTATCCTCAATCTCTCAATATGCAAGATTCATTTAAAGATTAAAACACTGTTCTCTCTGATCCAAGAAAGAGTCCCCCAAGTTCCCCAAGACTTCTTATGTTTCAACAACCTCCAGTAGAGATCTCTATGTGCCAAGGAGCCTGTCAAATGTTTTTATGCTTTCCAGTGGGAGATGGCCACTACTGACTTCAGCTGATGCCCTTTAGCCTGGCATCTGCTCAGAAAATGCGTACAGAACTAGATCCTACAATGACCGTCAGTCTGAAATAACAGGTCATCCAGATTTACCACAACCTACAAGTCACACATCTTAACCCATTTATTTCTAGGCAACTAGCAGTCTAATACTTGCTGTTTTTTAATACCTCATCAAGAGGTTAATAATTACTTAAGCATTGATGGTCTGTTCTTCATTGTTAGAACGGAGGACATTTATAACAGAAATATAATGGCTTTGTGTGTTATGTAGGACCATCATTAATGGATTCTTATTTTAAAAATAAAATTGAGAAGAAACATGACATCAGAGAAGGAAATTTCTGAGCCTATTCTAAGCTTTAATCAAGATGGCTCTGCCATCAACTCCATTATGATTACCACGGAAATCACCCAAGAGCCTTTAAAAACACAGAAGTACAGACCTTTATTTAAAATTAACTATAGTCTATAATTAGCCTTGTTATTAAACTGAAAGATCTTTCTAACACTTCCATCACAGACTCAAACAGAAAATACAGTTCTTCCTCCATTGGCCTCCCACCAAAACGCTAAAGGACAGTAATATCTGATGATGACGTTAGGCTCCAAGAACCCTGCCACGTATGCTCTTGAGAATATTCCATGATTAAAGGATTTTGAGAGGTGTTGCATTGCAGGATTTCCATCATCCACCGAGAGTGTCTCATTCAGGCCCAAGCTATTCAGATTGAGGGCAATTCCAAGGTCTCTAGATCTCAGGTTTATGCAGAACGCTGGTTTATCCATGCCACTAGTAGCTAAAACTAGTGCTGCAGAGAAAAGGTCTCAAATGCCCCCACACATAGATGATAGAGACTGTGAATTTTAAAACCACTTCACTCAGAAGGGGGGAAATAAAAATTTGAGACTCAAAAACATTAGAACGCATATGAATTTTGCTCTTTGATACTGATCAATATCAAAAAGAAAAGGAGTACTTGTGGCACCTTAGAGATTAACAAATTTATTTGAGCATAAGCTTTCGTGAGCTACAGCTCACTTCATCGGATGCATTCAGTGGAATTTCCACTAAATGAATCCGATGAAGTGAGCTGTAGCTCACGAAAGCTTATGCTCAAATAAATTTGTTAGTCTCTAAGGTGCCACAAGTACTCCTCTTCTTTTTGCGAATACAGACTAACACGGCTGCTACTCTGAAACCTGTGATTAACATCAGTGATCAATTGTTATACCTATAAACATCTACATCATGCTACTACTTTTACTGCTTCTCTTTATTCACTGAACACCCTGTGGGATCACTGCTCTCCTGTCACTAGATCATTGTCCCCATGATCACTGACCCAGCATTGCATCCTCTCTGCCTCAGCTTCCCTGACAGAGTTTCCAGCCCACTTTGGGGACTGATGGCTTAGCTGGCTTGCCAGTCACTATAAAAATTCAATCCTCCCTTTTGGGGCAGCAGAGTCCAAAGTCACAATCCAAAAATCTGGCAAAATAAAGAAGACTTTATTCCAGCTGGGCTTATTACTCAGCCTCTCTGAGGTTATTCATCTGCGCACCCTTAGGACCCAGCTCTCCAACCCCCTGCCACGGCATGGCTTAATAATGATCAGCCAGTCCCTGGTAATCCCAAACTGTCCTGTGTCAGGCCTACAGTTCCCTCCAGTAAATAAGCACAACTTCAAAGGCAAGCATTTAGTTGCACTGCTTGAAGGCAAGGCCCTGACCTGGACCTGATGAGCTCCTCTTCTATCCCGGTCTCATCCAGCAATGCTCCTGAGAAGCAAACAAGCCTTTTTAACTGGCCTGCTGGCTCCTGATTGGTCAGTATCTCCTCCTGGCACTTCTATGCCTCTGGAGGACTGAGGGCTTTGTACATACCACCACTTATGTTGGTTTAAATTATGTTGCTCAGGGGTGTGAATAAGCCAGTATGGACAGAGCTATGTCAGCAGGAGAGCTGCTCCCACCAACATAGCATAAACAGAAAGTGTTCTATTACCCTGACTTAAAATGCATCTCTCCTTTATAGGCTTTATTGTTGCATTCCCTGTTCACACTCTCACTAGCCTCTGTTTCTCTGTATATAGATTCTTGTGTATTCTCATATATCTCTTGTATTCTCTAGAAAAATGAAGATTTTTGAAAAGTGCACATTTCTTACAATCTCTTTTAGGTGAATTATCTTTTCAGGTTTGGATTTTTCAGTTTTTTTTTTTTTTTTTTTTTTTTTTTTTACTTTGGCCTTCTTTATTCAATGCCTCCTCTAGTTCCCTTTACTCTCACTTTGTGCCCTTCTCTTTTGGTCATCGTCTCTCTTTTTTTTGTTTTGTTTTGTTTTTTTAAAAGCCTCTCTTCTGTGTTCTGGGACTCCTCCTATCCTTGTTTCCTTCCTTTCTTGGGTTTGTTTGTTTTGCATACTCACCCTTAGAAGGTGCATTGCCTGTTGTGCTTCTACGACAATGAGTTCTGCTGGTTTTGGTACGATTTAAATGTGTTGCCAGGGAGTATCTTTACTATCAAGAAATCAGTAAAGTTTATAAAAACTTAAAAGTTGGCTGTGCTGATATATTTTGAAAATATGAACTTAAACAAATTTCAAGTCCAGTCTAAGGGGCATTCTCCAAGATGATTCAGAAGTGAAGAATAAAAAATAAGATGTTTTTATAATTTGTTACATGGTAAACTACCTTAAACACAGTCTTTTGTAGAACAGATTTATTTTCATCAATACATAACACTGCAAGACAACTTTTGGAAATGATAGTTTGAAAAAAATATTCTGTATAGTATTTGATTACCTAATAAATGTATTGATATAGTTATAATGTAATTTACTTGAGTAATTGGACACTCCATGAAAATATATCACAATGAACATTTCCAAGTATTGTGTATCTTCAGTAAAAGAAATATTGTATGGTTAACTTCAACTGTTGGCTGTACAGTTCACTGCAGTATATGTTCATTACTTCAGTGGTTAATACATAAAACAAAATAGTTATCCTTTTAATAAGGAGGAATTTCCATTTAATAACTTTTATTTCTGCATCAAAACACTACACAGGTAGTTCTTGGGAACCATAATTGTAATTGTTCATACTCCAGTGATGGTTTACTTGCCTTCTAAATGGAGATGTGGATTAGGTCTCTTTGACTGGGGTTCTTTTAAACAGGAAAAAAAAACAAGTTTTTTTAAAAGGACTTTCTAAAGTGTATTGCAATTTATTTTGAATTTTTTTTTATAGGTGCACTGGAAACAAAGAGTAATGTATTACCCTAAGTGTACTACCTAATTTCCATTCAAATGAATATTTTTGCAAGTTTTGGTCCTCCTAAATCTTCATTTGGAAATCTTAATTTGGACATGTCTTGTATTCTTGAGAAAGGGGAAATTCTTTCTGGTATAGATCTTATTTATTTTATTTTTAATTTTTATATATTTATTTTCAAATACACCTTTGATTTTAGATAGGTTTACAGTTGCACAGTCAGTCTAGGGAAGAGGGATTTGAGCTCTCTAGAAAAAAGTAGGAAAGAATTGATAGGAGGAAAGCAGAAGTGAAGTTGTGATGGGAGGGTCTATCAGGCCTTTTCTTTCTTTTTTTTTTTTGGCCCACTGCTGGAGGTGGTTGTGTCCTACACCTCCATGCTCAAGGAAAACCCACTTGAAGCAGGCTTCCAACAAGACTTCGGGCTAATCTACATTAGAAGCTGCACTGATGCAGATGTGCCACTGTAGAGCCTCTGGTGAAGACGGTCTATGCTGATGGGAGAGAGCTCTCTCGTAGGCATAATAAAACCACCTATATGAGAGATAGTAGCCAAGGAAAAGAAGTCCTAGCATCATGTTTAATTTTGCGTATTCAGGTTTTCCAATAAAAATGGTGGCCAGTGTAGCACAAAATTAAATAATTTTATTATTTCAAATTTGTCTTCTCATGGCAAGGAATCTATTCTTCTGGTGAGGACTAATGGGTTGACCATGTCCATCTGTACCCACAGAGGCAGCTCAGTGGTGATGATTTTTGCATCAAAACAAATTTCCTATCTATGTCTGTTCACTGTATCACAGCTCCAGTAGCCATCTTCCAGTGTTCAGAATACTAATTATACACATAATTTACAAGACAGAGAGAAATAATTACACACATATTTTACAAGGGAGAGAGAAATTTCAGATTAATAGATTTCCTGGTATGAGAAATTAACAAAAAAGAACAAGATTGTCTATTCACATACAGTCAAATTAATTTGCGGGGGAAAGGGCCTTTGGGACTTAGGAAGCGGTCCAAACCAAACAAAATAAAAAGGAGTTTTACCAGCCTTCCTTTAATTGCTTTTAAAGCCTTCAGATTTTGGCATCAGACTTCCTGAAGGATACTGTCCTATGACTCTACAAATATTCAGGTAATGCCATCTCACTTCTCTCTGAGACAAATTAAGACAAAAATAAAGGTGAAGTAATTATCTATTCAGACAATATGGAGAGACTACCTTAGACAGGAATTCTTGTGTAGTGTGAAGGACTATTTTGTCAGAGAAAAACTGAAGAGAGGAGTATTAACTAAAAGGGCATTCAAATCACTGACCCTTCTCACAGAGTAATTGCCACAAGAGAGGCCACTTTAACAGAAATAGAAAAACAGATGCTGGAGCCACCAGTTCAAAAAGGCTGCCCCATCAATTATTCCAGGACTAGCTTTAGCTTCCAGCTGGCAATAGGAGTCATTCATAAGTTTTAAATATAAATAAGTTAACAGCCAGTCATGGGGTCTGATTCATGATCTCTGAATGCTGGGGGTAGGCAATACTGCTTTTCTTGGCCTTCCTCGTTCTTCCCTTCCACCCACCACCATAGAATCATAGAATATCAGGGTTGGAAGGGACCTCAGGAGGTCATCTAGTCCAACCCCCTGCTCAAAGCAGGACCAATCCCCAATTAAATCATCCCAGCCAGGCTTTGTCAAGCCGGGCCTTAAAAATCTCTAAGGAAGGAGATTCCACCACCTCCCTAGGTAACCCATTCCAGTGCTTCACCACCCTCCTAGTGAAAAAGTTTTTCCTGATATCCAACCTAGATCTCCCCCACTGCAATTTGAGACCATTGCTCCTTGTTCTGTCATCTGCCACCACTGAGAACAGTCAAGCTCCATCCGCTTTGGAACCCCCCTTCAGGTAGCTGAAAGCTGCTATCAAATCCCCCCTCACATTCTCTTCTGCAGACTGATACAAACATTGAATAGTGCTGTGCCTATAAATGATCTCTGCGGAACACCACTACTACCATACCCCTATTTGATGATTATTTCCCACTGATAGCTACTTTTTGAGATCTGTCATCAGTTCTTAATCCATTTAATTGATGGATCATGTTAAATTAATCAGACAAAGACTGCCATTGTTTTGTGGTTGGAGGAGTTCAAGCACTGGAGAGATGCAATGGTCTATGGAAGTTTTTGGAAAATGTTTTATACAATCCAGGAAGTTTTTGGAAAATGTAAGGGACAATTTCCTGGTGCAAGTGCTGGAGGAACCAACTAGGGGCAGAGCTCTTCTTGACCTGCTGCTCACAAACTGGGAAGAATTAGTAGGGGAAGCAGAAGTGGATGGGAACCTGGGAGGCAGTGACCATGAGATGGTCGAGTTCAGGATCCTGACACAAGGAGGAAAGGAAAGCAGCAGAATACGGACCCTGGACTTCAGAAAAGCAGACTTTGACTCCCTCAGGGAACTGATGGGCAAGATCCCCTGGGAGAACAACATGAAAGGGAAAGGAGTCCAGGAGAGCTGGCTTTATTTTAAAGAATCCTTATTGAGGTTACAGGGACAAACCATCCTGATGTGTAGAAAGAATAGTAAATATGGCAGGCGACCAGCTTGGCTTAACAGTGAAATCCTTCCTGATCTTAAACACAAAAAAGAAGCTTACAAGGAGTGGAAGATTGGACAAATGACCAGGGAGGAGTATAAAGATATTGCTCAGGCATGCAGGAGTGAAATCAGGAAGGCCAAATCACATCTGGAGTTGCAGCTAGCAAGAGCTGTTAAGAGTAACTAGAAGGGTTTCTTCAGGTATGTTGGCAACAAGAAGAAAGTCAAGGAAAGTGTGGGCCCCTTACTGAATGAGGGAGGCAACCTAGTGACAGAGGATGTGGAAAAAGCTAATGTACTCAATGCTTTTTTTTGCGTCTGTCTTCACGAACAAGGTCAGCTCCCAGACTACTGCACTGGGCAGCACAGCATGGGGAGGAGGTGACCAGCCCTCTGTGGAGAAAGAAGTGGTTCGAGACTATTTAGAAAAACTGGACATGCACAAAAGTCCATGGGGCCGGATGCGTTGCACCCGAGAATGCTAAAGGAGTTGGCGGATGTGATTGTGGAGCCATTGTCCATTATCTTTGAAAACTCATGGCGATCCGGGGAAGTCCCGGACGACTGGAAAAAGGCTAATGTAGTGCCCATCTTTAAAAAAGGGAAGGAGGAGGATCCTGGGAACTACAGGCCAGTCAGCCTTACCTCGGTCCCTGGAAAAATCATGGAGCAGGTCCTCAAGGAATCAATTCTGAAGCACTTAGAGGAGAGGAAAGTGATCAGGAACAGTCAGCATGGATTCACCAAGGGCAAGTCATGCCTGACTAATCTAATTGCCTTCTATGACGAGATAACTGGTTCTGTGGATGAAGGGAAAGCAGTGGACGTGTTGTTCCTTCACTTTAGCAAAGCTTTTGACATCGTCTCCCACAGTATTCTTGTCAGCAAGTTAAAGAAGTATGGGCTGGATGAATGCACTATAAGGTGGGTAGAAAGTTGGCCAGATTGTCGGGCTCAACGGGTAGTGATCAATGGCTCCATGTCTAGTTGGCAGCCAGTATCAAGCGGAGTGCCCCAAGGGTCGGTCCTGGGGCCGGTTTTGTTCAATATCTTCATTAATGATCTAGAGGATGACATGGATTGCACCCTCAGCAAGTTTGCAGACGACACTAAACTGGGAGGAGTGGTAGATACGCTGGAGGGTAGGGATAGGATACAGAGTGATCTAGACAAATTGGAGGATTGGGCCAAAAGAAATCTGATGAGATTCAACAAGGACAAGTGCAGAGTCCTGCACTTAGGACGGAAGAATCCCATGTACTGCTACAGACTAGGGACCAAATGGCTACGCAGCAGTTCTGCAGAAAAGGACCTGGGGTTACAGTGGATGAGAAGCTGGATATGAGTCAGCAGTGTGCCCTTGTTGCCAAGGCGGCCAATGGCATTTTGGAATGTATAAGTAGGGGCATTGCCAGCAGATCGAGGGACGTGGTCGTCCCCCTCTATTCGACATTGGTGAGGCCTCATCTGGAGTACTGTGTCCAGTTTTGGGCCCCACACTACAAGAAGGATGTGGAAAAATTGGAAAGAGTCCAGCGGAGGGCAACAAAAATGATTAGGGGACTGGAACACATGACTTATGAGGAGAGGCTGAGGGAACTGGGATTGTTTAGTCTACAGAAGAGAAGAATGAGAGCGCATTTGATAGCTGCTTTCAACTACCTGAAAGGTGGATCCAAAGAGGGTGGTTCTAGACTATTCTCAGTGGTAGTGGATGACAGGACAAGGAGTAATGGTCTCAAGTTGCAGTGAGGGAGATTTAGGTTGGATATTAGGAAAAACTTTTTCACTAGAAGGGTGGTGAAACACTGGAATGCGTTACCTAGGGAGGCGGTGGAATCTCCTTCCTTAGAAGTTTTTAAGGTCAGGCTTGACAAAGCCCTGGCTGGGATGATTTAATTGGGGATCGGTCCTGCTTTGAGCAGGGGGTTGGACTAGATGACCTCCTGAGGTCCCTTCCAACTCTGATATTCTATGATTCTATGGTGGTGGGTGGAAGGGAAGAACGAGGAAGGCCAAGAAAAGGAGTATTGCCTACCCCCAGCATTCAGAGATCATGAATCAGACCCCATGACTGGCTGTTAACTTATTTATATTTAAAACTTCTGAATGACATTTGTGTCTGTCTTCTGATTGTTAAGTTTTTAGGGAGAAACCACTGACACATACCCCCCAATTATTTTGAAATTACTTCAAGTTCAAAATTCAACCATACATGTGAAGGCAAAATATAAGTCTCGAACTAGCTACTTAGAGAAGGGTGCCACTTATCCCCTCTTTACTCCTTCAGATGTGGGAAAGTTGACAGTTCTCTCTCCCCATACCTCTGGGGTGAAGAATGCCATTCTATCACTCTCCCTCCATGCTCAGTAAAAGATAGGTGACAATCAGTGTAACATTTATGAAAAGAGGTTCCAAATAAAAGTGAACATTCTTCCCCAGATTTCACATCAAATACAAAAAGTGTTCTCATATAGATTTAAGACCACATTCTTTGTGGGAAAAACAAAAAAAAAACCCTTGCTCACTTAAAAACAAATCAAATGAAAAAACCATAATACAAAAGCAGGTGGTTAGATACAGGTAAATCAAAGGAGACCTTGGTTTTCCAAATTTTATTTATATTTTTGCTCAGCCCTTATGAAATCTTACTAGATGGACAACAGGAAAACAATTCCACCTGGACTAAAACAGAACAATACTGCACTGGTAAACGTCATCTTAGCAATTAACATTTTTAGCCTAATGAACAAGTACGTGTAAGGACTGCTTCCGATCGTCCTTTGGATTATGTTTAGTAAAACAAAAAAACTGAGACCCAAGGTGTGTGAGGGAATATCTTTTACTGAACCAACTTCTGTTGGTGAGAGACACAAGATTTCAAGCCACACAGCTCTTCTTCGGGTCGCTCTAATATCCTGTGACCAACACAGCTACAACTACACTGCATACAAAAAGTAAACTGGTCGGATAAAATTTACCCACACACTACTTTGAGGATGTCTACAAGTATGGAGAGCCATTTACAAAAGAAAATTTAAGATAAATTTGTTTCATAAGTATCCACTCTAATGATCCCAACTTCCCTACAGGAATGGAAAGTATTTGAGGAATGGACACAGAAGAATTCATTCTTTATAAAGATTTTCTGACAAGGAAAAATATAGCTCCCTTCGCCCCCAACCTATGTCAGTAGAAAAATTAATTAGACCACAACCTGAGAATGCTATTATATAAGCAGCAAAGTATTTTATCAAATAAAATACATACATATAACCAAACCACAAAGAAAAAAGGGTGCAGGAATTGGGGAGAAATTACATTTCATTTTGTTAAAGGATATTAAAAATAGCAATTACTAAGGAATAAACTTTTGACCTGGCTTACACAATCATGCAGCCATGCCTCTTTACAAAGCCTGCTTACTACCTTGTCCCAACTACCCACACCACCACCCATAGCATAGAAGGTGAAGCACTCTCCATATAGCCACTGTGAGCCAACCCTGTCCCCAATCATACAGGTGGGCAGAAAATATGCCAGCAGACATACATTACACCCAATATAGACCTTGCACAGTTTACTCCCTTGTTGGTGCAATGGGTAGACTGGGAAGGAGATTTGTGATTCAGCAAAATAACAATCTCCCTTCTAGACAGCTACATAGACAGCACAACAACATGCTGCTTCCTGTTCAGGGAAAATCATTAACTCGTAATCTAACCCTAAATCAGTTCATAAGCTTAATCAAAAATGGCAAAAAAAAAATCCAATTATATCAAGAATCCAAGACAAGTTGAGCAAAGTCATTGAAACACCCACTTGTAAAATCAAATATGGCAAACATTTAAGATCCATAGGCTATAACATCCATAACTAACATTAAGTTACTTAGACTGTAAAATCAAGGCACTCCAAAATTAGGAAATGGCAGTGTGATGGGGTGTACTCCCCACACTGGCCCTCCAAGACTTGAATTAAGACAAGTAAGCCCAATCAGCCCATGATGCTGGAAAAATAAGACATTTAGGCTGGAGGAAGTTATTTGGAGGGAGGCTCACTTGTAAGGGAACAGGTGGGGCTTAGCTAAAAGGAAATTAGAAGCAGAGGGGGCTCCTGGAAAGTAGTCTGCAGTCACTCCCTGGGAGAAGGGAATTGAGAGGCTGGCAAACCCAGAGGAGTGGGGAGAACCAGGAGGTAGGTAAAAGGCTCAAGAAAAGGCAGCAAAGTGCAAGAAGGAACCACGTCTTGGCTGATCAGGAACTCAGAGTAGAGGGTGGATCTGGGTCCCCCTACCAGCCACTGAGGGAGTGGCACCTGGGGCAGTGAATGGGAGGACTGCCTGAGACAGCTGGTGAGCAGGGACTTCGATACAACACCCTAGAAGAGGAGGGCCAAGTCACTAAGAGGACACTGCAGTTCCTGGAGCAAGAGAGGGGCCGCAGAAGGAGGGAGAGATGGAGTGCTACCACAGGAAGGGGCTTCGGCCACACAGAGCTAATCAGTAGAGCCCCACGTAACCGGCAGATTTACAGTTGCCTGTGCACCCTCAATCCCAACCTCTTGTGTGTCCAACCTATACACTAAACGAGGTAGGGGTCCTGCAGAAAGCACACATTCAGATCTTGTTATTAAAGTCTGTATCATAATGCGTATGCACAAGGTGGCAGAATCAAAGTTACATTGTGTTATCACAAATCTGGCATATCCTATCTTTGGAGTCTTTGCTTTTGCTACCTAAATAACTAACAGTTTTTGTAACTAATTCCCTGTTTTATGTTTTGTTGTTTAAAGAAGAAAGTAAATTATATTATGTAAAACCAACAACCCCACCCTTGACCCCCTCCCCCCAAACAACATAACCGTGGTTTATAATGAACCCTGAAACTTCAATACTGTAGACAATCACTTAACCTACAGGACTAACAGTTAGATGGCAATAGGAGAATACGGATATTCTGAGGTCAGGGAGAATGGGACCAGGTGCTCTGTTCAGAAGATAGACATGGGGAGTGGAGCTCAGACCAGCCCACCCTTCCCCTCCCCCACATAGTGTTCCCAGAGGAAGAGGCGGGCCACGTGCTGGGTGCCTGGCTCTCCCCACATTCTTCAGCTGCTCTGGCTGTTCCCAGGCATTCCCAGTGCAGTGGTGTGAAACCAGCCTTAGAATGTTCATGTTCAGTGGTTACTTTGCTAGGCTCCAAAGTTTTCCTGGGGAATGCAAGTAACAAAAGGGAAATGGCAATTTTCAACAGTTTATAACTCAGCAAAGCCTGAGTGGAATTTCACAGGACAAAGGGGAAAAAAGACACCTTTCTAGCCAGAAGCCAAAATTTTAAATACTTGGTGCAAATGGAGGTATTAAAAAAAGAACACAAGTCTTTTATAATAGAAACTGTTGGAAAACTAAAAAAGGATTGTTATAGGTTCCCCATAATACCTTTATTTAGGCCTTTAATGTTTTCATTGAGCTACACCCAATATATGCAAGAAGGTTAATTCAGATACTAGAACACTCAACCTGGCAGTATCCCAACCCACTTATAGTGATCATAAACAGGAATGAGACTTAGATATATCTTTCACGTGGTTTTTTCCTCAGGGTAAAAAGTTGTGTGTATTTGGGAAGAAACAGGATAAAAAAAGGTATTATCACATGGAAATATGTATTATATTAGCTATTGCAAAAAATGTCCACAATACAGTAAATAAATTTAATAAATAATTGAACCAATACACTTAATAAAATTAACTATGGAACAAATTATGTATAGTTTTTGATATAATAGGAAGTGTAAAGGTAAGTGGACCTTGATGCTAGAATGTTTTTAAAACAAGAACACTACTTTATCTTCCCTTCTACTGAAGATGAATATTGTGCTAATTGTGTACTCAATTACACATAATAAAGACAACAGCATTGTGTGTATTTACAGAACCTATTTATCACAAATGTAACATTTTACTATTGACTGTACTGTTATATACAACAAAGTTAAATAAGTCTGAGTACTACATCTACTAAAGCATGAAACAAAAAAGTTCTGTAACAAGATCACCATGCTTCTCCCCTTATCCAAAAAGATGGCAGACCCTTCCATAGTGTGGTGATTAATACCATTTAAAGGGAGGTCATGTACTAAGATAATGATTTTTCATGATTTTGCAAAATATGTGGTTAAACAGAGATCAGCCTTTAGAAGAACTAGGGATCTTGTCATGCAGCAAGGGTTGAAATGTTTTATGAAGTTTCTAGCTCAATTCCATGTCAGAATTGGTGAGGAAGTGCATGTCTTCCAAAAACCAAAAGAAGCCGAAAATTTAAAAAAAAAAAAAAAAACCAGCCTGCAATTTTCTGAGTACCTTTTCTGCTTTACATCAAAGTTATTTCTGCTCTACTTGCACATAAAAACTTATCTAGTAACTGTGACTAGCTTCCTTTCCCCAACCTAACATCTTCTACAAACTCAGACCTCGAGTACATGGAGTATGACATTTGTACAGAAAATTCACTTGCTGGATTGGATTTGTTTGTGTTCTCTGCTGCAGCAATTTACAGTTTAAAGGGAGCAGTCAGATTTCTTCCCTGTCAGTTATAAGTTCATTTAATATGAGGAAAGGAAACTGAACGTTTGGTTGTAAACAAAAGGGAGGGGGGCATGTGGATCTGGAAAAATAACCCAACATATATCTCACTCAGTGCACCAAGCTATATTACCAATACTCTGGGGTTCAATTTGACAAATTAAACATATTACAATTAAGGAATGATGGTCATGGTCACCTCAATTTCAACGATGACAACACCAACAATCATAGATTGTGTTCATGGGTCTTTGTGTGACTCCATACACCCAATTCAGGAAGAACGTTTACCGCACTGGCCATAGAGCCCATTGCCAAGCTCCGTTGATTGAGCTGCACGTTATTTCTGTGCCCGGCGCTGTTCAACACCATTCTTCTCAAAGTCAGGGACGCCCACACTTACAGAGCGGTACCATGCAATACGATCAATAGCCAGTCATTCAAAGGTCAAGTCAGAAATATTAGTTTTGTGCAGATTTTGCTTCAGGGTGTCTGAAGCATTTAATCTGCCCTCCACATTTACAACTGCCAGTGCTTAATTCGGAATATGACTTGTTTTGTTAAATGGGTCTCAGGCATCCTAATTACATAGCCAGTACATCTCAAGTGGGTGAAGATCAAATCAGACTCAATCCCAATCAAACAAGCTTTCACCAGGACTTCCATGATGCCCAGCAATCATCGTAGGTGTCACAAATGGAAACGGAAGGTTTTTTATGTGCTGTTGATAAAAAAGGTCCATGTTTCACACTCGTAGAGCAATGTCATGAGGACAACAGCATTACAGTCTTTAACTTTTGGCTGTAGAAAAATTCCATGTTGCTTCCAGATTTGGCGATGGAGGCTACCATATGCAGCACTGGCTTTCTTAATTCATGTATCCATGTTTTGGTCAATTGTCACTTCATTGTTCAACATGCTGCTGAGATAACTGAACTGTTTTCAAGCTTGGAGCGTGGTACCTTTCAAGCGAATTGACAGGTCTTAGTAGCATTGTTGAGGAGTGATTTTCATTTGGCTGATAGCGAGGCCAAAGTTTTTAGCCACCACAACAAAGCAGGTTATAAGATCTTGTAGTGCTGCATCAGAGCATGCCATCAAGGCACAATCATCGGAGTAAAGCAGTTCCTGGATCAACACTTGTATCACCTTGGTGTTCACACGTAAATGTAGACTGAAGAGTTCACCGCTGCAGAAGTGCATAAAGACACCATTTGAAGAACCACGAAGGGCTTCCTCTAGCATCGCAGCAAAGAATAGACCAAAAAGGCTAGGAGCGAGGACACATCCTTGTTTCACCCTGTTCATGACTGGAAATGAGTCTGTTAGATCACCATCAACGCTAACTCTTCCAGCCATGCATTCATGGAACTGACAAAAAATGTTAATAAATTTCTCTGATCATCCAAATTTAGCAAGTAATTTCCAGACAACACTGTGTTTGACCACGTTGAAAGGAAGGAGGAGGATCCGGGGAACTACAGACCAGTCAGCCTCACCTGAAAAATCATGGAGCAGGTCCTAAAGGAATCAATTTTGAAGCACTTCGAGGAGAGGAAAGTGATCAGGAACAGTCAGCATGGATTCACCAAAGGCAAGTCATACCTGACTAACCTAATTGCCTTCTATGATGAGACAACTGGCTCTCTGGATGAAGGGAAAGCAGTGGATGTGTTATTCCCTGACTTTAGCAAAGCTTTTGATACGGTCTCCCACAGTATTCTGGCCAGCAAGTTAAAGAAGTATGGGCTGGATGAATGCACTATAAGGTGGATAGAAAGCTGGCTAGATCATCGGGCTCAAAGGGTAGTGATCAATGGCTCCATGTCTAGTTGGCAGCCAGTATCAAGTGGAGTGCCCCAAGGGTCAGTCCTGGGGCTGGTTTTGTTCAATATCTTCATTAATAATCTGAAGGATGGCGTGGATTGCATCCTCAGCAAGTTTGCAGACGACACTAAACTGGGAGGAGATACACTCGAAGGTCGGGACAGGATACAGAGGGACCTAGACAAATTGGAGGATTGGGCCAAAAGAAATCTGATGAGGTTCAACAAGGACAAGTGCAGAGTCCTGCACTTAGGACGGAAGAATCCCATGCACCGCTACAGACTAGGGACTGAATGGCTAGGCAGCAGTTCTGCAGAAAAGGACCTAGGGGTTACAGTGGATGAGAAGCTGGATATGAGTCAACAGTGTGCCCTTGTTGCCAAGAAGGCTAATGGCATTTTGGGCTGTATAAGTAGGAGCATTGCCAGCAGATCGAGGGACGTAATCATTCCCCTCTATTTGGCATTCCCCTCCACATTCAGCTGGAGTACTGTGTCCAGTTTTGGGCCCCACACTACAAGAAGGATGTGGAAAGAGTCCAGCGGAGGGCAACAAAAATGATTAGGGGGCTGGAGCACATGACTTATGAGGAGAGGCTAAGGGAACTGGGATTATTTAGTGTGCAGAAGAGAAGAATGAGGGAGGATTTGATAGCTCCTTTCAACTACCTGAAAGGGAGTTCCAAAGATTGTTCTCCATGGTAGCAGATAACAGAACAAGGAGTAATGGTCTCAAGTTGCAGTGGGAGCGGTTTAGGTTGGATATTAGGAAAAAACTTTTTCACTAGCAGGGTGGTGAAGCACTGGAATGGGTTACCTAGGGAGGTGGTGGAATTTCCTTCCTCAGAGGTTTTTAAGACCCAGCTTGACAAAACCCTGACTGGGATGATTTAGTTGGGTGTTGGTCCTGCTTTGAGCAGGGGGTTCGACTAGACGACCTCCTGAGGTCCCTTCAAGCCCTAATATTCTAGGATTCTATGAATGCTTTGGTTAGCTCGAAAAACATGATGTGCGAAGGTTGGTGCTGTTCACATCATTTTTCCTGTAACTGTTGAATGAAGAAAATAGTGTCAATAGTAATCCTCTGAGCATTAAAGTAGCACTGTGACTCAGATAGAACATTGCTGCTGATGTGGGTCAGGAGTCATTTCAGGCAGATTTGGGCAAGAATCTTGCTGGCCACAGACAGCAAAGAGATACCGCTGTAATTACCACAGTTGCTTTTTGAGCCTTTATGCTCATAGATGTTGCTGAAATTGATATTTTTCAGTTGTTGTGGTATGATTTTTTGAAGCCAGACATGTAAGAAAAATTCAACAAGCCCATCAATAAGAGTTTCTCCATGTTTGAAAGCTTCAGCTGGAATAGAATTGGGACCAGAAGACTTACTATTCTTTCTTACGTGAACCATAGATGACCTGTGCCTACTGACAGTGGAGAGGGGGCACAATCCCATAACAGCTTGAGTTACGCACTCCCCTCCCACTTCTGGAAAGCAGCAGCCCCTCCGTGCAGCTCCAGCTGTTCCTCCGCCTCTCCCAGCAGAGTTAATGTGGCAGCCTCTCCACGTCTGATGCAGCTCCCCAGCTCAGCTGCTCCGCAGGGAGGGGGCCTGGCCACAACACATGACCGAGCAATCTGGGAGGGGGGGCATTTGACCCCACATGCACCCCCGCACACGCATCACCTCTGACTTTGATCACTGTCCAACACCTCGGCTCATGTGGGTGGATTGCCAAGCATCTTAGATGTGGACATTGTCCAGTGATTCATCAGAAACAGTAGATAAACAATTAACATGTTCACACCACCATTGATTGATGACAGTGCAATCTGCGATGAGAGATGCAACATTAGCACTTGTTAGCAGTGACAAGGCAGATCGGGTAGGGCCACACAGCACTGACCCCATCACAGAAACCTTTGGAGTCATGTTTATCAGCAAGAGCCTATGGTTCCATCTGCTTTACAGTCAAACCACATATTTTGCATTTGGCAGAGTGTGCATTGGAGCATGCTACAATATACCCAGTATGTGGCCTTTTCTGACTCAGAAAGGCTCATCTAAGAGCGCAACTGTGCTTATCAAATTGCCTTGATATCAAATGACAGTTCAGGATCACCATTACTGCACCAGTCTGGATAACGGCATTTCATATACCCAACACAGTCCACAACAGCGTTATAGAGTGTGTCAAGCAGGAAAAGCCATTTGGCAGATGCATCATCACTATTCATTGGAAGAGTTTCTAAAACAGCGGTTAGCTGTGTTGAAAGTTGTTCGACGATCACCAAATCTTTCAACCAGGCAGTATTTATGTGCTTAACTGACTTTTCCCCCCATTTTTGGCCAAATAAATAGGGAAAGCTTTGATTGAACAAGATGGTGATGAGTCAAACAATCAGCTCAGTGTAATATCCAAGTTGCAAGCACATTTTGTATGTTAGGCTGTTGGACCAACACACACTTGATCAGATGCTAGTGATGTAAGCAAGAGTGTATCCAGGTAGTTTTATATTTGTCAGGGAGTTGGAAGACAGTGGAGCTCAACGCATCATCAGCAAAAGTAGGCCATTGAGGTTCATTTTGCTGACACCATGTTTGCCAACTATGCCACACCATGTAGAATCATTACAGTCAACATGACCACTAAAGTCACCTAAAATAATCAGCTTTTCATGGGGAGTCAATCAGATCAAGTCATTTAATTCGAACAAAACTTCTCCTTACCCTCAGTTAGTGATTGTCAGTGCTAAGTACTGATTAGTGAAGCATAACGTACATCTCTTGGGGCAGACAGAGCTTCATCTATACTGACGGGTAGGATCTCCAAATGAGACAAGAGTCTTGCTGATAAGGAAGCTGACTCCTGGGACGCACGGCTTGTTTTGTAGGTGTCCCTTCCAGAAAAACCATGTACCCAGCATTCTCCTCAGTTAGTTGACCCTCCTCAGCAAGTTGCATCTCACTCAGCACTGTAATGTCTATACCAGTGGTCACCAACCTGTCGATCGTGATCAACTGGTCGATCCTGGGGACTCTCCCAGTCTATCACAATCTCTGGCTGCGGTGGTGCAACGGGGCTGCCCGCAAGCACCGCCCCCGCAGCTCCCACTGGCTGGGAACGGGGAGCTGTGGCCAATGGGAGCTGCAGTAGCAGTGCCTGCAGAGAGGGGCAGCACATGTTGGCCCCTTCTGGGAGCGGCATGGCCACATGGTGCACTACTGGCTGGCAGAGTGGTGGGGTGGCCCAGCTCATGATGGGGAGTAGATGCCGATGTGCCTGAGTGGGGCCGGGGCAATGCCTTAGTCCCGCTGCACCACCGACCGGGAGCCGCCAAAGGTAAGTGCCCCCCAGTGGGAGCCTGCACCCCAACACCCAGCCCAGAGCCCCCTCTTGCACCCATACTCCCTCCCACACCCCCTCCTGCACCAACACTCTGCCCCAGTCCGGAACTCGCTCCTGCGCCCAAACTCCCTCCGAGAGCTTGCACCCCTCACCCCCTCCTGTACGCCAACCCCCAGCCCCAGCTTAGCCCAGAGTCCCCTCCCACACTGAGAACCCTTCAGCCCCAGCCCAGAGCCCACACCCCCTCCCGAACCCCAACCCCCCAGAAGTGAAAGTGAGTGAGGGAGGGGGAGAGTGAGCGACGGAGAGAGGAGGGGATGGCGTGAGGGGGGGCAGGGTAGATCCTGGGTTGCCTTTAAATTCAAAAAGTGATCTTGGGCGTAAAAAGGTTGGAGACCACTGGTCTATACAATATCTTCCAAACCCTCATACAACTAGAGTAGTCCACCAGGCAAGATGATTGGTTTGGTTGGGAGTTCAAGGAGCGTACAAACATTCCACGTCACAACACTGAAATAAAAGGAAACTTTTCAAGGTTTGATTGAATTTTGACCACATTATGGGACACCCTCCAGCCAGGGTAAGCTGGTCAGGGCTCCTCAGACTGAGATCAGCTGTGTTGTCCCTGAACAGAGCAGCCAAGTTGATCAAGATTCTGTCGGACTTCAGTATCACCCCAGGTCAATGCGGAGTAACCAAAGCCTTGACCTTCCCTTCATGCAGGTTCACATCTATGACTGCCAGCAATATCCACTGCATGTCACTTTCACCACTGTCCCATCACTGCCAGACTTGTTGGATTTTCAAAGGCTGTGTGAGAATTTTTTTTTAAATGGATTAGCAGTTGTGTACCAACTCGCACACTCTCTTGACCAACAAGACCATTTCCAGTGGCAAGGTAAACCAAAACAACTGAAGGACTTACTGGCAGCAGGTTTATTTTCAGAGTGACCTTCTCTTAGACCAGCTGCTCAGCTGCCCAAGCTAATGAGCCTAATCTGCTTGACCAAAGCATGTTAGCCAGGGTGTTTCAGAGTAAATCCCTGTACACCTTCATGGCTACCGTAACAGCCTGGAGAGCAGAGTTCGCCATCATACTTCATCCTACAAAGCAATCCCCTACTTGCCTCATTTCCACTGTCCCACTACTTGGAAAAGGGTTGGACTTTCAGGTGGTACAATATACTCAGGCATATGCTTGACATACCAAATTAAGAAAATTCATGTTTGCGGCGCATGTGATCCCTTTCTATCTCTTTAATGTGTGCTTACTTTGTTGCAGTATGGGAAATACAGAATACCTGTTGGAAAATATAATTTAAATAGTAGGTATTTGGTGAAACTACCAGACTGCATGGGTGTGCCTCGCCAGTCCACCCTCTGGAACTTACAATTGGTTTAGCTTTGTTTATAGTGTTAAGTACTTGACAATTCTTGCTTTTTCACTCAGATTTACCTTTAAAGTGGGCCCATAATGCCCAATACCACATCCCAAAAACAGCGAATCATGCTTTGCAGTATGTCAACTTAGGGTGTTTTTATGTTTTTGTTTTAATGTCTTTTTGTGCTTTTCCCTTCCCCTCTTCAGAGCCCTCTCCTATATTCTCCTTATCACCCCCACTCTTGCCCACCCCTTTCCACCTCTCTCTAGACCAACATCACTCAGGAAAATTGCACCGTACATGACAGTGAATTGCATCAAGCTTCTGCAGGTGACTGCCGCTAAGGCCATATCTACACTTACTGGTAGATTGGCGCTGCTGCAATCGATGCAGCAGGTGTTGATTTAGTGGGTCTAGTGAAGATCCGCTAAATTGATGGCAGAGCGCTCTCCAGTGAACTCCAATACTCCACCCGACTCCAGTACTTCACCGGAATGAGAAAAGTAAGGTAAGTCGACGGGAGAGCATCCCCCGTCAACATCGTACATTGCAGACTCCACAGTAAGTCAACCTAAGATACGTCGACTCCAGTTCTTTTTAGTCACGTAACTAAAGTAGTGTAACTTAGGTCAATTTATTGAGGTAGTGTAGATAACACCTAATGCTGATGCCTCCCCCCATGCTTCTGCACCTACATTATTCTCTGGAGGCCTGGCAAGTGGCAAGCAACAGGCAAGGTAATCCAAAAGTCTGTGGAGTAAGCATCTGAAGGATTTCATTCATAGATGACACTCTGCTCCCCACGGGATTCTATGAGGTGAGTGGGATGGGAGGCAATAGAGCAAATGACACAAACAAACATTCCATCACCCTCATTTATAAGGTCACAGATGACAAAAATTCTTAACATAGCCAATGGTCCTGAATCTCAGTTTTATTTTCTGGAATGTAAAGAGACTCTAAACCAATATTAAAAGAAACAAAGTATACTCATTACTAAAGAACGAAAGGCAGATGTAGTGCTTTTGCAGCAGGCACACTTGACCACAGATCAGGCTGCTCAGTTAGAATGTGACTGGGTAGGAAAAGCAGCGTCTTGCCGCTTCTCATCCAAGTCCATAGAGGTAGCCATTCTGCTCCATAAATCGCTGGTAGTAACAGTCTAAGTCAATTTCACACTATCAGGGCAGATTTTTAATCCTTAAAGTTGCCATAAATAAATCTGAATTAATTACTACTAATAGGCACGAAGCCTTGATGATCCTGAAACCTTTCAGAGGTTTTTTACTAAATTATACAGAGAACCTCATATTCCTGTTGTGATTCCTAAGGCTATGAATGAAGTGCTTGATTCTTTTGTGAATAAATCTCATACTCAGTGTCATAAACCAACTGAAACTAGAATGGCCCCGGAATTGCATACTGAAGGTCTAAGACTATGTGATATTTGGTGGCTCATACATCCATACCCATACTCATTCAGACTTTGACCCAATACATGGGTCCTATTCCTGTGTGGATTTCTTTTTGATCTCCAGAGACTTGGTTAATACTGTAACTGACTCCTCCAATGATACCAATCTAGTCTCTGATCATGACCCCACAACTCTTCAAATCGCAACAGATCCACGTCAGAAACAGCCGTGTTGATGGAGATTGAATTCTTTGCTTTTATTAGATCCTCATTTCAAAACCTGTACTGAAAAAAGAAGTCACCCTCAACATTTTCTAGCAGGCAATTCTCAGATGCGCTAAAGGCCCATTTGAGAGGTAGAATAGTAATATTAGTTTTGCATCTGCCAAGAGGAGGAAACATGGAGAAAATATGATGGCTTTTGAGAAAAAAGTAAAAGCTTGATTTGTCTTATGTCACAGTCCCTCTCCAAAGTCGCTCCAATCCCTGATTAGCTGTAGATAAAAACCCAGCAAACTGCACTCAGCACAGGCTGAATTCACTATTTTGACTCAGGCAGGATCTAATTATCTACATAAAGTATGGAGATCATTTGTTTTGGCTTGCATGTCTCTAAGGATATGAAATAGCTTGCTGATATCATCTGCACAGTCAGTCTGCTTACTTTGTGTGAAAGTCCATTTTATGCCCCTTCATTTTTCTCTCATTACGCCGAATTAACCTCAAATAGTTTAGTTCATAAGTTTTCAAAGTGAGGAGAATACCTCCCTCACGGGGTGATGAGGTTATCAGAGGGTTCATTTCTGTATAAAGGCAGGTTCTCTCAGGGTATTTGGATGGTGAGAGAACCTGCTTCAATACAGAAATAAAATCTTCTGACTGCACACTCACAGTTGTCACCTACCACCTCACGCTAGAACCCATACAAGGTATCAAACAACCACCACCCATACTTGATGGAGACCCCATCCCAAAAGAAATCTTTCCTAAACCCCCTCTTCTGATCTTCAAACACCCCACCAACCTCTCAAAGCTCATAATCAGAAGCAAGCGTAACACCGACAGACCCCTGGCTTCTTCAGCTAACTCAGGCATCTTCACCTTTATTTTCCTGTTTGTTCAAATCTGGAAAAGAAAAACAAGCTTTCCTGATTTTTTTTTCAGGTCCCAAACAATTTCTCAATTTGGAATGAATTAGTCCAAAGGAAGAAAATATTCTTTCTACACCAGCAGAAGAAGCTACTGCTGTTAAAAGTGAGATCATCACTTCAAGAGTTTCTGAATCCAAGTGCTTACGTGACTTCCACCAGCTCACTGATATGACTTTCTTTAAAACATCATCAGCAAACATGTTTCTTGAATGGTTCACTCTTAGCTCTGAAGTTTATTAGAGTTGGCATTATGGAGGGATGATTGCTGGATGTCCATGTCATAGCCAACTCCTCTTCTTCAGCAGTTAAGGTTTGACCCTGGTACCGAGCATTGAGAATGTTTGGTAGAAAATGAGCTGGAGATAGTGCTTGTCCAATTCGTTTTTTTAATGCTTGTAATTTAACTCTGTCATTGCATATTTCTCTTTTTAAGATCTCACTCAGTTCCTTCCAAATTTCAACAGCGTCAGCAATAAAACAGCTATTTCCCTGCATTTTGTTCAAGGCTACAGAAATAGGCTTCAGGGTACTCAGCATGTGTTCAACATTTCTCTTAAGCCCAATGTTGAGAACTTTGGCTGTGACAGTGCCATCTATTTTTTCACAATTTTGTTCACAAAGTGTCATCAGATTAGGCCAATTCTTGATCTAGTGCTCAAAACAGTCCACTCCCGAGTTCCATCACACGTCTTGCGGGAGAGTTAGCTTGGTTCCTCCCACTGTTTTCAGAGCAGCTGCTGCAAAGTGGTTGTTAACGGATGTATTTTGCAATTTCAACAACATTAGCCTTTATTTCTGGAACACTGAAGCCTTTGGCTAGGAGGTGCACCAGATGAGCGCTGCAACTATATCTTATTAGCTTGGGACTCTCTTCACTCTCTTTTAAATAATTTCTTCTCATCTTGGATACATTTGCAGCATTGTCTGTGACCAAGCTGCGTACTACATATTTGAATTTTTTTTCAGAGTTTGTTATAGCTTTTACTGCTACTTCTTGTAAGTATTCTGCTGTGTGTGCATTTCCTGATGTATCAATTGTTTCTGTAAGGAAGACATTCCCTTCTTCTGTTGTCACACAAGCACATACAACAGGATCATTGTGGACATTGCTCCACCCATCAAGACTCAGGTTAACAACTTTACCCTCTAGACCTTTTGCACACTGCTCAATTTCTCTTTCATACACTTTATCCAGAAATTTGCCTGTGACATCTACCACTGTATCCTGGTCTTAATGACTGAACCATGTTAATGAAGTGTGGGTTCTCAATCATACGGAAAGGAGAGTTTGTTGCATAAACAAACCAGGCAATTTTTTCATCAATTACCTCTTTATTGTAATCTGCTGGTTCTTATCACAAACTTATCGATGGTGGTTTCTGGATGATGGAGACTTTTTTTTTCTTTTTGGTACAGGTGATATACTGTGGCTATGTGACATAGAATCATAGAATATCAGGGTTGGAAGGGACCTCAGGAGATCATCTAGTCCAACCCCCTGCTCAAACCAGGACCAATCCCCAATTTTTGCCCCCAGATCCCTAAATGGTCCCCTCAAGGATTGAACTCACAAACATGATGTGACTAAAACACTATCATTGGCAGATAACTCTGAAACTATAGAAAATTATGGTGATCTGGAAGGTGGATAGTCTTCAGAATCCTGTATGTTGAGGATGGATTCTCCTAAAGAAAATAAGTCACTGCAGTTATTTAATTATTATTACCATACTGTTCATTTAGTATTACTCATTGCATTCACCGACACTCGGTACTACTTTAAAGGTGAAATTGTAAAAGGAAGATCGACCTATTTCAGCTCTTTGTTTTTATCACAACTGCATCTAAAATGATAGTACCATAGAGTAACAACTATATTTTGTGCTCAAACATGAGAATTTCAGAATAGTCCAGAAGGAAGAGAGGCAGTCCTTAAGAAAGAAGTATGAAATAAAAAAAGTTTACCAACCTGAAGATCCTGCATGTTCAGAAATAATCCTTTCATCATCTTCAACACAGCTTCCTCCTGAGAAGGAACACTTCTCATGATGTTTTTTCATTCAGGCTACCAGGCCTTGCATTTCTTTGTTTCATGGTTCGCATTTTGCGCACATGCCTGTCTTACCCACAGGTAGAGGAACTTCATTAAAATATTCCCAAACTGGGTCTCTTTTATGGCCTGCTGCCATTATAGGTTTTCCCTTCTAGTGAGAGAATGATATGGTAGATCTCAAATCAATGAAGGCTACACTCAGAAAGACCTCAAGACTTCTGGAATATGCTGCTCAAACAATTTCACTTTTGTTTTTACTGCCTGTCCCTCCCTTCTCACATTTATCTCCAGACTTCTTCTCCTTGTTCACTTGTACACAAATTTGCAGAGGGACAATAGGGTTGAGGTCTGTTATTTCTCACTTCTATATATTATTTATTTATTTTAAAATATTTTTGCTGTTAACAAGCATGTTATCTCTGGAGACACAAATCCACAGTTTGAGACTGCAAAACTAAGCATCTCTGATGGTATCTTCTAGACCGGGGTGGCCAATCTGTGGCTCCGGAGCCACATGCGGCTCTTCAGAAGTTAATATGCGGCTCCTTGTATAGGCACCAACTCCGGGACTAGAGCTACAAGCGCCAACTTTCCAATATGCTGGGGGGTGTTCACTCCTCAACCCCTGGCTCTGCCACAGGCCCTGCCCCAACTCCACCCCTTCCCACCCCCTGCTCTAATCCTGCCATGCCCTCACTCCTCCCCCTGCCCCCTGAACCTCCTGCATGCCATGAAACAACTGATCGGGGTGCAGGGAGAGAGGGGGAATTGCTGATCAGTGGGGCTGCTGCTGGTGGGTGGGAGGCACTGGAAGCAGGGTGGGGCAGCTGATGTGGGGCTGCTGATTGGGTCCCTATTCAATGAACTATTGGAACTCATTTACAAAACTTTTCTTAAATATTACATGACTATATTGTCTCATACTATAGAATTAGAATGTATAATCCCTATTCCATGATGAGATATCTTTAAACTATAACGTATCTTAACTAAAACTATCTTTAGATAGGTTTTTGAGGAAAAAAACATTTTATCAAAAAAATCCGATTTCTTTTAAGTCAACTGATTTTTATCCACCCTGAATGCCATATTCCCTCTGGGTGAACACTTTTCTTAAAACGATCAATCTGTATCTGACCTATCAGTCCTCATCCTCAAAGGAATCCTGCACAACACTTTCAAAAGACAAGCCTGGGAGCTTAAACTGATAATTTTGCTGGACACTAAAAATCACAGTCTAAATAACAATCTATTGACCCCCCTTTTTGTCCTATGACTACAGGAGTGTTAACAGGCCACTTCACCTTGAATGGTCCCATAGATAGAGTATGTGCCAAACTATCTGTGTCATCTTGTATTTAGCTCTGACCCTGGGGCCATATCTACACTACAAAATTATGTCGATCTAATTTACATTACCATTAAATCACTTATGTATATCCACACTACACTCCTTGGGTCGGCGGTGCACATCCTCACCAGAAGTGCTTGTACCAACTGTACTGTCACTGGAGGGCATTGAGGGACAGCTTCTAAAAGCCAGTAACAGTCAACAAAAACAACAGTGTTTACACGAACAACACAACAAGTTATTTGGATGGATACAGGAGCCTTCTTCTCAACTGAAGTTATGCTATACAGTTCATTCACTATTAACATTAAGGTACCTGAAAGCAATCACTGAAAACTGCAATCTTCTGGGGGTTTTTGACTTCCATTTTTATGAATCTGGAGACCCATAGTCCGTGCCAAGGTTCCTTCCCCACTCTGAACTCTAGGGTACAGATGTGGGGACCTGCATGAAGGACCCCCTAAGCTTATTCTTACCAGCTTAGGTTAAAAACTTCCTCAAGGTACAAACTTTGCCTTGTCCTTGAACCCAATGCTGCCACCACCAACCGTTTTAAACAAAGAACAGGGAAAAAGCCCACTTGGAGACGTCTTCCCCCAAAAGATCCCCCTGAGCCCTACACCCCCTTTCCTGGGGAAGGCTTGATAAGAATCCTCACCAATTTGTACAGGTGAACACAGACCCAAACGCTTGGATCTTAAGAACAATGAAAAATCAATCAGGTTCTTAAAAGAAGAATTTTAATTAAAGAAAAGGTTAAAGAAAAGGTAAAAGAATCACCTCTGTAAAATCAGGATGGTAAATACTTTAGAGGGTAATCAGATTCAAAACATAGAGAATCCCTCTAGGCAAAACCTTAAGTTACAAAAAGACACAAAAACGGGAATATACATTCCATCCAGCACAGCTTATTTTACCAGCCATTAAACAAAAGGAACTCTAACACATTTCTAGCTAGATTACTTACTAACTCAACAGGAGTTGTAAGGCTGCATTCCTGATCTGTTCCTGGCAAAAGCATCACACAGACAGACAAACCCTTTGTTCCTCCCCCCCTCCAGATTTGAAAGTATCTTGTCCCCTCATTGGTCATTTTGGGTCAGGTGCCAACGAGGTTATCTTAGCTTCTTAACCCTTTACCGGTGAAAGGGTTTTGCCTCTGGCCAGGAGGGATTTTATAGCACTGTATACAGAAAGGTGGTTACCCTTCCCTTTATATTTATGACAGTCCGCATGGCAAATAACAGGTCTTCAGAATTACATTTGGCCTATTTTGTAGGCCATTGATGGGTTTTTTCTTGGTGAAAAGACCTAGTCTGTCTTCCAGGTTCAGGGATTTCAGCATCAAGAGCAAACTCTTGGCATCTTTCTGTCGTTGCAGTTTACAAATAAGACTACATTGTGGAGAGACCACTTAGTGGACAGATTATTGCAGATACCTTGGTTCAGCTCCCACTTGCCTGCTGCCAGAGCACAACGGAGCCAATGGCTTTGAAGTTTATCTTGTCTTGGACTATGCTCCTCAAATAGACAATCCCCAATTTCCCAATGAGAGGATTCTGAGTAATGCTGTTTATTCCACTCTGGCAATTTGTGTATTTAGAATAATGGAAATTATCTCTCTCTCATAATAGCCATTTTATGGCCCGTATTATGCAGGAGATCAGACTAGATTACCCTAGTATCCCCTTCTGGCCTTGAAGTCTAAGAAGCTCCAGTGGGAGCTCCTTTCACCCTTAAGAAACTAGAAAGGGGTTGATCTTCAAATTTATAAAAGACTTCATAGCCAGAGGCAGATTCAGAATGTTATTGTTTGTATCAGAATCCAAAGACAACACTCTAGTAAAAATCTCAACATCTACTCATTCCCATCAGTTTCCCATACTCATTCCCATCACCCAGGGGCACTGAAAAATAATGAGATATTAATCAGGTAATACATTTGGTGTTTTTTATTTTCCTTCTGCTTTGAGTCTTTGGAGTGCATGTGTCACACTGTAAATATTTTTGCAATCATGAGGGCTTAAAAATAACACAGTTTTAAATAAAAGCTGAGATTTCCACCTCATCACATGCCTCCAGGAGCTAGGGCTTTAAAGAAATGGAGATACAGAATACTGTGAGACTTGAAATACAATCATGAGAGTTCACAGCACTGCATGGGTTGCTTCTGAAAACTGCTGTCCTTCATGTATACTAATATGTAATGGATATTTGGTAAAGTTTTTAAATCATCAATATAATTTCTTTATCAGAGGAGAGAAAGAATAAGAACAATCTCTTTAAATTCTCTAAGGTGCCCTCTTTTATATGACATTTAAAACCTAGCTGCCTGAAGTGGAACCAATCCAGATGGAGAAAAGCAAGTGTTTGTCAGCTCAACAGTTCTTAAATGTAGACAATAGATCAAAGTTACCTTATCCTTTGGAAGGCTGCTTATCCCTAGTCACCACCTACCATCACAGAAAGTCTATATACACATGCAGAATGCACTGCTACTTCAATGGCAGAATGTATCAATCATTTCTGACAAACTGATATTTTCTACTTCTACAAGAAGAAAAGGAGTACTTGTGGCACCTTAGAGACGAACAAATTCATTTGAGCATAAGCTTTCGTGAGCTACAGCTCATTTCACGGCTGCTACTCTGAAACCTTTCTACTTCTAGTAACTATAAGTTGTAACTAAGTTATATATATTAAAAAAATAAATGGTTATAACCTACGTAGGAAGGATTGAATGGGCCAAAGGAGAGGGGGAGTGGCACTTTATGTCAAAAATGGCATAACCTGTTTCTGAGTCTCTGATCATTTGGAAAAAGAATGACACTGAATGCTTATGGATCAATGTGCTAACAGACAAAGCATAAGATCTGGTATTAGTTGGTGTCTGCTACAGACCACCAAATTATACTAAGGAATGGGATGACCGGCTCCTTACACACTATCTGTAATATTTAGGTTAAAAAGACACACGATCATAAGGGGCTTCAATTTGAGTGACATATATTGGAGATCTCATGCTGCCAGTACTAAAACATCCTCAGACTTTCTTAACATTATAGATGACAATTTCCTTACTCAAAAAGTATTTCATCCAACACAGGGGAATTTTATATTAGACCTAGTCTTGACAGATAAAGAGGAACTGACCACAGAAGTAAAAATTAATGGTAGCTTAGGTACAAGTGATACTGAGTTGATCGCATTTATAATGTGCCAACAGAATTAAGTCCAAACCAGTAATAGATATATTTGGTGTTTTAAAAGGGCCAGTTTCACAAAGCTGAAAACCATTATGAACCAAATCAGCTGGGAGGAAGAACTTAATCAGAAAAATGTGAGTAACTGGGAATTGCTTAAAAACATGTTACTAGATGCCAAAAAAGCCACAATCAAGGAAGAGGGAAGTGAAAGCAGCTATAAAAAAATTTATAACAAATGAAAGAAAAGGGAAGCTGATAGTAATGAATATAAGCTAGGAATTGTAGAAAAATGTACATGGGAAGCAAAGGGACACACAGATTTCTCAATGACCTGCAGAGTTAAGAATAAGAGAGAGGATTCTTTTTGTTCCCAATATACTTTTTAAAATTTTTTATTTGTCCATAACTAGATGGACATGGTATAATTATCAATAATAATGCAGAAAAGGTCAAAGTGTTCAATAAATATTTTGTTCGACTTTTGGGAAAATACATGATATTATTATATTATGATGACAACAACTCTTTATTTGCCTAGAAACTTGGGAGGATGTTAAACAGCAGCTACAAAAGTTAGATATCTTTAAATCAGCAGGTCCAGATAACTTTTTCCAAGAGTTTTTACATTGCTGACTCGTGTACTCTCTGGGCTTTTAATACTGATTTTCTAATAAGTCTTCGAACACTAGGGAAGTTCCAGAAGACTGGAAGAAAGTTAATGTTGTGCCAATTTTTAAAAAGGGTAAAAGGAATGATCCAGGTAATTATAGACTTGTCAGTCTGAAATTGATCCTGGACAAGATAATGGAGCAGCTGATATCGGACTCAATTAATAGACAATTCAAGGAGGGTAACATAAATAATGCCAATCAATATGGATTTATGGAAAATAAATCCTGTCAATTAACTTTTGTTTTAAATGAGATTAAATGTTTGGTTGATAAAGCTAATAGTGTTGATGTAATATACTTAGACTTCTGTGGGGCATTTGACTTGGTACCGCACAATATTTTGACTAAAAAACCAGAATGATATAAAATTAACATGGCATTAAATGGATTAAAAACTAGCTAACTGATAGGTCTCAAAATGCAACTACAAATGGGGAAATCATCATTTTAAATCAAGATTGGATGTTTTTGTAAGAGACATGCTCTATAAATTATTTTGGGGAAGTACTATGGCCTGTATTATACAGGAGGTCAGACCAGATTATCACAATGGTTCCTTCTGGTCTTGAAACCTACAAATCTATGGGTTTTTATTTTGCTCTGAAATCCCTCCACTGTGAGACAGTTAGTTGAAAACTCAAATTTTATTTATAAAAGCATCTACTTGATTTGATTTAAGGAGAAAAGCCTCTGATTCTTAAAAGAAATGTAATGCAATCAGATTGGATAACTGACCCGGACCCTAATTTTTTCCAAGGTGAAGGGCTGGTAAAAAGAAGAAAGCCTCACTGCATAGAAGTTGTTGTAAGCATTTGACAGTTATGTCAAATTCTGACTGAAACACCACATCCAAAGATTTGAACATTATTCCTTTGACATATAAGACAAATACACTAGATTTTAAGTACATAATCCTGGTTAATATTAATGGAAATTCACAGGTGCCACTGACAGCAATGATATTGGTTCACATATGCAGTAGAAATATCACAGGAAAAGATTAAATAGAATATAAAAGATAGAGTTCAAAACAATATAGGTTCTCTAGTTCACACCAGAAGCTACGTGCAGAGCTTCACAACTTTACACTCACTAGCCAGATGGCTAATTCAATAGCTGGGACATACTGCCATTATTTCTACTTCCCTCTAATCCATGCTGCAAAGCTTGACTTTTCTCCTGTTAGCTCTTTTCTCTAATTTCCCCTATAACACCATCTCCCTCATCAGCCTCAGTTACGAAACCCCTATCCCAACAGGGACAGGAGCTGCTGCTAAAACAGAGTCTCAGACTTCTCTCTCCTTTGCACCTCTGTGCTGTTCAGCCAGGGAGCATATTACTTTTGCTCCTGCTATCAACTGATAGATTAAAGGCCAGGGAGTTGGTGAAAGGAGAAACAGTGTTGTGAGGCAGCCACATAGGACACTGATTTATTCTTTGAGAAAAATATGAGTTTTCATGTATTTAACTATAAAGCAGGGTCCCTTAAGACAGAGTGTTCATCCACATCAAGGTATGCAATATTCCAGCTCCAAATGTCCATCAGCAGCACTCAGTGTGCAGTACTGACAATGAAAGACAAGTTAAGGAAAACTGACAAAAATGATAGTAAAGTCTGAAGGACAGAATGGCAGAGGTGGGAAGACTGCCATACTCCTGTCACCATTACAAAAGCACTCGCTAGTACCTGTTCAAACTGCACCCCGGAAAGCAGTCACTGACTCTCATTTAAGCAGTGTGTCCAGGCTGAAGGAGGAAGACAGGCAGCATACCACAAATCAGGGATATGGTAAGGGAGAAAATGGCTGTTTGCCTCTCTTCAAACAGCTGCCCATTCTGAGTGGCTCTTCTCTTGGAGAGAACAAAGGTTGCACTAATGGCACCAGTGGCTCTTTCCCATAACTTCCCCAGCATGGATGGCTCTGGAAAATATTAAAAGTATTCTGCAGCACAATGGGACCAAATTCCGTAGCAAGTACCCTACATTCCATAGCAACAAACTATCACATGGCAATGTTATTTTATTGTAGCTCCATGAAACTGTTATGCTGATCTCTACCAACCCATAACAAAACACTATGGATCTCTGTTGTAGAAGAGAAAGCACAGGCATTCTGATATGATGTTCAGCCCCAAAAGAGCTTCCTCTAAGCAAGAAATCATGACTCTGCGACTGGAGGGAAACTTTTAAGAGTAGTAGTTTTTGAAATGCCTTCTAGAAGACTATGCTGGCCCAGCTTTTAGCATGGTAGAAAAGTGAAACTCTGTTTTAAAAGTATTTTCTTCAAGAAGTGAGACAGGGTCTTAAAATGATAATCTCTTTTTCCTCTTGCAAAGGAGGAAATATTAGCCATAATTTTACAGCCAGTTCATCAGATCAGAGAAAAAGCCATGGAGTCTGTTGGGCCACTAAAATGCATGTTATATTTTTAACTAATAGTCTAAAGAAGTTTTGGGTAGCACCATGGACGTTGGCTAATATGAAGAATACTCGTCTAGCATTCTCAAAGCAACCCTGACTCCAGATCTGCTGGAAGAACGGAACTCTCAGTTCTGAATATTAGCATCCCATTCAACAAGGGCTCTGGTTGCTTACAAGGAATGAACCAAAGATTAATTTAGGAAGTCAACATCTTTTCCAAAGCATAGTCAATATTTCTGTTGTGATGACTATTCAAATGAGTACACTGTGTGAAGATTTAAAAGGCCAACTTTCTACAAAAAAATCTTTCTCCCATCCCTTTTTAAAAAAAATAAAAGTATCATTTTAAATAGCTATTTTGATTTCTCCCTGGGTTAGATGAAAATGAAGATAAGTCACTGCTTGAAACAAGAGCCTTGCTCATTTGCTAGCCCTGAGATTAAAGGAAGTAAAATATAAATTGGAGTTTTGAATATTTATAATTAAGCCACAGAATTCAGTTTCAATTTTTTAATTTTAAAACGTTTATTTTTTCTTATTTTAAATTACAGCTTTTATAAAATGCCCACACTTTTTATTGGTCAAGCTTTCATCAAGTTTATGGTCAAAAGATCTTGTGATCCAGTTTCAAGTGACATAATCCATCTAGGCAGATACATATTTTGGAAATCTTAAAGGAAAATGCTGACTTTCAATTGCCTAATTACAGATTAGTTTGAGTCTGCTGGATTTTTCCAGAATACATCCACCCAGTTAGGGGGAAAATATTTTGATTTTAATAAGAGATGGTGGCTTATTCAAGTACTCCAGAGAAGTACCTGTGAATCCTTAAAACTGATAGCAAAAGGTAATTCAATGTCACTGTCCAAAATATCACAGCTCCAGAAGCCATGTGACTTTAAGAAAAGCCTATGATTCCTTGCAATGGGCCATCAACAGGATAATGGAACCCAACACCAAAAAATGAGACCTGTCCAAAAGTGAGTCTGCTGCACAAAGAGGCTGCAAGAACACCTGAGAGAGTTAGCTAATGAAGAAAATTGGCCCCTCTAATCTGGTCAATGGGACCAAATGAGGTAGCTAGGAACAACACAGACACACTTTGGGTTGCAATTCAGACCAGAAAGAGATTGTGCAACCACTTGCCTTGCAATTCTGTGTGTCTTACAATGCTTTGCTGCTATAGCTCCCAGCCTGGCATGCTCACAGCCAGCCTATAACCATGCACGTCACACACTGAGTGTCTGGGTGATAGATGGCCCTGGTTCAGCAGCTCTGATCTCAGCAGCCTGCTTACAGCCCCACAGTCCTACTCTGGCTTCTGCCAGTCTTCACTACAACTAGCAAGGTGACCCCAACATACTTCTAGTCCCAAATGTATTTGAAACAATGTGCCCTAAGTATCCAGACCTCACCTGGATCACTCAGAGAAATAATAAGGTCAGTTGTTCCTTTAAAGAAAGGAAAGCACATTACAGCTTATTAACTTAACTGGGGTAAACATACCCTTCCCTTCAAACACAGCACTAAGTAGGTCTATAGTAAAAATAAAACAAATTTAAGAACAGGATATAGGTTAAGTAAATGGAATAAAGTTAGAAAGGGTTGTAAGCAAATGAAAGTGAAAATGCATCTAAACGTCTAAAACTTAATCTTAACCATGGTACTGGCTTTGTTGCAAATGATTTCTCTTAATCACTCTTCCCAACCATAGCTGACTTTCTCTCAGTCAGGACCTTCCACAGGAGTACAAGATGCTAGCTTCCCTTGTCTTCCAAGGTGAAAGATCTATGCTTAAGCAGGTTTCTCACCTATACTAAGTTCATAGAGACTTCAGTCCCTCCTTGGTTAACGTACACATCTTTTTCAGCTTGCAAGAGCTCTGACCCCTTGTGTACATCTAGTGAAGGATGACAAAAATATATGCAAAGACAAATCTATCTTCCAGAGTTCAATTAACTTGTTAGAATGACCTTCTTCCATTTTTCCCTTCCTGTAGGCTTCCCACCCCCCTCTATGTAAATAGGACTTCCATTGTTTTGATTCCACCATGCTTAATTTACATAGGAGACTGGTAAATTGCTGTGATATTCCTTCCTGTCTGGGAGAGATTTGTTTTTCTCTTTATTTGAGGACAGATTGAAAAGCCTAATATCAATGAGTATCCATAATTCTTTATATAGTGTTAAAACATACATTTTACAGGTTTAATCACCGGTGTGTCACAGGCTTTCATAAAACACCTCACTTGATAAACTTTTATAATTACAGTAATATTGTATACAATCAATTCATTCAATTGCTTATCACTTGAGGTTCATACCCTCTGTCTTTATAGCCCAAATAAGGGAACAGGTGTTACAGGAAGATGACCAAGACTCCAGAAACTTTCATTATATTCCCCCTTGTTCTCACTTACTCATTTCTCACTTTAGGTTGACTTTTCCAGGCTTGTTTAGAGCCCAACAGTGATCCCTCTCTGCCTCAGATTAAGCAAAATCAATACAGTTGCTTTTGAGTTAAGAAGGCAGAACACACATATACTCTTTTTTGCCTAGAACCCTGACCAGGGGTATTCTATCTGCTTCTCAAGATCCATAAACCTGGGAATCCTGGATGCCCCATCATCTCAGGCATTGGCACCCTGACAGCAGGATTGTCTGGCTATGCGGACTCTCTCCTCAGGCCCTACGCTACCAGCACTCCCACCTATCTTCGAGACACCAATGACTTCCTGAGGAAACTACAATCCATCGCTGACCTTCCAGAAAACACCCTCCTCGCCCTATGGATGTAGAAGCCCTCTACACCAACATTCCACGCAAAGATGGACTACAAGCTATCAGGAACAGTATCCCCAATAATGTCACAGCAAACCTGGTGGCTGAGCTTTGTGACTTAGTCCTCACTCACAACTATTTCACATTTGGGGACAATATATACCTTCAAGTCAGCGGTACTGCTATGTGTACCCGCATGGCCCCACAGTATGCTAACATTTTTATGGCTGACTTAGAACAATGCTTCCTTAGCTCTCGTCCCCTAACACCCCTACTCTACTTGCGCTGCACTGATGACATCATCATCATCTGGACCCATGGAAAAGAAGCCCTTGAGGAATTCCACCATGATTTCAACAATTTCCATCCCACCATCAACCTCAGCCTAGACCAATCCACACATGCGGTCCACTTCCTGGACACTACTGTGCTAATAAGTGATAGTCACATAAACACCACCCTATACCAGAAACTACTGACTGCTATACTTACCTACATGCCTCCAGCTTCCATCCAGGATACACCACAGGAGCCACTGTCTACAGCAAAGCTCTAAGATACAACCGCATTTGCTCCAATCCTTCAGACAAAGACAAACACCTAGAAGATCTCTATCAAGCATTCTTAAAACTACAATACCCACCTGCTGAAAAAACAGATTGACAGAGCCAGAAGAGTACCCAGAAGTCACCTACTACAGGA
Source organism: Natator depressus (assembly GCF_965152275.1). Lineage (NCBI taxonomy): Eukaryota > Metazoa > Chordata > Testudines > Cheloniidae > Natator > Natator depressus. The sequence continues at coordinate 44,802,941 of NC_134240.1, read as the reverse complement.
CAGGCCCAACAAAGAAAATAACAGAACGCCACTAGCTGTCACCTTCAGCCCCCAACTAAAACCTCTCCAGCGCATCATGAAAGATTTACAACCTATCCTAAAAAATGATCCCTCACTCTCACAGATCTTGGGAGACAGACAAGTCCTCACTTACAGACAGCCCCCCAACCTGAAGCAAATACTCACCAGCCACCACACAACAAAAACACTAATCCAGAAGCCTATCCTTGCAACAAAGCCCGATGCCAACTCTGTCCACATATTTATTCAAGTGACACCATCATAGGACCTAGTCAAATTAGCCATGCCATCAGGGGTTCGTTCACCTGCACATCTACCAATGTGATATATGCCATCATGTGCCAGCAATGCCCCTCTGCCAGGTACACTGGCCAAACCGGACAGTCTCTACACAAAAGAATAAATGGACACAAATCTGACATCAGGAATCATAACATTCAAAAGATGGTAGGAGAACACTTCAACCACTCTGGCCACTCAGTAAAAGACTTAAGGGTGGCAATTCTGCAACAGAAAAGCTTCAAAAACAGACTCCAATGAGAAACTGCTGAGCTTGAATTAATATGCAAACCAGACACCATTAACTTGGGTTTGAATAGAGACTGGGAGAGGCTGGGTCATTACACATATTGAATCTATTTCCTTAAGTATCTTCATATCTTCTTGTCAACTGTCTAAATAGGCCATCTTGATTATCACTACAAAAGTTTTTTTCTCCTGCTGATAATAGCTCATCTTAACTAATTAGCCTCTCACAGTTTGTATGGTAACTTCCAACTTATCTGTATGTGTATATATATATATATCTCTTACTATATGTTCCATTCTATGAATCCGATGAAGTAGGCTGTAGCCCACGAAAGCTTATGCTCTAATAAATTTGTTAGCCTCTAAGGTGCCACAAGTACTCCTGTTCTTTTTGCGGATACAGACTAACATGGCTGCTACTCTGAAACTTTTTTTTTCCAAAGATCACCATGACTAGATACAATGCTCAAAAGAGAAAGTATTAAAACCATCAAACTTCATGTGCTGTTAGTCCACAGTGAGGAAGAATCAGTTTATAAATGGGATAGAATGACAATTCAGGAAAATGATTAAAAATTCACTTTCACATTAGAGTAAGAAAAGGTTTTAGTTACATTATTGCCACATTGTGGAACTTCATAGTTCTGCAGCTGGGATTTTCCTGCATCTACAGTCAATTTAAAGCAAAGTTAAACAGTTACCCAAAAAACATCAACAAACTAACAAACAAACATGGTACCCCTGCTATACAATTTTTATATATAAACTTAAAATACAAAAAGCTTAATTTAATACAACATTACAGTTGCTAATATGAAGTTAAACTTATCAGAAGATTCACTTAAGGTTCTCAACACAAAAACCATATATAATATTACCGATTACAATATAGGCTCTTCTTAGAGGTTAAAATGTGTATTTTACACAGTATACACATTGTGGTAAAAATACTGCTGCAGGTACCTAAACTGAATTTTCCCCTGGGTTTTTTAATTAATTAGTGGTAAATTTACATCCTTATTACATGTATTATCATAGGTTTTTGCATTTAATACATGTATCTCTGGGAGAAACATTCACCAGATTTAATTGCTTTTCTTATAAAACTGCATTCCTTATGTGTCTATACATTAATACATTCTATGATGCTTGTTCTAAGCAAATAAAATTTGTTTTTACCACATGTATAAATCTAGCTGTAATAAAACTACTACACAGCTGCATAACACGATAAATTAACTGAGAATTCTTTGTCATGTTACTGGTCCTCTACACAGCCCAAAAATTGCTCTAAATCACATGGGTGCCAGGTTTATAAATTTTTTGGTGGTGCCCAGAACTGGTCCAAGCAGAGCCATCCCATCCACAGGATGGACCGGGGCAACTGCCCTGGGCCCAGTCCTTTGGGGGGCCCCCACACTTCAGGGGGACGCGGGGTCCAGGGCAGCCTGGGGGGTTAGCGGGGGGCCTGGCACCAGCAAGCGACTCGGTTGCCCCGGTCTGCCCTATGGACGGGATGGCTCTGAAAATATCAGCCCAAACATTGGTGGAGCCAGGCCCATGTTCCTGAATATTGGTGGAGCAGGGGCACCACAGGTCCATATAACTCACCACCTATGCTAAATCATTAACATTTTAACTTTATAATTGAGCAGAAGTGAACTGTCACTTCAGAAGGTGCAGTTTTCCCACATCCTAGAGATACCAATTTTCATGATAAAATATCAAGTGTTGATAAAAAGTATTTAAAATATACCAAGTTTACAAGAAACAAGACATGTTTGTAAAAATATAATGAATGTTGACTATAACAAGTATGTGTTACTCAATGTGCACTTTGGCATCTGACCAAAACTGCATCTACTATTAACAGTGTACAATAAGCTATATCAAACACCCAGGAAAATAATGTTAGCAGAAAGTATGATGTATTTTTACTGACATTTTCAGGAATATTACACAAGATGTGAATTTTTTACAAATTTTGAAATGGAGGAAATGGTCACCTGAGTATATATAGTCCCTTCATATTATACATAACACCATACTACTTAGTTTCACCATTAAAAGGTTGGGGGTTTTTTCGTTCATTTTGGTTTTTTTAGTAGCTCTGGGTTACTAGTGTTAAGTGCTGCCAGAATCCAAAAATGCTCATCAGCTTTCAATGTCATAGCCAGGGCTTAGTACAATACCAGGTTTTAACATTTATCTATATGTTACATCTTGTGTCTCTTTTCCTGGAAGGATACCAGGACTCAGAGCAGGTGCATCGCTGGCGCCCCCTAATGACATACCATCATAATCCTTCCCTTTCTCTAAACTCAACCATATAAACAAGAACACCACAGACCACAGATTAAAATAGAGAGAAAAAGGAATAGCAGATAAATAGATTAAGGTTGAGAGACTCGTTTACTGATTATTTCCGCAAACAGAACCTATAAGTAGACCCTGGAAGCCTACTCCTCTCCTTCCACTCCCTTACCGCCTTAAAAAAACACAAAACCCCCCAAAACCAAACATGCACAGTTCAATTGGACTTCCAATTCATATAAACACTGGACTCCAGGCTCGAAAATCCGAAAGGACTAAAGTCCCAAACAGATGTTTCACCTCACACACAGACGTCATGATATTAATCTTATTTTTAGCGGGCAGCCCTTCAACGCACAAGGGAGATGGGGCCGGCCCCATAACATGGCCCCCTTCGTTCCCTACTGTACCCGCAAGGCGATGGGGGCTGGGGGATGCCTAGGCCTGTGGTGCAGTTGGGAACAGTGGGACGCGAACATTGCTGCACACGTTACTGTTTTCAAAAGGCGGAGAGACGACCGCTGCCATGCAGCAGCAACAACCCCACCCCCGCATCCCTCCACCTGCGGCCCACCACGACCCTTCCCGCTACAGCAACTTTGGGTTCAATGTGTAACGCCCGCCCGCGGCACAAGAGCTGGGGCTGCTCAGAAGAGGGGCAGCCCCATCACCACCCTCGGACCGTAAGAGGTCAGCTCGGGATACAGACCCACACCCAGTGCGGAGCTCCCCAGCCCACTGAGGCAGTAAAGGGGGGCCGCCGTGCTGCCAGTGGCTGGGGGAGCAGGGGAAGGGAAGAGAGGGCTCGGCACCTACCCACGCCGTATTTCTCCTCCTCGGTCGGGGTCCACATGCTGGTGCTGCAGGCGGCCGCGGTTCTCCCCTCACGGAGCGCAGCAGCCGAGCCCTGCTCATGGAGCGGAGGCGGTTTCCCCAACTGATAGCGGAGCCGCGGCTCCGCACAGTCCCCCGGGCACGGCAGCGTCTCCTCCTCGCTCTCACTCAGGCCAGGCGCAGGTGCGGGGGGGAAGCGGGTGCGCAACTCCCCAGGGAGCCGCCGCGCCAGGTGCCGGATCCCTCCGGGCTCGGCAGCACCCAGCACGGAGCTGCGAATGGCCCGCGGTGATGAGAATGGTACCGGCAGCTCTCGGCTTCTCACAGTCCAGCCCCCCGGCTGTAGGGGTCCCCACTTCCCTCCCTCAGGTCACTATCATGAGCTCCAGCCTCCTCACTGGCGCCGTCGTCGCCGAAGGACTGGCGCCGCCGCCGCCCGCCGCCCCCTCCACATCGCGCGCAGACGCAGACACCTCCCCTGCCTTCCAGCGCTCCCGGGGCCGCACGGTACCCGCAGAGGGGAACGAAAAGGGCGGGAAATGGGGGCACACGCGCGAGGTGTTAGTGGTCCTGCGCCACAGCAGATCCTGAGGGGAACTAAGGAAAAATGCCTCCAGGAGCTGGGGCTGCATGGAGAAAAGACACATTCCGAATATCACACCTCTTCTGCTAAAACAAATGGCAAGATCTGGCAACAGCGAAAACTGCAGGTTTGGAGGTGCCAAATGTTATCCCCACCAGCAGCCGCCTTTGTGGACAGCCACCAAACAACTAGAGCTGTGAGTTTTTATTTTTCCTTCTACCTCTTTTGAACCAGGGCTCTGCCAGCTAGTGGAGAGCACGGATATGTCTAGAGATGTCTAGGTTATGTAATTTGAATTTGTGAACTTTAACATTTTGTTTGTAAACAAAGCTATTGTTTAATCCAGAACAGTGTGCGTGTGTGTGTCACTATTACACTGATGTTGTTTGATAATAAGTATTGCGCTTGTCCAGGCTGAGTAGTTAACCTGATCTCTTCCACCAGTACTACCAAGGAGAAGCGGTATACAAGTGTGTACCTCAACTAACAGTGAAGTGATAAACCAACCCTTGCTCTAACCTTCAGTTTATGACACTTTAATAGGCACATACACTGTATGGCCTTTATTAACTCACATTTATATTGCTGATTTCTTCTTAAAGCATCTCAAAGTGCTTCCTAACTAAATCCATAATAAAAGCTCCCTCAGATTGCAGGTATCTGGCAAATGAACAGCAGACAGGACACACAGTGAAGGGAATTTTGGCCACACACACAAGGACAAATGCTTACTTGAAAGAATAAGAGAATAATTTAGAATCTTAGATTTTTGTTTATATCTCATCTGAAAAACTTCACAGTAAACTTCATCATATTCAATGTATCTATTTTAGAAGAATAAACCAAGATGACTACTAGGATTCAAAGTTGTTGCTCCCAGGAGTGTAGGAATTTCAGTCTCCTAAGGTCATATGCTATAGAATGTTTGTGTAGTACAGTGAGTACCATATGAATATTTGTGGTCTAGGAAAGGCATACTCTTTGAGCATGCAGGCATTATAGGAGTTAAGTTCAAATTCATATTCAGTATTTCAGTCCTGGTACAAATGCCTAATGCAGATTATATGAGGGAAAAAACTAACAATTTGGATTATTATTCTCCTGATATGAACTTTAACATTGATATTCCACCCTATTCAGTGGCTTTACAAATTGAAATAGTATTTCCGTTTTGCACTCCTATTCTCAATAAGAGACCTTTCAGGATGGAACTTCAAAGATTTTTAGCCCAGGGGCTAGTGGAAAGTTTTCCAAGTACAGTAAAACCTGCCAAGAGCTACCACGCATGGGAGTTAGCAAAAGTGGTCTCTTGTAAGAGGTGGTCTCTCTTCAAAGGTTTGCAGACCAGAGAGCAGCTGTGTTCTGTGGCCTCTGCAAGTAGTTGGTCGTGACAGGGACCTCTCTTCAGAGGTAGGCTCTAAGGCAGATTTTACTGTAATTTTTGCATTGTTTGATGAGTATTTAGTGAAAATCATTATTTCTCCAGTCTGTTTTTCTTTAAAAAAATAAACATAGTGTTGCACCATTAAGCCTGAGATTGTAGTTGCATTAAAATCGGAAATTTACCTATGCATTACAATAGGGGCTTTCACAATATATTCATCTAACACTATCTAATGTGACACTCTTCTGAAAGTTATGTAATCCTATAAGGTGGAGATTGTGAACAGTTTGACAAGTTTCTAACTAGAAGTAACGGGTGTTTATGCAGATGATTGGAAAAGCAATTATCTATCATTTGTATTGTGTTAGACTTCATCTATGACTTCTACTTTACCTCTGATGTCAAGAGATCAGATATGAATTCTTCACATAGCCTTAGAAGTTGAAGGATGTGTCATTCTAGATGTTTCCTAGGATTTCAGTAAGTTTGGTATTGGATTTATCACTTCAATGTCCTGATAATTTAGCTATTTTTTTCAATACATATTGTCCCTAATATAATTGAAGAGAACTGCTCTTTTTGTATAGCTCTTCCAGAAAATCTATCAATAAGATGTGATATATATACAACTTTATGGTTACATAGTACTTTTGTAATATAACATTCTGTTTTACTAAAGATGTGTTCTGCAATTATGTAATGAAATAATAAAGGTTGCTGAATTGAGCTACTGAGCTGAGGTTGCCATGGAAACCTTTATTATGAATTTTCTGACTTTTGTGCAATTAAATTTTTAACATTGATGATGTACTGACAGCATTTTATAAGAGTACAAATACAAAGGCCAATAGACAGGAAAGTGCTCTTACATTCTTGATTTAGAAAACTACAGTTATTTTATCAAACCTCACTCTACACATAAATGTAAGCATACATATTTTGCATTAGTTTTGTTACTTATTTTCCTAAGAACTCTCATAGCGTACAAGAGTAGCTTTTAGTCATAACAAAAATTGAGAAATCATGAGATTTCTGTTGTTACAGATAGGATGCTACTAGCTTTTAGGATTTTTCTGTTCACTTTAACATTCATAATATAACACTTAATCTCTTATTTTTATCTGTACCAGCTGAATTTTAAATATTAGACATTTTACTGATCCTAAACTTTTTAAAGACAAGAGACAGTCCCTCTGCTATGGCCATCTCTCTATTCTCTGCTCTCGGGGATTCTTCCTAGCCCTCTCCTAGTTGCCCTGTTCTTTACAGAGGTGACAAATGCTTCTCCTCACAGCCCCAGTGCTGCTCCTCTTTGAGGGAGAATTCAGCAGGATGATGATGCTATATGCAGGATGCTTCTGAGCACCCTCACCCTCTGAAGACAAAACAGATTGAGGGTATATAACACCACACAAGATTAGATGAAAACAAACTCTAAAGAGATGGTGGGGCTAGTAATTAGGAGTGGGGACAGACAACGCCTTCAGAGGACCAAAACATTTGTTTTAAAGACAGATTGGTCATTTGTATATCTTGACCATTATATAAAAAGGTGGCATCAGCAGTTCCAGTGATTCTTTAAGTATTGAAACGTTTTAAGATTTATTTGCAATATTCTACAGGTTAGATATTTAATCCCCAATTATCTCCTCAGATACAGTTATCTTGTTAGTTAGTACATTTGTACTTCCCAAAGAGTGACATGAGGGGCAGATATCCTGATTAAGAAATCACTATCCTCTATAGCACAGTAGATGGAATGCAATTTTACATAATTTAAAGCTATCAGATTTATTTACACCTGTTTCATTGATATGCATTCACAAACTGAATGAGTCCTCTACCAGCCCAACACAAATCCTGATTTCTTTAACAAACATTCTTACCCAGAGAATAATGCTAAATAAATATCTTGTCCAGTGAAGGAGCTACAGGAGCTAGTTCTCCGGGGAGGAAGAAGGAGCTCAGGGTCAGCCATATGCAGCAAAGGAAGCCCAGAACAACATATAGTAGCCTTGCAAATAGAGCCACCTTTAGCACTGTTGGGCAGGCCTTCAGAATAAAGTTGTGCCTCCTCTCCTCCCTCCAAATGTAACTGACAGTTTACCATGATGGTCACACCACTGTGCATAGGTATAGCACAATGATTCTTTGTGATACACCCCAAATGTAAGATTTATTTTATATAAGGATTCTGTGCATTTCCAATCTCCTGTTGCAGAATTGGAGCCCAGCTACTTGTTCATTCCATCTCTACTGTCAATGTAGATCTTTACATTTTAGAGAGTCTTGGCAAGAAAAGATTCTGGAAATAGTTATTTTAGAAATCAAAATGAAAGATAAGATTTTCCTTAAATATCTAGGGCCCCTAAACCTAAAGGTTTGAGGGTGGGCTTCGTGGGTTCCAGAGACTGGCTGTACTGGCAGATCATCAGCCTTATCTCCCCTCACAGTGACCCTTTGAGCTATCATGGTCTAGGAAGCAGCATTGCAAGTCTCTTTTCCCAGACCTCTGTCTCACAAACTAAAGAAGGAATGCCAAAGCCCCCACACTGATGCCTATTTACACTGGAAAAACACGTTAGAAAAAAAATGTTTAACAAACACAATGTTAAACATGACAATGGTAGACAGGGATAGTTGTGTTTAAAATGTTCATTGGTCATGTTTAACCTAGGAACTTAACTATTTTAAACACAACTGTCCCTGTCTATACATAGTGTCAAATCATGTTTAATGTTGTTTTAGTTAAAATGCATTAGTTAGCACGTTTTACAGCATAATGCTTTTTCATAGTATACACATAATCTGGGAGATAGGAGGCTGGGAAATGAAAGTCTTGCAAAAATGTCCTCCTGTACGTAGATCAAAGAGCCAGGAGGAGGACAGAGCTGAATGGTCACTTCAGATACTCTACAAAGGACATGTGGGGAATCAGACAGTCAAGGCAGCTGGCACTGAGCTATTCTTGCACAATCCCAGTCAGCTGTCTCCTGACCCTCTCAGTCGTCAGGTATCTTGGGATGTTTATCACTATTGCCCCTTCCACTTCGACATGCCTGGGAAGGGCACATACACTTTTGTCTTTCTCCTCTGTCCCTTCAGTCCTTAGGGTTGGTGGTGATACTAAATGAAGGCATCCGTGATTAAAGTCTGTGTTCAAGACAGGCTGCTACTGGCCTACCCCCGCTAACATAGTAAACAAGGGGTTGATTTTGTTTCTCCCCTATAAGTCAGATCCCAGAATAGGATAAGCTAGTTGTCCGTGCTTCAGTTTCCCACACTCTGCATCTCTGTTTCCCTTCAAGTACACAGTCTCTCCCTATTTGTAGGTTGGTCTGGTCTGTTGAGGCAACTTGGTTCTCCAGCTAAATCATAAATCTCCCCTTCCAGGGAAAATCAAAGGATCTAAGTAAATAAACCAAACAAGTCCACTCTTTTTCACAGCCACAATGGTCATCTTCATGCCCAAAGTATTCTCCTGTTTGTGACAGAGGTCTTCCCCGGGCCACTAAATGCAGAGGCTCTTCAAGTTGAAGCTAGACAAATTCAGATGAAAAAAGGCAGTGGTTCCCAAACTTGTTCCACCGTTTGTGGAGGGAAAGACCCTGGCGGGCCGGGCCGGTTTGTTTAACTGCCGCGTCCACAGGTTTGGCCGATCGCGGCTCCCAGTGGCCGCGGTTCGCTGCTCCAGGCCAATGGGAGCTGCTGGAAGCGGCAGCCAATACGTCCCTCGGCCCGCGCCGCTTCCAGCAGCTCCCATTGCCTGGAGCAGTGAACCGCGGCCACTGGGAGCCGCAATTGGCCAAACCTGCGGACGTGGCAGGTAAACAAACCGGCCCAGCCCGCCAGGGGCTTTCCCTGCACAAGCAGCGGAACAAGTTTGGGAACCACTGAACTAAGGCATACATTTTTAACTGTAAGAGTAATTAACCATTGGAACAACTTGCCGAGGGTTGTTGTAGATTCTCCATCACTGACAATTTTTAAATGAAATGCTCTAGGAATTATTCTGGGGAAGTTCTATGGTATGTGTTTGTCATAAATATAAAAGGAAGGGTAACCACCTTTAAATCCCTCCTGGCCAGAGGCAAAACCCTTTCACCTGTAAGGGTTAAGAAGCTAAGGTAACCTCGCTGGCATCTGACCAAAATGACCAATGAGGAGATGTCATAAATATAAAGGGAAGGGTAACCACCTTTCTGTATACAGAACTATAAAATCCCTCCTGGCCAGAGGCAAAACCCTTTCACCTGTAAAGGGTTAAGAAGCTAAGATAACCTTACTGGCACCTGACCAAAATGACCAATGAGGAGACAAGATACTTTCAAAGCTGGAATGGGGGGAAACAAAGGGTCTCTCTGTCTGTCTGTGATGCTTTTGCCAGGACCAGGTCAGGAATGCTCTTCAGAACTTCTGTTAAGTTGGTAAGTAACCTAGCTAGAAATGTGTTAGATTTCCTTTTGTTAAATGGCTGGTAAAATAGGTTCTGCTGAATGGAATGTATATTCCTGTTTTTGGGTCTTTTTGTAACTTAAGGTTTTGCCTAGAGGGATTCTCTATGTTTTGAATCTGATTACCCTGTAAGGTATTTACCATCCTGATTTTACAGAGGTGATTCTTTTACTTTTTCCTTAATTAAAATTCTTCTTTTAAGATCCTGATTGCTTTTTCATTGTTCTTAAGATCCAAGGGTTTGGGTCTGTGTTCACCTATGCAAATTGGTGAGGATTTTTTATCAAGCCTTCCCCAGGAAAGGGGGTGTAGGGCTTGGGGGGATCTTTTGGGGGAAGACGTCTCCAAGTGGGCTCTTTCCCTGTTCTTTGTTTAACAGGCTTGGTGGTGGCAGCATAGGGTTCAAGGATAAAGCAAAGTTTGTACCTTGAGGAAGTTTTTAACCTAAGCTGGTAAGAATAAGCTTAGGGGGTCTTTCATGCAGGTCCCCACATCTGTACCCTAGAGTTCAGAGTGGGGAAGGAACCTTGACAGTGTTGTACAGGGGGTCAGACTAGATGATCAGAATGGTCCTTTCTGGCCTTGGAATCTATGAATCTGTTAACCTTCTTTCAATGGCTGGGCCCTTGTCCCAGCTTCAGGGAATGCTACTCCCCATAACCCTTCCCTGTGCTGAAGTAAGCCCTTTTCCCCATGTTTAAAAAGAGTTCCTCAGCTCTTATTGCCTCAATCCACAGTAGTCTTTCTCCTCTTATTACAGGTGCTCCTCACAGACTTCTCCCTAGGACTGCAATCAATCCATCACCTTTGGTAAGAGAGTTGTCTACTCATCTCTTAAAATGGACACTACAAAAAGATACAAGGTAGCTCAGACCCTCCCTCTAAGGCTCTAACTAGTGAAATAGCCATCTGCTCTAAGCTCATCCATCCATGTCATTGTTCCATCAGAGCTACTTCTGACATTGCTTAGGTTGCCTTTTATATTAGGTCTTTACCCCAGGACTTCCTTCAGCTCCTCTACACATACCTTCCTAGGCCTTTTCTGGCTAAGACCTTCACAGACAAGCCTTTTCCATGACCTTTCCCCTGTAAGAAGTATACTTGTCAAATATGCCCTGAAAAGATTAACAGCTATAGTTTTCTTTCCTCCCCTTTTTATCAGGAAACTATCTATCTGTGTCAGCCAACATTACAACCACACACCCCTATGCATTATCCAAAACTAGCTTCTTGTTGGAGCTAAAGGCATTGGGAGCCAATATTCACATCCAACAGGTGGGTCATCTTGTCTGGGGAATATCAGTTAAACTGAAGCTGAAGTACACATTCCCCAGGAAGGGAAAGCTTGATAACAAGTCTTCCAACTGTTGTTAGCTCCTCAGACCAAAGACTCATAATTTACTGGTGGATGAATATTCCATCTCTTCCTTGGTCTAGCTACAGGGTGACAGACAATAATAACTGCCCTTTTTTCCTGTGCAGAGTGTATGTGTTAACCAAGCACCAGAGATGAGTAAAGAAACTGTAGGAGTTAATCCAACTAGAAATAACTTACTGTGGGAATTGGAAAATTAAGAAGCCCAAACCAACTAGCTTTCACCCCAAATGTGAAAACTACATGTGTTTGCTTTCTGAATCAAAAGCACCATCTTTCCATAGGTGAATAATCTGTTTTGTTCCTTCAATATGTCTTTCACCCCAAATTAGAAGCTGTAAATTTCTCTTCCTTATGAATCAGATAAACCATCTCTATGTATGTCAATAATGTCTCATGTTATTTAAGCCCTAACCATGTGAAAAGAAAGGTAAGAGATATAACCAAACAATGCACAGACTACATCAACTAAATTGGGAGGAAATTTAAGGGATTTTTGTTTTAATTCTAAATGATTGATGTACTGCAGAAGTGGAATGAATGGTACAGCACAAGGAGGAAAAAGGAATGTTGAAAGATATAAGCACATAACTGGGGTATAACTGGGAAATATTGAAAGAAATTGCTTAAAAAGTGATATTCCAGTTCATAGTCCAGGCTATTACTGAAATACAATCCTTGAAATTAAACAAACAAAAAATCCCTGACTAAGAAAATGATTGAAGATATTTGTTATATACCAACAAGAGCAGCAGAGAGAGAGAGAGAGGAAATCTGAGCTCTGAGTATGATAAAAACAAGAAGGTGGCCCCACTCTGACAAAATCCCAAGCAATGTATGTAAAACTGAAGTTACCATGGGGGACCCCAGAACTAGCTGAACCCCCATGGTTCTCCCCTCCTCCAGGGTAAAATACTAAGAAAAAAGTTAACTAAACACACAAATAAGCTACAGAATCCAGAAGAGCTATCAGACACTTAGACCAGCCTCATGGATAGCTCTCCCCTCTTCCAGGGTTAATAAGACAGAAGAAGCAGCGGAGAAATTTCATTTCAGAGATTGTATTTTTCTTTGTGTTCTTTAATATAAATAACTAAGAGTTATCTTGTTGAGTCTACTCTTTCAAGTGAGACCTCAAGTAACCATACTTTGGATTTTAAACCAACTAATGTATGTTTCTTCTTTATACACGCAAGCAAATTGGCCTAAGAGAGAATTAACCAATAACTTTAAAACATCAAGAGCAATTGCTTAAAGTACTCCCTTTTGTAACATGCCATTAAAATAGACATATGCATCCTTTCTCATTGGAGAATTCCTGGAAGAGTAATAAATGTATTAGAGCAACTAAAGAATTGATATATGATGATTATAAGTAAATGTTATAAGAAATCTTGGAGATTTGTAGTGTTCCTTGGTATAGGTGCTGGGCCCCAGCACTGACCTGTGTTAATTGCTTACAAGACTGTATATTTTCTGTTCAGTACATGCCTAGAGAGTTGGTTGTATCTACATTTGATTGATGAACTGTTGATTGTTCTGGGTGAGTAAGTAATCTGTTGATTCGTTAAGAATAACCAAATGTCTTGATCTGAGAAATACTGTCCAAGGTAAAAGTAGACCTGAAAAGAACCTAGTGCTAAAATTAATAAGCTAGCACTCTCTGGACTCAATAAAAATAAGTTATCCTAATTAAATTTCATTCAAATATTGGTTATAATACTTATCAAATTGACAAATCTAGTTTATTAGGTTTCAGCTTTAAAAATCTAACTGGCACTGTGGCACAGTGATAAAGTTGACTCCTATTCACACTTACATCCCAACCCTGGTCTCTGAAGGTGAGAAAGGCAGCCACTTCTTATAGAAGTCACATGACTCTGCCATCATATGCACCTTCTGATCAGGGGCTTTATGTGGGAGCACCCCAGCCCCATGATTCAAGGGGGGGGAGATACAGCTGGAAATAGCTCAAACTTACCATGTTTCACCAAAATGAAAAAGAAGAGGGGCTCTCAGAAGTCCCCAAAACACCTACATTAAAATAATCATTTTGTAAAAATACCAGTATTTATCTAGCAACACAATTCTCCCTTTTATACCAAGTGAGGGTCAGAATAAAAATGGTTCCAACTGAGGTTTAAAATATCTGAGTGTTTTGTTGGGTTTTTTTGTTTATTTTTTCATTTTTGGGAAAGCACTGTATAGTTGAATTTCAACACTGCATTAGAAGATTAAAAAATAATAAAACTAAGATAACTATATTCAAATATCAAAAATTTCATGTACTATATTTGCAATGTTGTTTTCGTCATAATGTAATAAAATTTATCTCCAATGAAAATAAAATGAGAGAGGATCAGGAGTCAGATAGGAAGAGCTGTTATGGGTCAAGCGTGGGGTGCCTTGGCACAGCTGTTCATGGAAAGTTTGCATGATGCTTGCTTCTCCTATGCCTGGATCAAATGATGGCTATCCACTCTTCACTTTTATAAGCATTACATTAAATTACAAATTTAAAATTATTTCAGTTTAATACTTTAATACAAAGTGAACATCATCAAATGCAAGTATAATAAATTCATAGTATAGCCTAGTATTCTTTAGTCTTTTAGACGTTGATTTGAAAAATATCAAAGATTACACTAAACAAATACATTTTTATGATACTAAGAAATTTAGAATATTTTGTTCTCCAATTACTACCAAAGAAGTTTCCTCCGAATTTTAATGTGTGTTCCATAAATAATGGAGAAATTCTGGGAAATTCTACTCTGGCCTTATTTTTGCTTTTCCTCTGTTAGGAACTCTAGAGTTCTCACTGCAGCAGATTGCATGGTGATAAAAAGAGAAATCATAAAAGATAGATTAGCAATTTTCTGACAAATGGATACTATTTTCTTTTTATTTCTTGTAATGTTTTAGGATATGAGGGATTTTCTGCATTCTGGAGAGATCATGGCAAACTGTTAGCATTTAGTGTTTTTTCAGGTGGCAGGGTTCAGAAATCTTTTTTTGGTTTACTTCTTACCATGTACTTATTTATTTTTTGAAAGGATATATTTCCTTTCATTCCATTAATTTTGTTCCATTTGAAGCAAGCCTTTGAGAGCTGGTTTCATTGCATCTGAAAATACAACCAGGTTAGCATTCCAGAGCTTGTCTTAATTGATGCTAGCAGTCACTTAGCCCATTACTAGCATAACTCTCTACAATTTAACACAGAGTAATTCATTTCTAAAAGTGCTTTCTCTAATGCTATTGCCTTGTTTCATGGAAAATTGAATGGTAGGGGTTTTTTTTCCCTACAGTGAACCAATACACCTCCTGGAACTAGTGGCTGTAGAATAACATTTATTATATACCTTTATTAATGTTCAGCTGTACAACAAGGATACAGCAAATTTATTTCATTTTGCATTGTTTTAAAGGTCAAACAAGAATACCTTCCTATTATTGTGCTGTCACTTATCTCACAGCCTCTTTGTTCCATGGGTTAGTCACAGCACGCTTACTATCAAATTAAATATTCCATGGTAGTTATTTTTAGAAGAATTCTTCCTTACCCTAGCTGGTGCAGTAAATGTTTGGGCACCTTCCATTTTGTAAGACATACAATAGATCAGAACAAAGCTATGTTGCTTGCATAAATCCCTCCAAAATACAGCATACTTTTTCAAAGAGATAGAATAAATGGCAAGGAGCTGTCCATGGTGCTAGTGTGCTCTAGTAAATTATCCCTACATGAAGAACTGTGACATTTATATTATGATGATGTCATGTTTGCACACTGTTCCTTCTCTGTTGTGCTGTTAGCAGTGACCTACTGTATTCAATCAGTTACTATATTTATAGTATTAGTCACAGATTTTATGAGACGTTTTAGACACAAAACAGGACAAGCAAAAAGACCCAGGGTTTAAATTTAAAATCCTCTCAATTTTTTCAAATAGGTGCAGAGATAAGTACTTATCAAAATAAAACCAGACAATACATACCTGATATGAACACATAAAAATGTAATAGAAATAACATTAAGTTTGTAATTTAAAATGAAGAAAATAAGAAAATGTAAGCCCCACTTGGAATCCTACAAGCTAGCCAACACAGGTTGCTGGGCAGTAGTATCCTGCTACAGATGTGAGACTTAATAAGACCCACAAATTGAAAGCTTGACTGAAAAATTGGTCACACATCTTCAATAAGAAGAGCCAATCTAACCTTTACCTTATCTCCTAGTTTTTTTCTCCCAACCTGTCAATACCATTCAGTCTTCTCTGGATTGAGCTTCAGCCAGTTTGCTCTCATCCATGCCCCAATCACCAACAGACACTGAGGAAGAAACTTAGCTGCACCCTTAGAGTCAGTTGAAATGGAAAGATAGCATACAGTGGTATTATATCAAAAGCACCTCCATCTGTGCGTCCTCAGTAACCTTCCTAATGATCCCATGTTCACCAGAGGGAAGATAAGTAGAACCTTGTGGAACATAACACAAAAGAACCCACAGGACACAGCAGCAATTACCTTAAACTATCCTTTGGAATCTGAGAGAAAAAGATGAAGCCTCTAGAAGACAATCTCATCTACTCCTGATCCGCTCTACAAATGAGTCAACACATTGTGACAAACAGCATCAAAGGCACACGAAAAACATTATCAAAGGCAACTGATTGATCTAACAATAATATCATGGACACCTCATCTTCGTCTGTCATCAGGACGAGATAATCAATGAGCGCAGTCTCAATGCTAAAATTTAGTATAAAACCAGATTGACAAGACCATCTAACACATCTAGATACTCAGAACTGTCCCACCATAATTGTCTTCACTCCATGTTCTTAATCAAAAGTACAAGATTATATATATATCTATAGTTGGCCAAATTATAGTCATGAAATGATGTTTTCTTGAGGAAAGCTCATACACATGTGTTCTTAAGAGTGCTCAGTACTCTGCCCTCCTTAAAGAGGTTGTTGACAATCTCCACTAGCTAACAAATCCTGATAGTTTTCTCCAGCCAAGGGGGAGATGGGCTCAAAATATGGGTTGCAGAATTAATTTCTCCCAGAACATTCAGAACCTCAGTGACCAACACTGGTGCAAACTCAAGCAGTTACCTCAATATGCTGCTTGGCTGCCCTGGATGCAGACAGCTCAGTCAAAATTAGAATTATTTCTCTACAAAAATAACAAATTTCTTCATGATGGGAGATGCTTGAATCAATCCCTGGGGGCAAAAACGGGGGGAAAAATCTATTGTCCAAGATATTGCATATGCTGTGTTAAAGGAGAAAAAAAAAACCTTTTTTCTCAAACAGAATCTTCTAATAAAATCTTAAGAATTCTTTATGTGTAGTCAATTACCTTCCGCACTGAATGTCCACCATAGGTTCCAGCAGTTTGCCCTTGTTTCATCTATTGCACATAATCAAAAAGCCAAGAAGACCTGTGACAATGAAACAAAGGAAGAAGATGACAGGGAGCCACCTAATTGATGATGAAAAACAAAAGAAAGAGTACTACACCAATCCATCAATGTAATGGTCCATCAGAAGCAACCAGTTTTCCATGAATCCTTCTGGAAATGCTCCATCACCCTCCAAGAGCAGACCATTAAAAAAGTCCCTTGCCTCAACAGAAGAGGTGCTCCCCAGTCATAAAGTGCAGAAGGCAATGACTGGTACAGTATCTAGCTCTCCAATTCCAATGTAAGCAGCAGATCTGAACACACACACACAAAAATTATAGATGAGATGGGTAGCAATGCCTATAGTTAAGGTAGTTCTCTGCCTTGTATGTTTTCAGTTGCTTATAATTTTGCCAAAATTTAACTGAATTTTTCCATGCCAGATGTTGGGTTTTTTTTTTATTTCAGCACACATATAGTTCAGCCATTTCTGAGAACAAGGATAGGGGAAAATACATTGCCAATGTTAAAAATTTGTACAACCATTTAATTGAAAAGCTCTAGTGTCTCATGCTTTGGAACAGGGACTTGTAATTTGGCACATGGGGTACCTTGGTGTCAAGAATGTGTCTTTTGCATCTCCATCAGAATCTGCACAAAATGGTAAAGTTATAAATATCTGAAAAGTTTTAGTTTACACGTGCTCATTGGAGCCTCCAAAGTTGGCTCTAAATTCTCCAAAGATTCAATCTGCACTGAGCATGTGCCAGCTGAAGGCTTCAGGGGATGAGCAGGACTTTCCCTGTAATGGCAGCTGGGCAGAGCAAAAGGGCCACTCTGGCTCTGACCATGGGGGTGGACAGCAGGGAATCTGTCTCTCCTGTGCTGCCAATAGTCCTAATGCTGGTGCCCTGGCCGTGAGGAGGAGAATGAGGATGCTGCAAGTCTGAAATGCATACGAGTGAAGATCCAAGCTTGCGGAGATCCAGAGGGTGAGGAGGACTGTGATGAGGAAGCAGAGTCAGGGACTGGGATGTGGAACTTGGGATGGGAGGATGGAGATGAGGTATGGGGACTGAGAGTGGAACAAGGAGCCAAGGGGTAGTTGGTGGTGAGGCTGGGACTGTGACAAGAAGCCAAGGGAATCAGGGAAGACTGGGACAAGGAAAAGCTAGATGTGCCTGGGACAGAAGGAGTCAGGCTGGGGAGGGGCGTACAGCACACTCCCCTCAGAACCTGGAATAGAACGCAGGATTGCTGAGTTTCAACATTCCTGTGCTGTCAGCAAATAGCTGTGAAACCCACTAGCAAAATGCCTTATCTTCCACTAGTTGCTGGCCCCTTTAAATTATGACAACCTGCTGTTGCTAACAGTTACTCTGTTATCTCAAGTGGCAGAGGTCTGTGCTGTGGACCTAAAGGTTCTAACCTTCCTGACGGACCATGTGGGAGTCAATGTGTTTCCACATGCTAGAATTTCTTTTTTATTTTTTCCAGTATACTTTTTTTTAAAAATCTGCGAAATTTCATTTTAAAAAACTATGTTAAAAGAACATTGAAACTGAAAAGACCAGCACTCAAACGTTAGGAAATGCCAGTGCATTCTTAATTCACCCCCTTTATGCATATGCATTATGATACACTTTTTAATTACATGTTCACATATTATTTTTTCCACAGCATCATTAATTACTATTCATTCCCAGAGCACTGTCCACTGAATGATGCAGGGGCCCCATAAAAATAGTATTTGATAATAATGTACATTTAATACACATGTTTGTCAAAAGTATTCATTCTTGTGTTTTATTTTGTTAAACTGTACCAGTAGTTTTCCTTTTGTCTGTTAATCCCCTGTATACTTTTAAACATTTAGGGTGAAAGCCTGGCCTCATGCAAGTCAATGGTATAATCTTCATTGACTTCAGTGGGGCCAGGATTTCACGCTCAGCCTATTATAATATAAGAACAGCCATACTGGGTCAGACCAATGGTCCATCTAACCCTGGAGTTCTCACAACAAATTTTTGGTGGCCTCAAAGTGCGGCTACCAACTCTTTCTGGAGGCTGCTCTGACAATTTTTCCTAAAATACTTAATTAACTGTAGGAAAAACAAATAAATATGCACATATACATGTCCAAATCAGTGTAATTTATTTATGTAGGGTTTTTTTCCAGATTCAATCATAAAAATAATGTACAGTTGTCTCTATTCTCTATTGGACCTAAACAGAATAGAAACACAAATAAGGTGCTTTGCACATTCTTATCTCTTTTTGTTGTTTCTTTTGCTTTTTGATTGCTTTTTTTAAAAAGACTTGACAGCTAGTAAGTCTGGTGCTGCCAAAAGTAATATCTGTATATTTGTTAATATCGCTTTTCACAGCCTCCCAGCTAGCTAGTAAGTCTGCTGTGAAAAGTGATATTAACAAACATACAAATATCAATTTCCACAGCAGACTTACTCAGCCCTGACAAACCAGCGGACAAATTAAGCCCTGGATGGGGAGGTGGGTAAGGGAGACAACAGGGGCCAAGGGCGGGTGAGCCGAGGACCTTGGTCCAGGGCCAGAATCCAGAGACCCATGACTGGATCCTGCTGCCTCTCACCCCAGGGCTAACATTGGAAGCCTGCACCTCACCACCCCCAGGAAGGTGGGGAACTCACTGCTGCCTGCTCTTCTGGCGTTTGTGGCTCCAGAAGGGGGCTGGGCCCTGCTCGTGGCCCTGGGGGAGGCTCCACTGCTTTGCTCCTCCCGCCACTCCCAGGAGGCTGTCATGGCCGCAAGAAAAGCCCCTGGTGACCACATGCGGCCACAGTGGCCGCATTTGAGAAACTCTGATCTAGCCCAATATCCTGTCTTCTGACAGTGGTCAATGCCAGGTGCTTCAGAGGGAATGAATATAACAGGCGATCATCGAGCGATTCATCCCCTGTTGTCCACTCCCAGCTTCTGGCAAACAGAGTGTAGGGACACTTAGAGCAGGGGTTCTCAACCTTTTTCTTTCTGAGCCTCCCCCCCTCACCCAACATGCTATAAAAACTCCAGGGCCCAGCGTGGGGGGGCCCCTTGGGGCAGGGGCCTGCGGCATAGGCGTAGTTTGGCTTCTATTTTAGGGGGAGCAGGGGCCAGCGGGGCTTGAGCTAGCTCCGCATGGTGGAGTCCAGGGAGGGAGTGCCACCTCCACCCCCTGACTCACCTTAGCAGGCCATCCAGCCTGTCTCGGTGGGGGTGCAACCAAAAATTATAATTCAAAGGCGGCGGGCTCAGCTCAAAAAGTTTGAAAACAGCTTAGGGTGCAGGAAAGAGGTAGCTAGGGGCTGCATGCAGGAAGGGGGTAGCTCAGGGTGCAGGAAGGGGATAGCTAGGGGCTGTGTGCAGACAGGGAGATAGCTCAGGGAGCTGGAAGAGGAGTGTCTAGGGGCTGTGTGAGGGCAGGGGGGTAGCTCGGGGTGTAGGAAGAAGGTGTGATGCACTCCATATGATTTTATGAAAATGTGCTAATAAGTGTGAATATAATGTAACTGGAATATGCTTCATACAAAAGGTCTCTTGTAAGTTATCATTACAAAGCTTATAATCTACTGAGTGTGGTCATCCTATTTGTATAAATGTATCACTCTTGTATCTGAAACTAGAAATATGAAATATAACTCTGAGATCCTATTGTAATTATGCAAAGTGTGGGCCATTAATGGTGGCTTGGAATCTTGATGGCTCCCATTAACCAGGACAACTGGTTGTAAATGGCTCTGTTTACTTGTAAGTCTTCCTGTATACCTGTGTGCTGGCAAGTGGGTAATGAAGTCTTACAGTGACATGTGCGCTTGTCACCTGGTACTGGAATCCATCTTAAACCTGGTGCTTTTCCATTTAGAAGGAGGGGTGGGAACCCAGAGAGGGACAAAGGATTCCTGCCTTGTGCAAAAGATGTATAAGGGGGTGGAACAGAACAAAGGAGGCTGCAGTCATGAGAAATCCCCTAGCTCCACCTGAGCTGGAACAAGGACTGTACCAAGGGAAAGGATTGTGCCCAGACTAGAAAGGAGTCCAGTTTGTGAAGCAAGCTTATTGAAACATCTCTGAGGGTGAGCTTTAATACCAGGGGGGCAAACAGCTGTGCATATCTCTCTATCAGTGTGATAGAGGGCGAACAATTTATGAGTTTACCCTGTATAAGCTTTATACAGGGGAAAATGGAATTATTTGGGGTTTAGACCCCATTGAGAGCTGGGTATCTGAGTGCTGGAGACAGGAGTACTTCTTAAGCTATTTTCAGTTATCCTGCAGCTTGTGGAGGATGTGGTTCAGACTTGGATCTGTGTTTGCAGTAGGCAAGTGTGTCTGGCTCAAACAAGGCAAGGTAATGAAGTCACTGGCAGGGAAAACAGGCTCAGAGGTAGTCTAGACACATCAGGTGGCAGTCCCAAAGGGGTTTCTGTGATCCAGCCCATCACAGAAGGTTCTAGGGATTGTGTGCTGGGAGGACTCCCCTGCGGTCCATGTTCCCAGAGGACTCTGCCAGCCTCAGAGCAGGATCCCCACACCTCTTATCGGCTGCCTCTGCAAGAGCAAAGGGGGCTGGGAACTGAGCAGCAGCTTCAACCCTGAGCTCCAGCAGCAGCGGGAGTCAAGGGAATACTGTAGCTGCCTGCTCCATGGCACCAGCCAGAGCAGCAGCTGCCCCGCACTGCCCAGCTCCGGCTTCCCACATCTGACCTGGTCAGAGGGCAGGGAGAGAAGGAGATGGGGTGGGGGGTGGAGCTGCCTCTGGGACTGCCCTGCTGTTGTGCTGCAGTTTGGGGGGGGCAACACCCTCCATGCCTCCCAACTCTGCCCATGGGCTCAGGGAGCACCAGGGCTTGGGGCTCCGAGATTCAGCTCCGCTGCTCCCATCTTCAGTGGTTAGCTTGGAGTTCATGTCAATTGTCACAATTTGCAGAGGCACCGTAGAGCAATGTGCCAGCAATGCCCTTCTGCCATGTACATTAGCCAAACCGGACAGTCTCTATGCAAAAGAATAAATGGACACAAATCTGACATCAGGAATCATAACATTCAAAAACCGGTAGGAGAACACTTCAACCTCTCTGGCCACTCAGTAAAAGACTTAAGGGTGGCAATTCTGCAACAGAAAAGCTTCAAAATCAGATTCCAGTGAGAAACTGCTGAGCTTGAATTAATATGCAAACTAGATACCGTTAACTTGGGTTTGAATAGAGACTGGGAGTGGCTGGGTCATTACACATATTGAATCTATTTCCACATGTTAAGTATCCTCACACCTTCTTGTCAACTGTCTAAATGGGCCATCTTGATTATCACTACAAAAGTTTTTTTTTTCTCCTGCTGATAACAGCTCATCTTAATTAATTAGCCTCTTACAGTTTGTATGGCAAATTCGACCTTCTGTGAAGGTATACATATATCTTCTTACTATATGTTCCATTCTGTGCATCCGATGAAGTGGGCTGTAGCCCACGAAAGCTTATGTTCTAATAAATTTGTTAGTCTCTAAGGTGCCACAAGTACTCCTGTTTTTTTTGTAGAAAACAGTTACTTGGTTGAAAACAGTAAAGAAACAGACTGCTGTTAATATCACTACCCACTGCTATAGAGAGTTACAGAAACTGATTATATGGCACTAGAATTTAGTGAATAAAAAGAACTAGGGCTGTCGATTAATTGCAGTTAACTCACTCATGCGATTAACTCAAAAAATTAACCGCGATTAAAAAAATTAATCATGATTAATCTCAGTTTTAATCATACTGTTAAACAATAGAATACCAATTGAAAATTATTAAATATTTTTGGGTGTTTTTCTACATTTTCAAATATATTGATTTCAATTACAACACAGAATACAAAGTGTACAGTGGTCACTTATTATTATTTTTATTACAAATATTTGCACGATAAAAAAGATAAACAAAAGAAATAGTATTTTTCAATTCACCTCATACAAGTACCATAATGCAATCTCTTTATTGTGAAAGTGCAACTTACAAATGTAGATTTTTTTTTTGTTACATAACTGCACTCAAAAACAAAATGATGTAAAACCTTAGAGCCTACAAGTGCATTCAGTCCTACTTCTTGTTCAGCCAATTGCTAAGACAAACAATTTTGTTTACATTTATAGGAGATAATGCTGCCTGCTTCTTATTTACAATGTGAACTAACTGTTTTTGTAGCCGGCATTACAAGGTATTTACGTGCCAGATATGCTAAACATTCGTATGCCACTTCATGCTTTGGCCTCCATTCCTGAGGACACTTAATTAAAAAAAATAATGTGTTAATTAAATTTGCGACAAATCCTTGGGGGAGAATTGTGTGTTTCCCGTTCTGTTTTACCCACATTCTGCCATGTATTTCATGTTATAGCAGTCTCGGATGGTGACCCAGCACATATTTTTTGATTTAAGAACACTTTCACTGCAGATTTGATAATACGCAAAGAAGGTACCAATGTGAGATTTTTAAAGATAGCTACAGCTCTTGACCCAAGGTTTAAGAATCGGAAGTGCTTTCCAAAATCTGAGAAGGATGAGGTATGGGGCATGCTTTTAGAAGTCTTAAAAGAGCAACACTCTGTTGTGGAAACTACAGAACCCAAACCACCAAAAAAGAAAATCAACCTTCTGCTGGTGGCATCTGACTCAGATGACGAAAATGAACATGTGTCAGTCCGCACTGCTTTGGATCTTTATTGAGCATGTCCTCTGGAATGGTGGTTGAAGCATGAAGGGACATATTAATCTTCAGCGCATCTCGCACGTACATATCTTGCGACGCTGGCAACAACAGTTCCATGTGAACACCTGTTCTCACTTTCAGGTGACATAGTAAATAAGAAGCAAGCATCATTATCTTCTGCAAATACAAACAAACTTGTTTGTCTGCGCAATTGGCTGAACAAGAAACAGGACTGAGTGGACTTGTAGGCTCTAAAGTTTTACATTGTTTTATATTTGAATGCAGTTATTTTTTGTACATCATTCTACATTTGTAAGTTCAACTTTCATGAGAAAGAAATTGCACTACAGTACTTGTATTAGGTAAATTGAAAAATACTATTTCTTTTTGTTTTTTACAGTGCAAATATTTGTAATCAAAAATAAATATAAAAAGTGAGCACTGTACACTTTTATTCTGTGTTGTAATTGAAATCAATATATTTGAAAATATAGAAAACATCCAAAAATATTCAAATAAATGGTATTCTATTATTGTTTAACAGAGCAATTAATCATGCAATTAATCAAAAAATTTTAAATCTCTTGACAGCCCTGAAAAGAACATAATACCAACTCTACAGTAGGAACATCACCCTTTTGTGAACTCTGGTGCATTCCTAATGGGGCAAAAAATCTTTTCAGGAGTATCTTTAAAACCCAGGAATAAAAGTCAACCCAAGCCATATTAGTTTAAGTATGGAATGAAATTAACAAACTCAGACACACAAATACGATTATATAAAGAGAGCACTTTGTAAAGAAAGAAAAAATGAAAGAGAATGCAAAATGATATGGTGAGGTAAAAGGGTTTATTGACATGAGTTTGTGAATGCCACATTATTCACAAGTAGTGAACCCACAACTATGCCATGTAATTTAGTCCAAAACAAATTCCAATAAAACCATCTAAACCTAACTTGGCAATTATAATGCTAAATGTTAAGGAAGACCTTGTAAGATGGGGGAGGGGTGGAATCCCTTTCTTATTATGGGTTAAAATGGCTGTAAGAAAAATTAATACTCTGTCCAGGATATTCTCCAGATGTTTTTCTTAATTTAAGTAGAATTATCGTACCTGTCTTATGGAGTGGGAAGAACCCACATATTGCTTTAAACAAACTCAGATGCCCAAAAGAGGAGGGAGGTGTTGACATAGCCGCTTTAAAGTACTTCTGGGCTACCCAACTAGAATACATTATATACTGGCCCCAAGAGCCAATGGGTAGCACTTGGATGTGAATTGAACAATTTGTATCAAAGTCTGTTACTTCAATACTCACTTTATTTGATTAGAGTGAATAGTTTTCTTGCTCACCAATTGACCATTCCATTATAGAAAGTGCATTGTGGTCTAGCACAAGATTAGAAAATATTTCCAAAAATAATATAAAGTTACATGGATACAGTCAATAAGAAGATATCATTATTTTTGACAAGGAGTAACTTGATCCAAAATTCTAAATGTTGGCAAGTTTGGGTCTAAAAAGTTATTGTGATATGCAAAAATGTACATAAAGCAAGTTACCCGTACCTATAACAAATAAGAATTTCAGACAGGCTCTTGCTGCATTCTCTATTTCAGAAGTTACAATTTTAAGCACTTAAATACTAACAAAGATCTATGGAAAATGCATCCTATTGAAAAGTAGATAGTAAGGCCCACTAGGAGCAAAAGAGATATCAGCAGTCTGTAAAATATAAATGCACCCCATACAAGGGAACATTGTAAGCACCATCACCCTTCTAAATAAAGATATTAAAACAGAAAGTAGCCAAAACCAGTGTTCTGAAGCTATAAGATACATCTACTATGTTTACAGAAATAATTATACAAACGCAGATCTTTCTAATCCATAGCTGCATTATTTCTCAAGGATTATTTGACAAAAGATGTAAAAAAAGAACAAAGCATTTACAATAAAATGTAATCACATAGCAAAGGACCTGTTAGAAATTGTTGTTCCTAAAAGGCCACAATTGTGTAGTCTTGGCATTATGGACATTTTAAAAACTTCATTATTGATAACATTGGCTAAGAAAGCAATCCTGACAGTATGAATGAACCCAGCAGGACCATAATAAGCTATACAACTGATCAGAATAAACTTCATAATGGAAAAGGAGTACTTGTGGCACCTTAGAGATGAACAAATTTATTTGAGCATAAGCTTTCGTGAGCTACAGCTCACTTCATCGGATGCATTCAGTGGAAAATACAGCGGGGAGATTTATATACACAGAGAACATGAAACAATGGGTGTTACCATACACACTGTAACGAGAGTGATCCCTTAAGGTGAGCTACTACCAGCAGGAGAGTGGGGTGAGGGGGAAACCTTTTGTAGTGATAATCAAGGTGGGCCATTTCCAGCAGTTGTTCCTCAAGAAGTCTGAGGAACACTGGGGGGTGAGGGGGGCAATAAACATGGGGAAATAGTTTTACTTTGAGTAATGACCCATCCACTCCCAGTCTTTATTCAAGCCTAAGTTAATTGTATCCAGTTTGCTAATTAATTCCAATTCAGCAGTCTCTCATTGGAGTCTGTTTTTGAAGTTTTTTGTTGAAGAATTGCAACTTTTAAGTCTGTAATCGAGTGACCAAAGAGATTGAAGTGTTCTCCGACTGGTTTTTGAATGTTATAATTCTTGATGTCTGATTTGTGTCCATTTATTCTTTTATGTAGAGACTGTCCAGTTTGACCAATGTACATGGCAGAGGGGCATTGCTGGCACATGATGGTGTTAGGTGAAAAAAATTAAATATGAAGCAGTTATGCCAACCGAACCAAAGTCAGGCCAATAAAGGTTGCTGGGAAAGTCCCTGAATGAGATAAATAAAATGAAGGAATATTTGTTTAAGTTACAAAGAGTGAGAAAAAAGGGAGGCCTGCATTCCAGCATTTTTGTACCAAATGTTCTGGGAACAGTTTGTTGAGATAGGAGGCACTGTTTTCCATTCCTTGTTTTTGTGTTATGTCTGTTCTTAACTCCTCATCTCCTGGTTGACACCCATACTGATAAGAAAGTTAGTGAAGCACTATGATTTGCTAAAAGTTATCTACAATAAGGGGGGTAGATGTGCATGCATATAGAGAAAGAGGATTTTAACTAATATGGGGGGGGTGGGCTGCTTTATGAATAAATCTGTGACGCGACGGGACTGTCTATAAAAACCTATGAGTTTTACTTAGAGGCTGGCTGGTTCTCTTTGGAGACGGGCTGCTCTCTATTGTTGTGTGCATTCTTCAATAAAGAGCTTTGAGTTCAGACCTTGCTGGTGTTGCCTGTCTCTCTCCGGTCAGACAACGAACCGTGCCGTCTGGGGTTCGAGTCCTCGACAATTGCATGTATCACATTGGTAGATTTGCAGGTGAACAAGCCTCTGATAGTGTGGCTGATGTGATTAGACCCTATGATGGTGTCCCCTGAATAGACATGTGGACACAGTTGGCAACGGGTTTTGTTGCAAGGATAGGTTGTAACTATTTCTTATTTGGGGACAATGTATACCTTCAAATCAGCGGCACTGCTATGGGTACCCGCATGGCCCCACAGTATGCCAACATTTTTATGGCTGACTTAGAACAACGCTTCCTCAGCTCTCGTTCCCTAATGCCCCTACTCTGCTTGCGCTACATTGATGACATCTTCATCATCTGGACCCATGGAAAAGAAGCCCTTGAGGAATTCCACCATGATTTCAACAATTTCCCACCATCCCACCATCAACCTCAGCCTGGACCAGTCCACACAAGAGTTCCACTTCCTGGACACTACAGTGCTAATAAGCAATGGTCACATAAACACCACCCTGTACCAGAAACCTACTGACCGCTATTCCTACCTACATGCCTCCAGCTTTCATCCAGACCACACCACACGATCCATTGTCTACAGCCAAGCTCTACGATACAAACGCATTTGCTCCAACCCCGCAGACAGAGACAAACACCTACAAGATCTCTATCAAGCATTCTTACAACTACAATACCCACCTGCGGAAGTGAAGAAACAGATTGACAGAGCCAGAAGAGTACCCAGAAGTCACCTACTACAGGACAGGCCTAACAAAGAAAATAACAGAACGCCACTAGCCATCACCTTCAGCCCCCAACTAAAACCTCTCCAACACATCATCAAGGATCTACAACCTATCCTGAAGGACAACCCATCACTCTCACAGATCTTGGGAGACAGGCCAGTCCTTGCTTACAGACATCCCCCCATCCTGAAGCAAATACTCACCAGCAACCACACACCACACAATAGAACCACTAACCCAGGAACCTATCCTTACAACAAAGCCCGTTGCCAACTGTGTCAACATATCTATTCAGGGGACACCATCATAGGGCCGAATCACATCAGCCACACTATCAGAGGCTCGTTCACCTGCACATCTACCAATGTGATATATGCCATCATGTGCCAGCAATGCTCCTCTGCCGTGTACATTGGTCAAACTGGACAGTCTCTACGTAAAAGAATAAATGGACACAAATCAGACATCAAGAATTATAACATTCAAAAACCAGTCGGAGAACACTTCAGTCTCTTTCGTCACTCGATTACTGACCTAAAAGTTGCAATTCTTCAACAAAAAAACTTCAAAAACAGACTCCAACGAGAGACTGCTGAATTGGAATTAATTAGCAAACTGGATACAATTAACTTAGGCTTGAATAAAGACTGGGAGTGGATGGGTCATTACTCAAAGTAAAACTATTTCCCCATGTTTATTCCCCCCACCCCCCACTGTTCCTCAGACTTCTTGTCAACTGCTGGAAATGGCCCACCTTGATTATCACTACAAAAGGTTCCCCGCCCCCCCTGCTGGTGATAGCTCACCTTACCTGATCACTCTGGTTAAAGTGTGTATGGTAACACCCATTGTTTCATGTTCTCTATGTCTATAAATCTCCCCACTGTATTTTCCACTGAATGCATCCGATGAAGTGAGCTGTAGCTCAGGAAAGCTTATGCTCAAATAAATTTGTTAGTCTCTAAGGTGCCACAAGTCCTCCTTTTCTTTTTGCGAATACAGACTAACACGGCTGCTACTTTGAAACCCTTCATAATGGAGCAAGCCTCAGTAAGAGCAACCCAGAACTTGGACCAGTTCAAAAGGAAATAGGAAATAATTATTTAAAAACAAAATTACAAAGACCTAATCTTACCATACAGCTTGGTGTCCCTTTGATATTGTAGAATACTGTATCCAGTTCTGGTGTTTACACTTTCAAAAAGGATGCTACAAATTTGGAAAGGCTTCAGAAAAGAACGACAAGAATGATTTGAGGTCTGAAAAATCTCCCTAACTGTGAGAGATTTAAGAAGCTCAATCTATTTAGCTTTATCAAAGAGGAGGTTAAAGCATGACTTGATCACAGTGTGTAAGTACCTACATGGGGAGATTTCTGATAGCTGTTTAATCTAGCGGGCAAAGGCATAACAAGATCAAATGGCTGGAAGTTGAAGTGAGACATGTTCAGACTGGAAATAAAGTAAAATTTTTTAACCAAGAGGACCATTGGAACAATTTACCAAGAGATGTGGTGGATTATCCATCACTTGAAGTCTAACTCAAATGTGGATGTTTTTTCTAAAACGATATGCTTTAGCTCAACCAGACATTATGGACTTGATGCAGGAAGTACTGGGAGATATTCTATGGCCTGTGTTTTGGAGGAAGTCAAACTAGATAATCACAATCATCCCCTTATGGCTGTGGTTTTCAATCTGTGGTTTGGGGACCCCCTAAGATTTCCAAAGGGGTCTGCACCTCCATTCAAAATTTTGTAGGGGTCTGCAAATGAAAAAAAAAAAAGGTTGAAAGCCACTGCCCTAACGCCTTAAATTTAATGAACCCAGGGATTATTATATACGTATAGTATCACCCTCACTTAGATTTACATTTGTTGTTAAAAAAAAGCATATATACATATTCTTGTTATATTAATAAACAGAGGTGTTTTTAAAAATTGTATCACCCTACACAGCATGCATTTTGTATGTGTAGCACCTAGCACAGGGGTGGGCAAACTACGGCCTGCGGGCCGGATCCAGCCCATCAGGGCTTTTGATCCGACCTGCTGGATTGCCCCCCATGGTGCCGCAGGCCCCGCGCCGCTCTCAGAAGTGGCTGGCACCACGTCCCTGCGGCCCCGGGGGGGAGGGTCAGAGGGCTCCGTGCGTTGCCCTTGCCTCCAGGCACTGCCCCCCACAGTTCCCATTGGCCGGGAACGGGGAACCACGGCCAATGGGAGCTTCGGGGGAGATACCTGGAGGCACGGCAAGGGCAGCACGCGGAGCCCTATGCCTCCTCTCCCCCAGGGGCTGTGCAGGGACATGGTGCCGGCCGCTTCCCGGAGTGGCGCGGCATGGGGCCAGGGCAGGCAGGCAGGGAGCCTGGCCCCGGTGCGTGCCACTGCCACCCCAGAGCCGCTTTAGGTAAGCGGCGCCAGGCCAGAGCCCGAACCCCTCCTGCACCCTGCCCCCCAACTCCCTGGCCTAAGCCCCCTGCCTGCACCTCACACCCCTCCTGTACCCCCAACTCCCTGTCCTGAGCCCCCTGCTGCACCCCACACACCAACCCCCTGCCCTGAGCTCCCTTCCGCAGTCCACACCCCCTCCTGCACCCCTGCCCTGAGACCCCTCCTGCACTCCACACCCCTCCTACACTCCAATCCCCTTCCCTGAGCCCCCTCATACACCCCGCACCCTTCCTCTGCCCCAATCTCTTGCCCTGAGGCCGTTCCTGCACACCGCACCCCCTCCCACACCCCAACCCCCTGCCCCAGCCCTGTATACAATTTCCCCACCTAGATGTGGCCCTCGGTCCAAAAAGTTTGCCCACCCCTGACTTAGCACAATGGGGTCCTGGTCCATGACTGAGACCCCTAGTTACTTCAATAATACACATAATAATAATACACACATTTTTCAGGGGAAACAGTTTTAGAAATGTTGGAAAGACTTCAAAAACATTTTGGTGACTTTTTTGCATCCTTCCACCTATGAAGTCAAAGACCAGTTGTACAGGACTCTGATAGTGACATAAAATAGCCTTTCTGTATCTGAAAATATTGTGACTATAAAGCTGGATATCTTAGGAACTTCCAAAGCTAGAAACAAGTGCTTTAATTACTGGCCAACTGGAAATCTCTCCGTAGTAGGTTTTGCTCAAGGGACAGCAGGCCTAGTGGTCAAGCCACGGCCAGTCTCTCTGTGTCATGGGATAGATCTTCCAGGCATTCCAGGAGGCCTGTCAGCCAAGTCACAATTCATTACTCCAACTCCCAGCTGAGTGGGAGTGAGGGGGAAGCTCCCCAGCTCACTCACATAGTCCAGTTTTTCCTCCTTGTTAGGGAGAAGTGGGGAGGGGTCAGGGCCCCTCCTAAGTCTTACTAACAGTCTCAGGCCTTCTCCTGTCAATCACTCTGTCTGAGCAGCTATAGCCAGCCTTCTTGAAGTCAGTCTCTCCTTCCCTCCCACACCACCTAACTTCCAGAGCTCCCTTTTAAGCAGGTCCTCCATAGGGAGCATGCCCAGCAGCTGCTGAGAGGTGGGCCGTTCTTGGCCCAATATTACTCCGTCATTCCTATAACCTTAGTTTGGGGTCTGTAAACCCCATTACACTCCCCCTTCTAATGGTATGAGTCTATGATTTTGGAGCAAAAAGAAGCACCTACATTCTATCTCCACTTATGACCATGCATTTCATCGGGCTTGATGACCACGAAGTACTAGGTAGCCACAGATTTACTAACAAAATGTGTATTTTATAAACACACACACATTAAAACAAATTTCCAAAATGAAACAATCCACTGCATGCACTTCTCCCGGAGGGAGGCTGAGAGTACAAGTATGTGATGCTAGTCATATTACTTAATGCACTACTAGAAAGCACTCAGATACTACAGCCATGAATAGAGGAGAACCCATAAGACTTCTGGCCAGCCCTGAGTTTGTTTTTGTTTGTGCATGTGCATGTGTGTGTTTTTCCCCCTCTAGCTTCGAGGTCAGGATAGGGAATAAAGAAAAGCTAAGATTTGGAGTGGATGTGAGGCTACTTAACTGTCCTAGGAACAGATCTAATAATAGTTGACTGAGGCATTTATCACAGAAAAGAGATTGGTAAAATACTGATTTATAATTAGTTCCAAATCAGATTAGTGATAAAAATATCAACCTAATTGGCTTGCCAGGCAGTGCAGAGTGGGAGGACCATGCAGGATTTCTGGAGTCGTGGTTTTCTATGGCTCTGCTGCTTGACAGCAAGGAGCTAATTTATATGAAAAATGGCCTTCAGGAGTTTGATAAAGAGGACAGAAAAGTAGATACAAAGGAATCCTCAAGGAAGCAATCTGATCTTTATTATTAGTGACAGAGAATCATCCCCATGGCTAGAAAGAAGTGTGGTTTATTTAAGGGTGAATAAGTGTTTGTGTTTATAGATATCAATTCCATGACATGAGAAGCATCAGGAAGGAGTTCCCATAAAAAGATAATTTGTGGAGGCTTTGGTCCTGTACTCACTTAAATTCCACATTTGCCATGAAAGATGATATAGAACAAAAAAAATCAAAGGCTAGATCTTCTACACAGTCTTGTTCAGAAACAGATGTGGATACAAATGACTGACCCATTAAATGTTTTGACTTTTAACATCAACAGCTTTAAAAATGCCAGAGTTGCTTTTCATAATTTAGTTTTTAAAAATGTTTCAGCTATTTTTGTTATATTGTTGCTGTTAAATTTGGAAAAGTAGATGTGAATACATCTTATAAAAGTATGTATCATCAAAAAAAAAAACACTCATCAATTCTAATTCTAGCACTGTCATTCATTTGTTGTCTGTCTTTAGAAAGTCACTTAAGTCAAAATCTTTAAAAGTATTGGGCATGTATGGTGCCTATATGCAAAGTGAAACTCTAGCCTCTACATTTCTAAAACTGGGCACACAAAATTAGTGAATGCTTTTGAGAATTATGGCCTTAACTTTTTTGTTCCTCAATTTTTCAAACTATAAAATGGACCTACCTTCTGAGGCTATTGTCAGGATTAGTTAAATTAAATGGCAATTGTGGTGCATATAGGGATGTAGTTTACATATCAGTGAGCATCTATAGGAGTCTAAATTAGTGTAATTTATATGGTGGTGGTTGCAAGACAATGTAAAATATACTAGTTCAGACTAGGGCTGTCAATTAATCACAGTTAACTCACGCGATTAACTGAAAAAAATTAATCGTGATTAATCACAGTTTTAATCGCACTGTTAATAGAATACCAATAGAAGTTTATTAACTATCTTTGGATGTTTTTCTACATTTTCAAATATAATTGGCCTTAAATTACAAGAAAAATACAAAGTGTACAGTGCTCACTTTATATTATTATTTTTATTACAAATATTTGTACAATAAAAAAGATAAACAAAAGAAATAGTATTTTTCAGTTCACCTCATACAAGTACCATAGTGCAATCTCTTTATCATGAAAGTGCAACTTACAAATATAGATTTTTTTTTTGTTACATAACTGCTCTCAAAAACAAAACAATGTAAAACTTTAGAGCCCACAAGTCCACTCAGTCCTACTTCTTATTCAGCCAATCACTAAGACAAATAAGTTTGTTTACATTTACGGGAGATAATGCTGAATGCTTCTTATTTACAATGTCACCTGAAAGTGAGAACAGGAGTTCACATGGCACTTTTGTAGCCAGCATTGCAAGGTATTTACGTTCCAGATATGCTAAACATTTGTATGCCCCTCCATGCTTCGGCCACCATTCCAGAGGACATGCTTCCATGCTGATGATGCTTAAAAAAATAATGCATTAATTGTATTTTGACTGAACTCCTCATGGGAGAATAGTATGTCTCCTGCTCTGTGTTACCCGCATTCTGCCATGTATTTCATATTATAGCAGTCTCGGATGATGACCCAGCACATGTTCGTTTTAAGCACAATTTCACTACAGATCTGACAAAATGCAAAGAAAGTACCAATGTGAGATTTCTAAAGATAGCTACAGCACTCGACCCAAGGTTTAAGAATCAGAATTGTCTTCCAAAATCTGAGAGGGACAAGGTGTGAAGCATGCTTTCAGAAATCTTAAAAAGCAACACTCTGATGTGGAAACTACAGAACCTGAACCACCAAAAGAGAAAATCAACTTTCTGCTGGTGGCATTTGACTCAAATGATGAAAGTTAACATGCATTGGCCTGCACTGCTTTGGATCATTATTGAGCTGAACCCATCATCGGCATGGACGCATGTCCTCTGGAATGATGGTTGAAGATGAAGGGACATATGAATCTTTAGCACATCTGGCACGTAAATATCTTGCAACGCTGGCTACAACAGTGCCATGCGAACGTCTGTTCTCACTTCCAGGCGACATTGTAAACAAGAAGCGGACAGCATTATCTCCTGTAAATGTAAACAAACTTGTTTGTCTGAGTGACTGGCTGAACAAGAAGTCGGACTGAGTGGACTTGTAGGCTTTAAAGTTTTACGTTGTTTTATTTTTGAATGCAGTAATTTTTTTGGTACATAATTCTACATTTGTAAGTTCAACTTTCATGATAAAGAGATTGCACTACAGTACTTGTATGAGGTGAATTGAAAAATTTTATTTCTTTTGTTTTTTACAGTGCAAATATTTGTAATCAAAAATAAAGTGAGCACTGTACACTTTTATTCTGTGTTGTAATTGAAATAAATATATTTGAAAATGTAGAAAACATCCAGAAATATTTAAATAAATGGTATTATATTAACAAGAGTGCGATTAATTGTGATTAATTGTTTAATCACTTGACAGCCCTAGTTTAGATTCATCTCTGAATTTGGCCTTATTCCAAAAACGTTTGGAGATGAAAAGAGATATGAAAGATATGGGGAGATTTGCAAAGGTTCTAATGGAAGTTAGTTGCCCAAATGCCACCGAAAATCAATGGGAGTTGGGTGCTCACTGCCCTTTTTGCCTGCTCCCATATATAGTAAAAAAAAATTAAATGGCTCATTATGCCTGCTAAGATGAAATGTTTTGAAACTGTACTCAGCATGGCATATTTGATAAATCTGTAGTAGATATTGTGACAAAGTTCCTCCTCTACCTTGGTGGGTCTTGCGCTTATTGGCGGATTTGCTCGCCTTGGAGCTTCACGGCAGCCTTCAGTTTGGCCGTTTTCGTGAACCCACAGTCCAGGTCAACTCCTCCTGTGTCTGACCAGGAGTTGGGAGGTTTGGGGGGAACCCGGACCCACCCTCTACTCCAGGTTCCAGCCCAGGGCCCTATGGAATGCAGCTGTCTAGAGTGCCTCCTGGAACAGCTGTGCAACAGCTACAACTCCCTGGGCTACTTCCCCATGGCCTCCTCCCAACACCTTCTTTATCCTAACAATAGGACCTTCTTCCTGGTGTCTGATAATGTTTGTACTCCTCAGTTCTCCAACAGTATGCGTTCTCACTCTCAGCTCCTAGCGCCTCTTGGTCCCAGCTCCTCACATGCGCACCACAAACTGAAGTGAGCTCCTTTTTAAACCCTGGTGCCCTGATTAGCCTACCTTAATTGAGTCTAGCAGCTTCTTGATTGGCTGCAGGTGTTCTAATCAGCCTGTCTTAATTGTCTCCAGAAGGTTCCTGATTGTTCTGGAACCTTCCCTGTTACCTTACCCAGGGAAAAGGGACCTACTTAACCTGGGGCTAATATATCTGCCTTCTATTACTCTCCTATAGCCACCCAGCCCGACCCTGTCACAATATTAATAATATTTACTACAGTAGTGGTTAACAGCCAACCAAGACTGAGGTCCCATTGTGTTATACAATTCACAAACATAGAGTAATAGACAGTCACTGCCGCAAAGAGCTTACAATCTAAAGAGAGAGCAGACGTTGAAAAGGTTGCTGAAAAGGGGTATAATAACCAAGCAGAGTGAATCATGTAATGGCATCAAACATCATGTTAGTTCCACAGCTGTTGTTATTGTGGGGGCAGGTTTAGGTAGGAGGGGATAAGCTAAATTGAAAGAAAAACTGAAGGGAGAGGAGAC
This sequence comes from Natator depressus, assembly GCF_965152275.1. Taxonomy (NCBI): domain Eukaryota; kingdom Metazoa; phylum Chordata; order Testudines; family Cheloniidae; genus Natator; species Natator depressus. The sequence goes on along the minus strand of NC_134240.1, from coordinate 44,767,216 downwards.
ATTGAAGGGAAGGGAATAAGAGGGACAGGGCAGAGAGAGGGAAAGAAGGGCAGGTGTGGAGTGAAGCTGAAGTGAAAAGATTGTGAGGGAGGAGGAGGGATATCTTAGAGAGACACGTGGTGGTTCCACTGACAAAGACTATGGCATGAGTCCCCTGCCTGTTCCCAGGCAGCTGTGAAAATCTGTCCTCTGCTTTGTGTGTGTGTGTGTGTATGTATAATATTTCTATTTTTTGAAAAATCTAATAAAAATAAAAAATTCTATTTGTCATCAAAAAAGAATTAGATAAACTAGATAAATTCATGGAGGATACGTCTATCAATGGCTGTTAGCCAGGATGGGCAGGGATGGTGTCCCTAGCCTCTGTTTCTCAGAAGCTGGAAATGGGCAACTAGGGATGGATCATTGATGATTATCTGTTCCTGTTCATTCCCTCTGGGGCACCTGGCATTGGCCACTGTTGGAAGACAAGATACTGAGCTAAATGGACCTTTGGTCTGATCCAGTATGGCCATTCTTATGTTCATACAATGATTATCAATTTACCTTGAATTTATCGTAAAAGTGCAGTCTCATGTAGGTAGAATTTTTCAAATTTTAGAGGAGTCACTACAATGGCTCTTGAGAAACAGTGTATCAGAATTACAAATCTGAGCAGGTCAATGAATTTCCAGGTAGCACTACTTAGGAAAATTATTTTAATAAAAAAATCTTACTTCTATGACTACATATATGATTATGCAGGAGGATCATAGGTCTTTACTTCCCATCTTTGTTTTGTCTCTTAATAGCTGTAGATAGAAGCCTCACTGAACTGGTATGTGTAGAGCTTTACATATTGCTCCTTTGAACTACCAGCTACTCTGGGATTCAAACTCAGACTCCAAATCCAAGGAGATTAACATGCTGCCCTACAAAACGTGTCCTTAGTGGCTTTTCAGTGATCTAATTTAATCAATTTGAGGTTTCAGAAGAAATTAAGATAATCCTAGGGAATATTCCCCCAAAGACAGAGCTGCCTACACTGTTTCAAAATAAAAGGTCTGTCATCTTCCCCTTGTAACAGTGATTTCCATGCTGAGGATTAACATTGCTTAGATTCTCACAAGGGAACACAGTTTGTAAGGTACAGGATTAAATTAGTTGTTGACACCATCTAAAAAGTATTGGTGTATTTTCCTTTAAATTTAGGAGCATTTAAAGAACAATAATCACTTCAGTTTCTTTCCTCTAGAGGAGCAGTTGTTCCCTCTAGTAGTCAGTTTGAGTGAGAGAATCAGCAGGAGAGGTTTTCTTCATCTGCCTTAATCACTATATACTCTATAGAGGTCATGAATTCCTCCAGCACGTGAGCAGTATAGAACCAGTAGAAATGGTGCTGTGCTGCTCCACTTACAATTTCTGGCACAGTGAGCATGTTGCAGGGGCAAGAGCGGGATTTTGATGGTCTCTTTGGAGTGCATGAATTTACAGAGATTCTGGGCTGTGATACAGCCCATAGGCAGTCTTTAGAGGGCTGCCATAAATTAGATTAGCCACTGGGTGTTGTAATATACCAACAGGGGCTATGCCAGTGCTTGGAGCAGCCACAGTTTCCAAGAGGTGCAGCACAGAATTGTACCCAGTTTATGTACAAGTGAGAAGGATGCTGAGCCAAGGAGCTACACAGCACTCCAGACCTTAAACTAGCCATGATAATGTGAGTGGATGCACAAAGGTCCCCTAGTTCTGGAGAACTTCAAAGAATAAATGTTTTGTTTCTTCCCTCCTCCCTCTGCACCATTTGATTTTTTAGTTTGAGAGGGCAGGTGGAACACATTTTCAAAATAGATATACTTTTGTATGGGCCTGACTTGGGTGCACAAAGCTTCTGATGTATATGTTGTAAAAGTTGTGAGTGGATGCAGAGTTACAGTGAAATATCAGAAAGTAATATTAGGAGAGAAGATTTCCCTAAAGCTTCTCTCCCTTGACAGATTGCTGTTCTTGCTGATGCTGCTTCTATGCCTTTTCCAGTGTCCCATACATTCCCTGTTGGAACTCTCTTCACCCAGTACAGTAAGGACCATTTTGTTGAATGTTTTCTGTAATTAGCTAGATGGTTATTTATATGTCTTGCTTTTCTTTGCTGAGGTCCTTTTTGAATATATCTTTTCCCCTTTTGATTCTTGAGGTATTTAAAAAATAATGAATGGACAGTTATAGGAGACATCCAGACAAAAAAAACGGGAATTTGCCCCCCATCATATTCTTCTTTGGCCAGAGCAGCACTGAATGCAGCAAGTCAACTCCTTAGCACCTGTAAATCAGTATAGCTCCATTGAAGACAATACTAGCTGAGAATCTGGCCCAGTGTGTTCTGTATATAAATTGTCTTCTATCTTCAAAGATATCGTTCATCTGTGTTTCCTTTAATACAAGCTTCAGAGTCTTGTTGCAATGAGTCTGAAACTGAATCAGCTTATTTAGTTCTAAGATTTTTTTTAATCAAAGAACATTACAAAAATCAGAGGGAAAATATCTGAATTGCAATCACAGTATGAAATTTAAATTACTCACTGGATGGAGTCTTCATACAGGATAATGATTTGCTTCATTGCAGAATTGAAATTATTGAAAATAGGATCAAGTCATGTAATATTAGAATTTTAGAAAGCTATGTAAATTGATTTGCACAACAGTCTCTTCATTATTGGAAACCATACATGAACAAAAGAAAAGGATCAATTTTTAACAAATAGGCAAAGCTTTTAGAATGCCCAGTAAGCCTTTTCCACCAGTTATTTCTAACTTTTCCTTATTGTGTAGCTCACTTTTATTACATTTCTTTCTGTATTATTTAAGAATAGAGCTATGACTTCAAGTTTGGCTGTCTCTGGAGCAACTTAGTTACAGTGGAGAATATTGCTGAATTTAAGATAAGAATTTGCTTCTGTAGCTATATCTAAACTGGCACTATAACCTGTTAACATGTGATTATGCTTTGATTGAAAGCAATTCACATTTTATGGATTACAATGATGCCAAATCTCTTTTCATTTATGCATATAAGAAGGAAGACATGAGGATGGAGCACTTTAGAGCCTGGTTCAATGCCCATGGGACACAGCTACAACACTGGAAACATGGGAGTCAGATGTTGATGTTAATGAGAACAGGATTAGGTCCATAATACATCAGAATAAGATCTAATGGCATTCTATTGTACCTGAATTCAAATATTAACTATATTGGATAATTCTATTTCTAAAAAAGGAATGTATATCCCAACAAGCAATACTGCTTTTGTTTTAATGCCTTTGTCTAATGAATGTCTAGTTATTGTTTGTGTTCACTGTATCATGTAAAATTTTGTACTTTCTTTTCAAATTGCTTAAACTAGTTACTGAAGTCCCATGCTGTCGTATGGGTTGGGCAGCTGGGCCATGTAATCCACCATCTGTACCATCTCCCTCATACGACCAGTGAAACTTTAGCTGTAGAGTAAGGGTGGTGATTGGTTGCATTACTTCTGATGTCACAATGGACTAGAACCCTTGCTGTATAGATACACAGATATAGTATAGCTACATGCCTTTCTGTCACCCAGCTGTAAGAACTTAAAAACTGGATCGTAACTGTAGGATTAGATAGCTATAAAAGGGTTAAATTAGCTTAGCTGGAAAAAATATATGGCTTGGTTTGCAGTTAGCAGTTGTGGAGAGGTCCTGAAAGATGGTAGGCTTGATTAGAAATTGCGGACTTGGAATGTGGCTGTGACAGGCTGTACCCCTATGTTCACCTCTTTTATAAGACTATGTACAAAGCAGACTGTGTAAAATGTTATTTGAAAACTCAAGATTTGCTGATCATTATTGTCCTAGTAAAGTGTGTGTGACAACATTGTGTAAAGATGGAAGATTCTACTGTACGATTTTACCAAGACATGTTCCAACATTTTTGGAAGGGCAGTCACAAACAAGTTCCCCAGAGACAAAAGGCTAGCCAACCCCTCTGCCAGCTGTCAACATGCTCAAATGGACCATCACCTGATTAAGTGGCCACTCTTGGGTAAGGGTGATGCCCAAAAAAACCCAACCAAATCTACATAGTGACAAAGAAGCAGTTTAAGTTCCTGGCCACAAAGATTTTCTGTCTCCTGCTCAGCTGGAGATATTCTTGTGCAAGAGAAAGGGCTATAAAGAGGAGAGGGCAGATACCCACAAATCATCTCTCCCTTTCTCTCTCCCCACAGCATCATCAATATCTGGAGAACAAACGAAGCAGCACTGGACTAGGGGAGAGAGTCTGACTGAAAGAGGTTCAACCAGTAAGACTGCTGGAACATGTGGTGAGAGAGACCTTTGCTTTATATTAATTTAGCTTGTTAAGTTAGGTGTTAGTTGCGTTTTGCCGTTTATTTCCTTGAAACAAATTCTGACTTGTATGCCTCATTACTTGTAGTCACTTAAAGTTTATCTTCCTGTAGTTGTTAAAATGTATTTTGTTGTTTTATCTAAAAGTGTTTGGGAAACTCCATTTGGGATAACAAGATTTATGCATATCATTTTCTGTTAATAAATGACAACTTTATATGAGCTTGTGTTGTCCAAGAGGGTGCTGGGCAGTACAAGGCACACATTTCTGGGGGGAAATCTGGAACTTGGGAGTTTGCTGGTGTTGCTCTGAAGTGTAATACATGAGTGGGTCATGATAGCACTCATACAGTATAGCTGGCAATGAGTTATATAGTGGAGGCTGTTTGAGAGCAGGCTAGCAGTGGTTGGTCTCGCAGCAAAGCAGTGTAAAAGGCACCCCAGGTTGGGGAATTGAGGGGGGAGTGTTATCCATCAGTCCAGATTGTACCCTGGGTAATTTCACAGTGGCTTAAGTGGAAAAACTGAATTTGAAAAGTAACTGCTAAGGTAGGAGGAAAAGTGCTTGGGAAAAAAGGTCCCACTCATCAGAAAATCATTCTAATGATGATTCCAATCATCTACTTTGAACAATGTAGTGTTTAACCTGTAGTAATCCCAAACTAGCCAAAACCTGGTTTTTAGCTAAAATAGTAAGAGTCAGTATGGCATCACTTGTTTGTTGCACTGTGTAGAAGAACCAGACTTGCAGTGGGTATTTATCAGATCCTACCTGATTATGCTTGAGCAAGTCAGGATGAGAGAGTTATCCCCAGTACTGATCCTTTCATGAGTATTCTGATCAAATGCATAGGAATGTTTGTTACTGTATGGATGTAGCAATTGCTTATTATTTAGACATGCTTCGAGCAATTGTACAAATACCATTCAGCCTTTACAATGAATAAAGGAATTTATGGTTGAATTGGGATCATAGTGGTATGGGAATAAGCAAGGAACAGACTGCAAAACCCAGTTATGGTTCAACCTGATGCTATTCTGAACCAAAAGAACTCTTCTCCATGCTTTTAGCTGTTTCCATTGCTTCCCATTCACTCCGACATTCCAGGCTTCAGAGTAACACACAGAATAACAATCCTGGAATATTATATAGATTGCAACTTCTGTTTTTATTAAATAATTTTTTCTAGTTTGTGTTACCAGTTTTCAAGTATACAATTATTGATGTTTAAAAATGAAAGCGTAAATAAAATGTTAAAAATACATGAATAGAACAAGGTAACACTTGATTAATATAGTGCCTTTTATCAGAGAAGCTTTAAGACCTTTGCTATATTAAATGAAAAAGCAAAATTATAGAATTAAAAAATTATAAAGCAAGATGCAACTCTACAATGAGAAATTCTGGATGTGTAATAGGCTGACAGTAAGGGAAGACTTCCCTGTGGGAAGAATTTCATAGAAGAAACATATGGATACTACATAAGCAGAAAATTCAAAACCCTTTATTAGTAGAACTTGTGCAAAATACAATATTAGAGTCAAAGTGTTGCAGAGGAACAGGGGAACTCAGTGATTCATTGCCTGCAGTGATTTATTGCCTGCAGCCATCCCATCTCGGGCTGTGATTTTATAAGACAAGCATGGTCAAGGCCTGGCCAATACTTGTGTGAGAGATCTTCAAGTAAAGCACAAGTGCTACAGGAAGTGGTATTAATGGTTCAGTGGAGGAGAGCACTTTTCCCTCTTAGGCCGTATCTATACTTAAAAGTAGGGTGGATAAAAATCAGTGATTTAAAAAAAAAATTAAAATCAGATTTTATTTAAGTCAGATTTTTTTGATAAAATCCTTTGAGGAAAAAAAAATCTAAAGACCGTTTTAAGATACCTCATCATGGAATAGGGATTATAAATTCTAATGCTGTAGTATGAGACAATATATTCATGTAATGTTTAAGAAAAGTTTCGTAAATGAGTTCCAATAGTTCATGGATTAGGGACCCAATTTTATGGGGTTCCAGGGGCTTCTGTATAGATTATTTAGGTTCATCTTTCTATCTACCCAATGGGACTCAGTGCTCAGTCTAGAAGATATTATCAGAGATGCTTAGTTTTGCAGTTCTCAAACCGTGGATTTGTGTCTCCGGAGATAACATGCTTGTTAAGAGCAAAAATGGTTTAAAACAAATAGAGGTGAGAAATAACAGACCTCAATCCTATTGTCCCTCTGCAAATTTGTGTACACAGAGTCAATCCCTTACCTCTCGCTAAAAGTGCAAAGTTTCAAAAAGTTCAATGAATAGAAGGTTTCAGAGTAACAGCCGTGTTAGTCTGTATTCGCAAAAAGAAAAGGAGTACTTGTGGCACCTTAGAGTCTAACCAATTTATTTGAGCATGAGCTTTCGTGAGCTACAGCTCACTTCATCGGATGCATACTGTGGAAACTGCAGAAGACATATACACAGAGACCATGAAACAATACCTCCTCCCACCCCACTCTCCTGCTGGTAATAGCTTATCTAAAGTGATCATCAAGTTGGGCCATTTCCAGCACAAATCCAGGTTCTCACCCTCCGCCCCCGCCCCCCCCCCCCACACACACACACACACAAACTCACTCTCCTGCTGGTAATAGCCCATCCAAAGTGAGCACTCTCCTTACAACATGCATGAAAATCAAGGTGGGCCATTTCCAGCACAAATACAGGTTCTCACCCACCCCCCCTTTTCCCAAAACACACACACACACACACACAAACTCTCTCCTGCTGGTAATAGCTCATCCAAAGTGACCACTCTCCCTACAATGTGCATGATAATCAAGGTGGGCCATTTCCAGCATAAATCCAAGTTTAACCAGAACGTCGGGGGGGGGGGGGGGTGTTAGGAAAAAACAAGGGGAAATAGGCTACCTTGCATAATGACTTAGCCACTCCCAGTCTCTATTTAAGCCTAAATTAATTCAATTTGCAAGTGAATTCCAATTCAGCAGTTTCTTGCTGGAGTCTGGATTTGAAGTTTTTTTGTTGTAAGATAGCGACCTTCATGTCTGTGATTGCGTGACCAGAGAGATTGAAGTGTTCTCCGACTGGTTTATGAATGTTATAATTCTTGACATCTGATTTGTGTCCATTTATTCTTTTATGTAGAGACTGTCCAGTTTGACCAATGTACATGGCAGAGGGGCATTGCTGGCACATGATGGCATATATCACATTGGTGGATGTGCAGGTGAACGAGCCTCTGATAGTGTGGCTGATGTTATTAGGCCCTGTGAGGGTGTCCCCTGAATAGATCTGTGGGCACAGTTGGCAACGGGCTTTGTTGCAAGTATAGGTTCCTGGGTTAGTGGTTCTGTTGTGTGGTATGTGGTTGTTGGCGAGTATTTGCTTCAGGTTGGGGGCTGTCTGTAGGCAAGGACTGGCCTGTCTCCCAAGATTTGTGAGAGTGTTGGGTCATCCTTCAGGATAGGCTGTAGATCCCTAATAATGCGTTGGAGGGGTTTTAGTTGGGGGCTGAAGGTGACGGCTAGTGGCGTTCTGTTATTTTCTTTGTTAGGCCCGTCCTGTAGTAGGTGACTTCTGGGAACTCTTCTGGCTCTATCAATCTGTTTCTTCACTTCCGCAGGTGGGTATTGTAGTTGTAAGAATACTTGATAGAGATCTTGTAGGTGTTTGTCTCTGTCTGAGGGGTTGGAGCAAATGCAGTTGTATCGCAGAGCTTGGCTGTAGACGATGGATCGTGTGGTGTGGTCAGGGTGAAAGCTGGAGGCATGTAGGTAGGAATAGCGGTCAGTAGGTTTCCGGTATAGGGTGGTGTTTATGTGACCATTGTTTATTAGCACTGTAGTGTCCAGGAAGTGGATCTCTTGTGTGGACTGGTCCAGGCTGAGGTTGATGGTGGGATGGAAATTGTTGAAATCATGGTGGAATGAATAGAAGATTGTTGGGGGAGGAATAGATCTGGACAAGGAGAAGACTTCTGGAGATAAATGTGAGAAGGGAGGGACAGGCACTAGAAACAAAAGTGAAACCGTTTGAGCAGCATATTCCAGAAGTCTTGAGGTCTTTCTGAGTGTAGCCTTCATTGTTTTGAGATCTATCATATCGTTCTCTCACTAGAAGGGAAAACCTATAATGGCAGCAGGCCATAAAAGAGACCCAGTTTGGGAATATTTTAATGAAGTTCCTCTACCTGTGGTTAAGACAGGCATGGGTGCAAAATGCAAACAGTGCAACAAAGAAACGCAAGGCTTGGTAGCCTGAATGGAACATCATGAGAAGTGTTCCTTCTAAAGAGGAAGGTGCGTTGAAGATGAAGGGAACATTTCTGAACATGCAGGATCTTTAGGTTGGTAAACTTTATTTCACACTTCTTTCTTAAGGACTGCCTCTCTTCTTTCTGGACTATTCTTGAATTCTCATGTTTGAGCAAAACAATGTAGTTGTTATTCTATGGTACTATCATTTTAGATGCAGTTGTGATAAAAAATAAAGAGCTGAAATAGGCCAATCTTCCTTTCACAATTTCACCTTTAAAGTAGTACCGAGTGTCAGTGAATGCAATGAGTTATACTAAATGAACAGTATGGTAATAATAATTAAATAACTGCATTGACTTATTTTGTTTAGGAGAATCCATCCTCAACATACAGGATTCTGAAGACTATCCACCTTCATTTTCTATAGTTTCAGAGTTATCTGCCAATGATAGTGTTGCAGTCATATCATGTGTGGCACATGACCACAGTATATATCACCTGTAGCAAAAAGAAAAAAACCTCCATCATCCAGAAACAACTATTGATAAGAACCAGCAGATTACAAAAAAGAGGTAATTGGTGAAAAAAGTGCCCGGTTTGTTTATGCACAAACTCTACTTTCCATAGGATTGAGAACCCACACTTCATTAATATGGTTCAGTCATTAAGACCAGGATACAGTAGTAGATGTCACAGGCAAATTGCTGGATAAAGTGTATGAAAGAGAAATTGAGCAGTGTGCAAAAGGTCTAGAGGGTAAAGTTGTTAACCTGAGTCTTGATGGGTGGAGCAATGTCCACAATGATCCTGTTGTATGTGCTTGTGTGACAACAGAAGAAGGGAATGTCTTCCTTACAGAAACAATTGATATATCAGGAAATGCACACACAGCAGAATACTTACAAGAAGTAGCAGTAAAAGCTATAACAAACTCTGAAAAAAAATTTAAATGTCTAGTACGCAGCTTGGTCACAGACAATGCTGCAAATGTATCCAAGATGAGAAGAAATTTAGAAGAGAGTGAAGAGAATCCCAAGCTAATAACATACAGTTGCAGTGCTCATTTGATGCACCTCCTAGCCAAACACTTCAGTGTTCCAGAAATAAAGGCTAATGTTGTTGAAATTGCAAAATACTTCCGTAACAACCACTTTGCAGCAGCTGCTCTAAAAACAGTGGGAGGAACCAAGCTAACTCTCCTGCAAGACATATGATGGAACTCAGGAGTGGACTGCTTTGAGCACTAGATCAAGAACTGGCCTAATCTGATGACAGTTTGTGAACAAAATCATGAAAAAATAGATGGCGCTGTCACAGCCAAAGTTCTCAACATTGGGCTTAAGAGAAATGTTGAACACATGCCAAGTATCCTGAAGCCTATTTCTGTAGCCTTGAACAAAATGCAGGGAAATAGCTGTTTTATTGCTAACGCTGCTGAAATTTGGAAGGAACTGGGTGAGATCTTAAAAAGAGAAATATGCAATGACAGAGTTAAATTACAAGCATTAAAAAAAACAAATGGGACAAGCACTATCTTCAGCTCATTTTCTAGCAAATATTCTCAATGCTCGGTACCAGGGTCAAACCTTAACTGCTGAAGAAGAGGAGTTGGCTATGACATGGACATCCAGCAGTCATCCCTCCATAATGCCAACTCTAATAAACTTCAGAGCTAAGAGTGAACCATTCAAGAAATATATGTTTGCTGATGATGTTTAAAAGAAAGTCACACCAATGAGCTGATGGAAGTCACGTAAGCACTTGGATTCAGAAACTGTTGAAGTGATAATCTCACTTTTAACAGCAGTAGCTTCTTCTGCTGGTGTAGAAAGCATATTTTCTTCCTTTGGACTGATTCATTCCAAACTGAGAAATTGTTTGGGACCTGGGAAAAAAAAAAAAAAAAAAAAAAAAAATCAGGAAAGCTTGTTTTTCTTTTCCAGATTATGAACAAACAGGAAAATGAAGGTGAAAATGACTGAGTTAGCTGCAGAAGCCAATAGTTTAAATTTCTCATGTTGACCTGGCTGACATAGTAGATTTAATTTCTGTTTTTTAAAAAAAAAAAAAATATTTTATTTAACTATTTTAGTTAAGAACAAAAACAAACCTGATTTTAAAAAACTTGAATGTTTAACTACATTCAAAAATTCATATGCTTGTTTTGTTAAAGTATTATGTTTGCTGTTGAAGAAAAAAAAAATCCAGAATACATAACGTTGTTGCTCTAGTTAACTAAAACAATTTAAATGTCTCTTTGGTGGTGATCTCCTCCTAATACAGCATGGCAAGAAAATTCTCCAAATATTATTGATTAACCTGTTGAATTGGAGATAGATATTTATGAAGTCATTGGGAGGTGAACTGCTTCAATTACCTTTGGTAAATGAAATAACCAAACAATCAGTTATTTTCTGATATAGCTGTAAAACTAATCTGAAAAGTTTTCAAAATAAATCACTTTAAAAATGTATAGTGTGTACCTTCTAAAAATGAAATCTACATCTATCTCTGAATTATGAAGAATAAGTTTGAAGGTTATACCAACCAACAAGAATGCACTTTTATGTAGAAATCCATGATTAAATTGAGTCTTCCTGACTAATTATTTAAATCATGATTTAAATAAATTTGATTTAAATCAAATCCGCCCTACTTAAAAATGGTGCTGCTTTAATGATGCCAGCATAGTTAAAGAGGCAACTTCTTTCTCATCCCACTCTGCCCCCAGGTAGACAGTGTTATACCAGTATAAAAAGGTGCTTAGAGCAGTATAGCTTATTCCAGTTTGGTGAAACAAAAGAAACTCTACCAGTCTAAGGCACCTTTATACTGGTGTAATGGTCTACACTTCGTCTTTTGCCAACATAACTATGTTAATAAAAAGAAAAAAAAAAATCACAACACTTAACATTTTGCTGGTAAAAAATGGAGACCAGGCCTCAGTCAAATATTAATAATGCCTCAGTGTCCTGTTAGGGGCATTATTTTGCTGAAGAGCTCTTGCTCTAAGAAGGGCCCAACAGTGATCTAAAAACCTCCTTTCCTGGAATGCCCCAGTTTGGATAATTAATTATATTGAAACTAGTAATTTGTCCTGGTTTTAATTTAATTTGATGGCTGGCTATCTTTCTGATTGATGTTTCCTCCATACGTAAAAGAAATTTGGAGTATAGCTGCAGTAGTGTCACTTTAGAAGTCTTTATTTTGAGAGATACTACTGTTTTCAGAGGTATCCTTCATTTAAGTAATGGGAATGTCTTTCACAGGAGCATTCTCCCCAATTGGGGAGAATTTTTTTTTTTTTTTTAAAGTGTGACCATGGTATCTCTGCAATAGAGTTGGGCAGTACTTCCATGTGCTTTGCCAGAAGAAATATATAATGGTGTCTTGGGCATTCTGAATCCTGGAGTGCACCAGTATAGCATATAGGGATAGAATTGCATTCTTTTAAACAATGAGTTTGTGAAATCTCTAGTGGCACTCACAGTGTTATATATTTCAGAAGCAACAATGGACCATGGGAGACACCTATCTATACTGAGCGGACTGTCATGTAAACATGCTGTCTGGAATGTAAGTAATGGCTTCATAGCTAGCCCTTGCATGGTTTGTGTATATTTAATAGGGCTGTCGATGAATTGCAGTTAACTCAAGGGATTAACTGTAAAAAAGTAATTGCGATTAATTGCACTGTTAAACAGAATACCAATTGAAATTTGTTAAATATTTTTCTACATTTTCAAATATAATGATTTCAATTACAATACAGAATACAAAGTGTACAGTAGTCACTTTATATTTTTTATTACAAAATATTTGCACTGTAAAAATGATAAAAGAAATAGTATTTTTCAGTTCACCTCATACAAGTACTGTAGTGCAATCTCTTTATCATGAAAGTGCAACTGACAAAGGTATTGTTTGTTACATAACTGCACTCAAAAACAAACAAAGTCCACTCAGTCTAACTTCTTGTTCAGCCAGTTGTCAAGGGCAGCAGGTATAATAGGCGGGGGGGGGGGGGGCAGTGCCTCCCCTAGCACAGATGTCCCTGCCACCCGACATCTGGGCTGTGGTACCCCTGCCCCTGCTGCTTCTTCCACTCCCTGCTCTGACCCTTCCCAGAGGCTCCCATAGCCTGCTGCTGCTGCCACCGCCTGGTGTCTTCCTCCTCTTCTACACCCCACCCTCCTCCCCCTTCAGAGCTCCCTGCAGCTGCCAGTGCAACTCTCCTCTTCACCCCCCATCCCTGCAGGGTGCAGGGGGTCTGTTAGGATGCAAATGGCAGGCAGGGGAGTGAGGAGGAGGAGAGGGGAAGGGATCCCTGAGTAACTTTACACAGTGAAAAAGCCTTCCAGAGCAGAGACCTAGTAGCAGATTACTGAAACTGTTGAACGGCCATTAAAGTGGTGATGAAGCCATTTAACAGGCATTTGCCAATGCCCAGGAAGCCGTTGGCCACTTTCAGCTGGTTTTTATATTGTAGGAAAAATGTGTTATTGGGGTTAAAAACAGCTTCCAAATGACCCTTCAGTTATTCTCTGTACCAGGCAGAAGTATTTTTGACTAAGCTCACTCTCAAGGAGGAGCTGACATAGCCAGTGAGTTTATTTCTTGATCTAGTTGTTTCATTCAAACCCAGTTTAAGCAAGCAAGTCTGGCAAGGAATTCTGTGTAAGAAAGGTTATTAAACTGCTGCCTTAATGCAGGCTGTCAATGACAAACACTTTTCAAAAGGAGAGATTAGGCTTCAGTGTGGCACAGGTAGCCTGGCTTTTCATCTCTCTATGCCATATACACCAAACTGCCTGCCACGCAGAGGAGAATCCATCTGGCAATTGATCTATAGCTGTTCAGTTCCCATACGGGAACATTATTAGTGCTTTAAGGTGAAGAGGGGGGAGGGACTCACAGGGGGTGGGGGAGAGGCAGCAGCAGCAAGGTGAGGAGGTGAGCGGTGAGGCAGGTGGGGGTGTCTTGTGGAGGGCGGGAGGGTCTGGCAGGGGGGTGTGAGGAGGCAAGCAGCAGGTGGGTGGAGAAGGAAGTGAGTGGAAGGGCAGACCTCACAGGGTGGGTGAAGAGGTGAGCGGTGAGTCAGCAGTGGGGCCTGGGGCAGAGCAGGGGTGGAGTGTGGGTGGGAAAAGGAGCTAGCCTCTCCCCGGGGGAAGTTTCACTGACCACCCATGCCAATTGTTAAGAGAAACAAGTTTGTTTACATTTACTAATGCTGCCCACTTCTTACTTACAATTCACCTGAAAGTGAGAACAGGTGTTCACATAGCACTGTTGTAGCTGGTGTCGCAAGATATTTACCTGCCAGATGCACTAAAGATTCATCTGCCTCTTCATGCTTCAAAACTACCATTCCAGAGGACATCTGTCCATGCTGATGAGGGGTTCTGCTCAATAATGATCCAAAACACCCTGCAGCACTTCCAGTACTACATAATCTTACCATAAGATTTAAATCTAATCAGGCCCAAGATAGGTAACTAGATAGAAAGCAAGGATTTCTGCTGGAGTGTCATCTTGGCTCTGGGGAACAAGGTTCTAACTACAGTTGTCAAGCGATTAAAAAAATTCAAAGTAATCAAGTCAAAAACATGGAGAGCTGGGAGAAGGATTGGAATTTGAGGGGTGCATGGGCTGTTATAGCAGGGATAACAGAGAGACAAGACAGAACTGGGGAAGACCAGGGAGCAGTGGGGTGGAAACTGGAACTGTGAGGGGGAGAGTGTGATCACAAGCCTGGAGTCTGAGCTGAGCTGGAGACTGGGACTGGGTCGGTGAGGAGAATGAGAGTAGGATAAAGATCCAGGGTGGAAAGAGACTGGACTCAATACCAGGACAGTTTGGAGGGGATGAAGCTAAGGGGGGGGGGGTCAAGTTAGTGGAATGGAACCCAAAATTCCTGAGTCTCCCCATGATTCTGCTGTCAAGAAATATCTGTGAATCTCACTGGCAAAGTGTGTCTCATCCCCCCTGTTGCGCTGGTGCTTAATTTGGTTTCCTTGTTGTGATAGATGAAGGAGTGGGGTAGCTCCCTTTTATGGACACCCAGTTAGCCAGCAGCTATAAAATCCCTCTTCGTAGCTGTTCTCTAATTGCTCTACTTGTAAAGGGTTAAAAAGTCTCACTGCTATGCATAGATAAGAAGAAATGTGTGGGCACCAGGCATAGGCACCAACTTCCCCTCTCTCCTGTGGGTGCTTGACCCCTCTTTACCTCCCCCCACTGCACCCCTTCCATGATGCCCTTCCCACCACTGCCCCACCCCCCTTCCAACCCCTTCCCCAAAGTCCCTGCCCCAACTCCACCCCCAAATCCCTGCCCCAGCCCCACCTCCTCCCTTGAGCATGCCACATTCCTGCTCCTCCCCCTTGGTCCTGGAGCGAGCTAATGCTGCCAAACGGGTGTTTGGCGGCGGCTGGGCAGGAAGCGCTGGGAGGTAGGTGGAGGAGCAGGGACACAGAGTGCTCAGGGGAGGAGGAGGGTGGGGGGGGTAAGGAGAGCTTGGCTGCCAGTGGGTGCAGAGCACCCACTAATTTTTTCCTGTGGGTGCTCCAGCCCCAGAGCACCATGGAGTCAGTGCCTATGGCACCTGAACAAAAGAGCCAATGGGAAGGCTAGAACTTTTTTAAATTGGGGGGGGAAAGACTTCCCTTTTGTTTGTCTGTCTGTTGTTCTCCCAGGGAGAGGTGGACAGGACAGCAGCTATGCTGTAAGAAGCTTGGTTCAGATATGGAAAAAAAATCAGTATCATACCTAGGAACTACTCATTTAAAACCCCAAATATGTAAGTAGATCGGGAAATGTCTAGAAAGATGTGATTAGGTTTATCCCTTTTATTTCGTTATGGCTTGTGGATTCTTCTGTGCTAACTCCAGGTGCTTTTGTTTT
Source organism: Natator depressus (assembly GCF_965152275.1). Classification (NCBI taxonomy): domain Eukaryota; kingdom Metazoa; phylum Chordata; order Testudines; family Cheloniidae; genus Natator; species Natator depressus. Next base: position 44,751,697 of record NC_134240.1, on the reverse strand, counting down.
CCTTGTAACCTTTAAAATGAACCTCAAGAAAGCTATTCTTGGTGCTTAATCCTTGTGGTTGTTCTTTTAAAGTTTAGCAATAGCCTGAGTTCCCAGATGTATTTACTTTCTTTATTAATAAAATTTACCTTTAAGAACAGAATTGGATTTGTGTCTTAAGAGGTTTGTGCACATGTTGTTTAATTAGCTGGTGGCAACAGCTCATTTCCTTTTTTTCCTTTCTCAGCTCTTCCCCAGGGTGGAGGTGAAAGGGCTTGAGGGTACCCCACAGGAAAGAATTCCCAAGTGCGCCTTCCTGAGCTCTCAAAAGGGTTCTGCACTTGGTGGCGGCAGCATCTACCAATCCAAGGTCAGAGAAAAGCTGTAACCTTGGGAGTTTACTACAAACCTAGAGTGGGCAGTATTAATTTTTAGAATCATTGCGGGCCCCCCACCTTTTGCACTCGAAGTGCCAAAGTGGGGAATTAGCCTTGACACTTGTGCATATGCACTATGATACAGTCTTTAATTACATACTGTTTTCTCCATGGGACCCTGGCCTCATTGAGTCTACAGGCTAGACCTGCTCTGGGGATAAATCAAGACTGTAGTGACAATGACTATTGGCTGTAGGACCTCTGCTTCATTTGTTGCAGAAGCTGGAAGGTTTGTAGCTAATATGGCAGGGAATAGCAGGAAGAGAAAGGAAGGTCTCCTGGTTAAGGTAGTTGAATCTAGCAGATATTTTACCTTACTCTGTGGCTCAGTTCCTCATCTGTGAAATCAGGATAATAACCCTTCATTTCTTAGGGGCATTATCAAAAGAAGTTCATTAATGTTTGTGAAATACTCAGGTACTATAGCAGTGGTTCCCAAACTCTTGTACTGGTGACCCCTTTCATATAGCAAGCCTCTGAGTGTGACCCCCTTATAAATTAAAAACACCTTTTTATATATTTAACACCATTATAAATGCTGGAGGCAGAGTGGGATTTGGGGGTGGGGGCTGACAGCTCGTGACCCCCCCATGTAATAACCTCGCAACCCCCAAGGGGTCTCAACCCCCAGTTTGAGAACCCCTATACTATAGTGATGATCACCACAGAAAAGCCCATGAAGACATGAATAATTCAGCCTTCAGAGCAGCATTTAATAGTGTGCACTAAATAAGGAATGGGGTCACAAACTGAACAGGAGGTATGGCTTGGGCAGGTATGTAACTTGAGGTGGCTAGCTCCTCCTGCCATTTGCATCACCACACCTACCCTTCTATTTGTAAGTTGTATTTTCACGACAAAGAGATGGCATTACAGTACTTGTATGAGGTGAACTGAAAAATACTATTTCTTTTATCATTTTTACAGTGCAAATATTTGTATAAAAAAATACTGATTTCAATTACAACACAGAATACAATATATATGAAAATGTAGAAAAACATCCAAAATATTTTATAAATTTCAATTGGTATTCTATTGTTTAACAATGCAATTAAAACTGCGATTAATTGCAATTTTGAGTTAATCGCCTGAGTTAATTGCAATTAAATCGACAGCCCTAGTTCTAACCAAACGTAGTGGACTTCATTGGTTACTTAGGTAAGAGCTGGCAGCACTGGACTGGATCTGACCTGGTGGAATGGTGGCAGTGAACTGGATGGGAGCTGCCCCTAGAGGTTTAGAGAAGACCTGGTCAGGCAGTGGCAGACTGGATGGAGGCAATTTCAGTAAGTTAGTGAAAGGCCACAGCTGAGGAAAGCCAGTCAAGCAGATACAGGGAAGTGGGGTCAGACTGGATTTGTAGATAAGACTTAAGTCGGTCTTCTGCTAGGAGCCAGAGAGTTTTCAAGCCAACTTGTTCATTTCTTCCCAATAAAATTAATTGTGCTCCCAGGTTAATAAGACTTTGTGTGGATTTGCATGAGGGAAAGAAAATTACTATTAAAGGTGACCCAAGGTATTTAGATTTTATATTCCTAGAACTAGAATCTGAGTACAGTGGAGACTTGAGTCAAATTATTGTTATTAAAAAGAGATCCTGAGATGTCATATTGAACCTTGTTACTGCTATTGACTCCTCACAGAAGGGTTACATATAAATCCTTGAAGCGAAGCTGGCATTTTATCATCATGGCTTCCTCCCTGCCGGTGCATACACCTTATTCTGAAAGCAATATGCAGCTAAGCGGCTGTACTTCCCACCATAGCACCATTGGTGAGAAAAATTTCTCCAGTGAAGGAATTCTTGAACTGCTTTTGCTTGCTTCAGGGCTCAGTGCTGCAATTACAAATACATAATTGTTGCAGAATCTGCTATGCTGCTGCCACCACCATTACCTGAAAACCACCACTTCTGGGTCTATCCCCTCCTTGAAATGCACACAGCATTCCAATTAATGTTAATAGAAGTTATGTGCATGTATTAAGGGAATATACTTCACTTTTCTCCCATCAAGTATAGGAACTTTTTAATGTTGCTCTTTCAGAAGATAGAATAAATCCTTGAGGTTTTACAGTTCTAAAGCTACCCCAATTATCTACTTCTGAATTAACTGCTCTTCTATACTTTAATTCTTCAGCATATACTGTTCAATTACTGTATTTTAGATTGTTAATCTTCCTCCAAATGGAATGACTAAGTGTTAAATCTGCATTAGGTGTTTTAGAGAAGGATGAGTAATTATGACCTGTAGCTATACTATCTTTCCTTTGATCCCAGGAGATCATGCAACCAACGCAAGATCAATCCATTCTGTATCTGAATAGGTATCCAGGAACACCTACATGCTCCAGGAAGTGGGGTTGGAGATTCAGTAGGTAGTAGTCTTTCCTCAGGGTCAGCACAGAATCAATGCCCCAGCATTTTGTCAAGCAGGAGCATTGTGCTACTGAAGTACTATTATAGAACACAAAACTGGAATCAATTATAAACAGGAATTTTAGAAGGAGCCTAGGAGTGTTAGGCTCCTTTTAAAAATCAAAGCTTAAGGTTTAAAAGCACTCAGGGGTCAGGTTAGTCAAGAGAGAAAGCACAGTATTTTCTATTAACTACATGAGCATTCAATCAGACCGCTGTGAGTAGTGGTCTGGCCAGATTCCAACTTTGCTAATTACATTTTTTGTCCCTAAATTCCCCCTGCAGTTAGTCTTTACTTCCTATCACAGAAGTTGGCATTTGAATGGAGAATGAAGTGATCCTTAACTATAGTTTGTTGCACAGTTTGCAAAGTGCTTTGCAAACCTTCAAGTGAAGGCTCTGCAAAAGTGATATGATTAATCATTAGTCCATTCTGTGATGGGATGTAACCAAAAAAAAAAAAACTCATGTACCAGTTATGTTTTTCCTCTCTATCAAATTTCTATATTTCAGTATCCAGAGTGCTTGTGATGTTGCACCTCTCCACCTCCTCAAAAATTTGATTTGAAAGTTATTCTAATTTCATAATACCTACAAGAGAAATAAATTTAGTCTCTTCCAAACAAAGGAAATTAAATGAAGGAATCAAACAAAATTACACTTGCTAAACTCTTCTGGTTACCATCTACATCACATGCTTTAAAAAAAGTATTCAGGGAAGCTGCAGAGAGTAATTATGTTCCAGTAGGAGCCCATGGACCCCTTGCTCAGTTGGTCACCAATTGACCCATTTTGAAAAAGCAAAGCCACTTAAAACATACAGCATAGGAACTTTTGATTGGTTTATTGTACATCCAGATCTATTCAGCAGAGAATATGATTTCCAAGGGAGATAAAGAGGCCAGATGAATATAAATGTTACAAAAGGATAAACATATCCTTTTCTTGATCCTTGAAAAGCATCATTTCAAAATAAGCTGTAGAAATAAAAAGGGACTTCAACCAAAATACATGCAGTTTCCTGCTTGGTACATGTGAAATGCTTTAGTCTATCTTATCTAGAGTTTCCTAGTCACTAGGACAATAAGTCAGCTATTCACTATTAACTAATTAATTTAAGGTTAGCAGTCCAAAAAACCCCAAATTCTACTCAAATTATGAAAGCTTGATGGAAGGTGGTGGGGTTTTATTTTGTGCTTCAGCACAGATTAGTTATACTGAAAAATATGCTTTACATGTATTCTTATATATGCATGAAATACCATTGGCATGCTTCAGGCATTTGCATAATATATAGACAGCCATAGTTTAATTTCTGCAAAAATACATAATTTATTGCTTTTGCTGTAGCAGCATGAGAGATAACATATTACTAAAGGAAGTCAATGTAATAATAGCATCCCACCCCAGAAACTGTTTCAGAGAGGTGCATCAGTAGGTGATTTTACTTTGACATGTGTCAAAGTTCTATAGCATACTGTGCAGGAGACTGGGAGCCAATGGAAATGGTGTTTTAGTGGAGTAAGTTAGCATATTTTAGTCAACTTTTAAAGAAGAAAATACTGTGATGATTTGGCAGGGGAACCGCACTGTATACAACTTATGGATTCTGGTTGATTTTAAGAAATTGCTGCATTATTGATTGCCTCAGGGTATACGGATTCCACCAACTGCTCTCAGGGCTGTGTCATATATCTTCTAGATCAGGGACAATAGAGAGAGTTTTTAAACTTTGATGGTTGCCCATTCAAGGGAAGCACCTTAAGACAGTGGATGGGCTGAAGCTAGTAGTACCAGTTTTCACCAATTTTTCTGCAGGGGGATGGGGTTTGAAGGAGTTTCCTGAGAAGCAGATCAAGTTTTAGTGCTGGTTATTAAAAACCTCAGAGCCTCTGGGTGGGGCTAAGAGGAAGGACTCACTGGAGGAACAAAGGCACAGGCTTTTAGAAGGAGAGGGGAATGTTTTTGATAGTACAATCAGCCATGGTCAGAAGAAGCTGGCTAGAGGATTGAGCGCAGACTCCATGATTCAACAGAGAAGCCCCACCTGGATAAGTAGAGTCCTAGAGAAGGTACCTGGAACCTCAAGAGATACTGACAACTCCTGAAGAGCACTCCAGTGTGGTAAGGAAATTGAAGCTGGGAATGGCATAAGGATTTTTCTTGTTTCTATCTGTCTGTGTAATGGGGTTTCACTCACCACTTCGGGGGGAGAGAAACATCCTCTTCACCTTATGGCCTCATTCTCCAGACTTAGCACCCTGGTCAGGTCACTGTAGTTTTCCCTCTTCAGGGGAAGCCAAGTCCCACCAGATAATATGCCTATGTGCTCTCCCATTCAGTCCTCTATGCCAATTCCCAGTATGTGCCACTTCTCCATTGGCTGGTAGGGGAACCTGGGTTTATCCTTACTCTGGGTTCAAGCTGATGGCCCCTATAATCAGCAGCCAAGGTCTACATAGTCTTAGCCCTTGTTGTGCTTTCCTTGGGCTTCTTCCTATTCTGCCTTCCACAGACTTTCTTCCCTACAACACCTCTGAGTAAACCTTCCCACAGAGCTCCCAGAGCTTTTGCTCTCCCCTGGATTTATTCTTACCCACCTCTCTGTACCCAGAAAGCAACTGCTCGTTTCCTCCCTAGAGCCCCCTTTTTGTACTCAACTTCCTGGCTTTATATGAGCTCAGCCTGCTCCTGCCCAGGTGATATTCATTTACTGAATATCAATGAAGCCTGACTCCCCCCAAGGTCCAGCCTAAAGGTTAATTGGCCCCTTCTGAGCCACTTTTAACAATTTCAGGGCTGGTGTGGAGTGAACACCCCCTTCCAGTCTGGATCTGTTTGTTTCTTGTGTTATCTAAAGTAGAATGATTGGAAAAGTTCCAAAACCAAAAGCTCTGTGTTATGTGCTTCAACTATCACATGTCCCTCCTGAAGAAGTAAATAGTAAGCTGCTGTGCCTACAAGTTTGGAGTTCTGAGATTGGGTGCTTAAAGTTCTGTGGAGCCTGGGAGAGCCAGCACTAGTCACAGGTCTTAGGTAGCTGGATTGTGGAGTCTTAGCTCAAGAAGGAAGTGCAAGACAGAAGATCTGCACCACAAGAGTGTGCCTAGACACTTAAAACCAGAGGCAATATGGAGTGCATAGGTCCAAAACACAGCAGCCTGATAAGTGCCATTATCAGGGCTGTGATGGGTATTTTATAGAGTAACTAGTTTATTTCATACTTATAATGAAAAATTGGAATTTTCTGAGGGTGTAGCTCCAAGGATCTACTTTTACTGTTGTGTTATCTGCTAAACAGGAGGGGAACTTAGGAGCAAAGGTGAGGTTTCTGTGCCTCTTTAATACACTGTTTCAGGGAAAGATTCTGGGATGCTTGTAAAACAGGTTCAAATTTACACAAAGAAAGAAAATATGTTGGCCATATGAATCTCACAATCTGTGCAGAATCAATCCAGTTTAACCATTATTTGGGTGTTAAATGGGGATGTGAGGAAAGGGAACCCTCTTGTTCCCCTTCTTCCCACGAAAGCCCTTGAACCAAACTTCCATCCTTATTTTTACAGATGTGCAATCTCATTTACTTCAATGGGACAAAATATGGTTCATGAGAAGAGCTGTATGCTGTAGCTTCTGGGAATTATTATGACCTTGGGGGTGTATGTGTATATATATCTCCATCCTTCTAGGCAAACTGGAGAGCTCCCTCTCTGAAGACGACAATCTTTGTGGCTTGAAAGCTTCTCTTTCACCAACAGAAGTTGGTCCAATAAAAGATATTACCTCACACACTGTCTCCCTCCAATATACTGGTACCAACATGGGTACAACACTGGAAACAGGATTTAGGTCTGTAAGGTGTGTAGTTTGGCCATGGAAGGCCTTGGGCCTGAAACAGGTTGGCACGAATAGTTGACAGAGATGACCCTGTACTAGTCAATTGTAAGATTACAGTAAGATGTGTTAAGTGCTGATGTTCTGGCAACTGTGCAGCAATAGACTAGACAGTATGCCACAATATACCAGTTAATACCTCAAGATGCTGGATAGCAACATAACTGGGAAAATACAGCCTAGATGGAGTTACTATAAAGGTGGGTGCATAACTGTTCCCAGAGACTAGTTATCAGTCAGTGGTTCATAGTCAAGCTGGAAGGACATATCAAGTGGGGTCCCACAGGGATAAGTTCTGGGTCCAGTTCTGGTCAATGTCTTCATCACTGATTTAGATAATGGCATAGAGAGTACACATATAAAGTTTGTAGGTGATACCAAGCTGGGAGCAAGTGCTTTGGAGGATAGGATTAAAATTAAAACTGGAGAAATGGTCTGAAGTAAACAGGATGCAATTCAATAAGGACAAATGCAAAGTACTCCACTTAGGAAGGAGCAATCAGTTGCACACACATAAAATGGGAAATGACTGCCTCGGAAGGAGTACTTCAGAAAGGCATTTGGGGGTCATAGTGAATCACAATCTTAAAAGGAGTGAATAGTGTAACACTGTTGCAAAAAAAAAAAAAATGCAAATATAATTCCAGGATGTATTAGGCAGAGTGTGGTAAGCAAGACAAGAGAATTAATTCTTCCGCTCTACTCTGTGCTGATTAGGCTTCAACTGGAGTACTGTGTCCAGTTCTGGGCACCACATTTCAGGAAAGATGGACAAATTGGAGAAAGTCCAGAGAGCAACAAAAATTATTAAAGGTCTAGAAAACATGCCCTCTGAGGAAAGATTGAAAAAACCCTAGGTTTGTTTAGTCTGGTGAAGAGAAGAGTGGCGGGGGGGGGCATAACAAATTTAAGTATATAGAAGGTTGTAACAAGGAGGAGGGAGAAAAATATATTCTCCTTAACCTCTGAGAATAGGACAAGAAGCAATGGGCTTAAATTGCAGTAAGGGTGGTTTAGGTTGGACATTAGGAAAAACTTCCTGTCACAGTGGTTAGGCACTGGAGTCAATTGCCTAGGGAGGTGAGGGAATCTCCATCATTAGAGATTTTTAAGAGCAGATTAGACAAATACCTGTCAGGGATGGTCTAGATAATACTTAGTGCTGCCATGAGTGCACGGGGCTGGACTAGATGACCTCTCAAGGTCCCTTCCAGTCCTATGATTCGAGGAGATTCTGCAATAACCTCAAGTTGCTGTGGTACAGTGTTTAAGTACATCATAAGCACGAAGCCTACCAAACACTCAGAGGGGCCACTAGATGATTGAGGTGCTAAAGGAGCACACAAGGAAGATAAAGCCATTGCAGAGAAGTAAATGAATTCTTTGCATCTGTCTTCACTGCAGAGGATGTGAGGGAGATTCTCACACCTGAGCCATTCTTTTTAGGTCACAAATCTGAGGAACTGGCCCAGATTGAGATGTCAGGAGAGGAGGTTTTAGAATAAATTGATATGTTAAACAGTAATAAGTCACCAGGGATTCACCTAAGAGTTCTGAAGGAACTCAAATATGAAATTGCAGAACTGCTAACTCTGGTATGTAACCTATCGATTAAATCAGCCTCTGTGCCAGATGAGCAGAGGATAGCTAATGTGACACTAATTTTTTAAACAGCTCCAGAAGAGATCCTGGCACTCCTAACTTCAGTACCAAGGAAACTGGTTGAAACTGTAGTAAAGAACAGAATGATCAGACACTTAGATGAAGACAGTTTGTTGGGTAAGCGTCAACATGGCTTTGTAAAGGAAAGTCATGCCTCACTAATCTACTAGAATTGTTTGAAAGGGTCAAACATGTGGACAAGGGTGACCCAGTAGATACAGTGGACTTTCAGAAAGCCTTTGCTTAAGAGCCTTTGATGAGCGACCTTGTCAAAGTAAGCAGTCATGGGATAAGAGGGAAGGCCCTCATAGATCAGTAACTGGTAAAAAGAAAGGAAACAAAATGATCAGTTTTCAGAATGGAAAGAGGTAAATAGTGGTGTCCCACAGGGGTCTCTAATGAGACCAGTGCTAGTCAACATATTTGTAAATGATTTGGAAAAAGGGGTAAACAGTGAGGTGTCAAAATCTGCAGACAATATAGAATTACCCTGGATAGCTAAGTCTGAACCAGACTGCAAAAAGTTAAAAGAAATCTCACAAAACTGGGTGACTAGGCAACAAAATGGCAAATGAAATTCAGTGTTGATAAATGCAAAGTAATGCACACTGCAAAAATAATCCCAACTATACATGCAAAATGATGAGGTATAAATTAGCTATTACCACTCAAGAAAGATCTTGGAGTCATTGTGAATAGTTCTCTGAAGATATCTGCTCAGTGTGCAGCAGCAGCCAAAACAGCTAACAGCATGTTAAGAACCATTAGGAAAGGTACAGATAGGACAGAAAATATCATGCCACTGTATAAATCCATGGTACCCCCACACTTTGAATAACACATGCAGTTCTGGTTGCCCCATCTCAAAAGAGATATATTAGACTTGGAAAAGATACAAAGAAGGGCAACAAAAATGATTAAGGGTATGGAACAACTTCCATACGAGGAGAGATTAAAAAGACTGGGACTTTTCAGCTTGGAAGAGAGGTAACTAAGGGGACAGCAGATCAAGGGACGTGATCATTCCCCTCTATTCGACATTGGTGAGGCCTCATCTGGAGTACTGTGTCCAGTTTTGGGCCCCACACTACAAGAAGGATGTGGAAAAATTGGAGAGTCCAGCGGAGGGCAACAAAAATGATTAGGGGGCTGGAGCACATGATTTATGAGGAGAGGATGAAGGAACTGGGATTGTTTAGTCTGCAGAAGAGACGAATGAGGGGGGATTTGATAGCTGCTTTCAACTACCTGAATGGGGGTTCCAAAGAGGATGGATCTAGACTGTTCTCAGTGGTACCAGGTGACAGAACAAGGAGTAATGGTCTCAAGTTGCAGTAGGGGAGGTTTCGGTTGGATATTAGGAAAAGCTTTTTCACTAGGAAGGTGGTGAAGCACTGGAATGGGTTACCTAGGGAGGTGGTGGAATCTCCTTCCTTAGAGGTTTTCAAGGTCAGGCTTGACAAAGCCCTGGCTGGGATGATTTAGTTGGGGACTAGTCCTGCTTTGAGCAGGGGGTTGGACTAGATGACCTCCTGAGTTCCCTTCCAACCCTGATATTCTATGATATAATAGAGGTCTCTAAAATCGTGAATGTAGAAAGTGAATAAGGAAGCGTTATTTACCTGTTCACATAACACAAGAACCCAGGGAAATTAATAGGCAGCAGGCTTCAAACACACAGTCAAGCTGGGAACTTTGTTGCCAACGGCTGTTGTGAAGGCCAAAACAGTAACAGGGTTGTAATAGGGTTGCACTCACCTCTCGCGAGTGCCATAGGCACCAACTCCATGGGTGCTCCAGGGCTGGAGCACCCATGGAAAAAAAATAGCGAGTGCTTAGCACCTACTGGCAGCAAGCTTCCCCTGCCCCCTCAGCACCTCCCATCCACCAGTGGCCCCATGGATCAACTCCTCCCTCTCAGCGCATACTGGCCGCCGCAATCAGCTGTTTTGCAGTGTGCAGGAGGCACTGGGGATGAGGCGTGCTTGGGGGAGGGGCCAAAACTGGGCAGGGAAGAGGTGGAGCAGAGTTGGGGACTTGGGGGAAGTGGTGGTATGGGGCCTGGGGCAGAGTGGGGGGTTGAGCACCCCCCCCCCGCAAGACCCAGAGGAAGCCAATGCCTATGGCAAGTGCCCACTGTCCAAGTGCATGTGCCTGCACTCTCCCTCTCTCTGTTTGTGGTGGGTCTTTGGTGACTCAGCCCTCCAGCTGAGTCACACACAGTCTATGTGAAATAAAAATCCCTTCCATGGTACTAGTCCAATAGAGGGTTTATCTCAGTGTCCACTGTAATGTCACTTTATCTGCAGCCCTATCCCTGAGCTTGATCCTCAAATCAGTCCAACAGGATCTATCACAGTACCCTCATTCAAACTGTCCCTCAAACCCTTCTGGGCTCTCTCAAATGGTTACTGCTCTGGTATGAAGCAGTGCCTCAGGACTCCCTCCCTGGAGGCAATGTCTTCACACACCCCTTTGGCCTTTCTAGCCCCCACTCTTCTGCTGGGCCACTAAGAGTTCAGTTCCCCTTCTGGGGTGCAACAATGTCTAGGCAACTTCCCCAGTGGCTGTTGTGCAGGGGGTATGGGAGGGAATCCAGGCCCGCCCACTACTCTGGATCCCAGGTAGTCAACCCTATAGATAGCAGCCGTCCACTGCATTCCTTTAAACAAAGTGCATCACTGCTACAATTCCCTGAGCTACTTCTCCACAGCCCCAGCACATTCTTCACTCTTACCTCAGGGGTTTGTCCTGGTTGAGTCCCAGTAGCCAGCCAGCAGCTCCTTCTTCATCTCCACCCCTGTCTCTGCCAGCACTGCTCTGTACAAGGTCCAGTAGCTCCCTCAGCCATCCACAGCACACTTTTCACACTCCTTCAGCTCTAGCAAGTAACTAAACTCACTCTGGCCCTGCACCTCTTTTTATACTAGCCTGCTGGCCTCCCTGCAGCTCCTTCTGATTGGCTATGTAGGATGCAGGCACTCTAGGCAGATTGGAGGACCCTCTCCATTACTCTTTTCTGGGGCAGGGTGTGGCAGGGCCATAAGACCTCCAGCAGGAGGCACCTCAGGGCCTAGTCCACCCTGTCACCGTTGTTCAAAAAAAGAATTAGATTAGTTGCAGGAGGATAGGTCCAGCAATGGCTATTAACTAAGATGGTCAGAGAGGCAACCCATGCTCTGGGTGTCCCTAGCCTGATTGCCAGAAACTGGGAGTGGATGACAGGGGTGGGATCTCTTGATGATTGCCTGTTCTGTTCATTCCCTCTGAAGCATCTGGCACTGGCCATTGTCAGAAGAAGGATACTTGGCTAGATGGTCCATTGGTATGACCCAATATGGCTATTCTTATGTTCTTAACTCATTGACATAGATGCTAATGAGAATCAGGGGAACTAAGTGGGTAGCCTGTGAGAAATGGGGCATCCTAAAATTCATGAGTAAGTGCATGTGCAAATAAGGAAAAGGGGTTGACACTCATGTATATGGATAAGCATAGGGAGTGGAAAAGAAACTCAGGATAAAAAGGTGTTGCCTAGGCTAAGTGGGTAGGGATGGTAACACCCAACAGAATGGTCACCTGGCAATCATCCTACTCATATTGGTGTTTCCCCAGGGTCTGAGCATATGAAATCATTGATGTTACACATCTTGTTGTTTGTCTTTATCTCCACGTATGTGTCAGTACAGTAACTCCTCACTTAAAGTCATCCCGGTTAACATTGTTTCGTTGTTACATTGCTGATCAATTAGGGAACATGCTCGTTTAAAGCTGTGCAATGCTCCCTTATAACGTCATTTGGCAGCTGCCAGCTTTGTCCACTGCTTGCAGGAAGAGCAGCCCGTTGCAGCTAGCTGGTGGGGGCTTGGAACCAGGGTGGACCGGCAGCCCCCCATCAGCTTCCCGTTCCCCTAAGTTCCCTGTGCGGCAGCCACCCAGCAGGCTACCAATTGCCGGCAGTTCAGCTGTCCTTCCCCCCACTGCCATGTGCTGCTCCTGCCTTCTGCCTTGGAGCTGCTCTCCAGAGCCTCCTGCTTGCTGGGGGGGGGGGCTAATGTCAGAGTGTCCCCTCCTCCCCCCTGCTTCTCCACCCCGCTTACTCCATCTTCCATAGAGAAGGGGGGACACATGACAGGGCTCAGGACGGAGGGAGCTTCCTGGCAGCAGTTGCCATCTCAGCTTGCTGATTAACTTAACAAGGCAGTGTACTTAAGAGTGCGGTCAGTGTACTTAAAGGAGCAATGCGCATCTCTCTCACACACACAAGGTGTGTGTCTCTGTCTGCCATGCTGTCTCCCCTCCCTCCATTCGTGCTGCTTTGTAGAGTGTGAGGCTACATTAACAACAATGAGTTAACCCTTGAGGGCTCAGCCAATTGCTAGTTCATCATTTAGCAGTAAGGCATTCTCTGGGAAATATCCCACCCTCTTCCCCCCTCTGACTTCACCACCTCAACCAAGCTTCACAAGCATCATCGCTGTGTACTAGTATTAAATTGTTTGTTTAAAACTTATACTGTCTCGTGTGTGTGTGTGTGTGTGTGTGTGTGTGTGTGTGTGAGTGAGAGAGAGAGATGGTCTTTTGTCTGGTGAAAAAAATTTCCCTGGAACCTAACCCCCCCCCCCAATTTACATTAATTCTTGTGGGGAAATTGGATTCACTTATCATTTTGCTTAAAGTCGCATTTTTCAGGATCATAATTTCAACGTTAAGCAAGGAGTTACTGTAATTGTGGCATTGTTCATCTTCTTAATAAAATTGTTAATAAAAAGGATGTTTGATAACTTGTGAACATGTTACTTGTGGTAACTCTTCCTCGTGCCCCTAAAGCCTCCAAAGCTAAGGATATTTCTAATGGTGGTTCTCAATTTGCCAGTCCTGATACTGCTGTCATTCAGGAGTTTGAACCTTTGGCACAGGTCACTGTGGTCTTAGAGACCACTGTTAATACCCTCTCATCTCTATTATAAAGGGTACACGTGCCAGCAACCTTTTAGTCTACCAAAAGTGAATTCAACAGCCATCCTGCAGTGCTGAGTCAGTAGTTTAATCTTTATTTGGCACTGTTGAGGCTTCATGAACCAAGGTAGTCTGTGTCTCTCAGAATCATTGCTGGCATTTCAACATCACCAATGGTAATCCACCAGTCAGCAAATAATGTCCTAGTTGCAGCTTTTGGAAAAGTCCTGTGTTCTTAAAGATGTGAGCATCATGCACCTTCCCTGACAAGCCCACATTTACATCAGTGAAGCATCCCCAGTGATCCACTAGCACTTGCATAGCTATGGAAAAAGTATCCCTTTCTGTTTATATAATCACTGATGAGGTGGGGTGGTGCCAGAATAAGGATAATAGTGCCACCTGTCACCCCTGCACAATTTGGGCACCCCACTATTGCCAGTCCATCCACTATTTCTTGCACATTGCTGAGAGTCACAGTCATCTGTAGCAGGATACGCTTAATGGCCTTGCACACTTGGATGAGAGTTAGATGGCCCCCACTGTGGATTTTCCAGCTCCAGACTGTTTGGTCACTGAGTGGTAACAATCTGGCAGTGCAAGTTTCCACAGCGTGATCACCACTTGCTTCTCCACTGTCAATGCAGCTCTTATTCTGGTGTCCCTACACTGAAACAAGCTCAGTGCACAGAACCTGGAATGTGGCCTTTTGCATCTACAAATTCTGCCGATCACTGTTTATCATTCCAATCATACATTACAATGTGATCACACCAATCAGTGCTTGTTTCTCAAGCCCAGAAGCAGTGAGCCACCATGTAGAGCAGCTCTGGGAATGCCAGCAGCAACCTGGCATTTTAATTCACTGTGTCCATCAGCATACAGTCATCATTGCTGAATACCTCTTCTTTCTCCTCATACACATCCTGCTGTAGTAGTACTTGTTGAAATACTGGAGAATCATGTGTCCTGTACTAGCCAGTAGTCATTAAAATTGCACTGAGTTCTTCAGGATCCAGGCTTCTGCCAGAGAGATGGCAGAAACTGAAGAGTGACACACTGGACTGTGGAAGTTTTAAAATAAGGCATTAAAATTACAGGATGGAGACAATAACATTGTGGGAACTTGACACCCAGTTCCCAGAAATCCCTGGCAAATAACTGCTATACCATAAAGCACTGTGAAAATGTCCCATAAGGCATTGCTCTGGACAGCAGCAAGGTCAAGCTGGGATACCTGCCAATGGTGCACTGCATTTTCCATCCACATAGCAACTTGTGACGAGTATGCACAGCCCCAATGCAAGTAGTCAAGTGTGCACTTGCCTGAGCAATATACAAAAGTCATTGGTTTTATGCTGATGTAACTTGTCAACCAAACTTTGTAGTGTAGACAAGACCTTCTTACAGTAGCAGGGGCAGAATGTTGACAGTTTTTCCCTCCACAAGGTCCTTGAGTTTAATCAAGACAAATGTGAGTTATGAAATTTATTCAGAAAAGTCAGAGAAAATTTTCTGATACAAATGATACATGGTGGGAGACAACAAGGTTCTACTGTGCCTTTTTTTTTTTTACACTGTATTCTCTTTTTACCCTACTTTGCTATAGTGCATTTCCCAGGAAATACTATAAGCTACTGGGGAAACTCCCTTTAATGCAAGCCTCCATGTTTAGGTCAGTTTAACTAATTAATAAAGTCATTAAGCACAAAGGAGCACAGAAATATGCAAACCTTCCTCTCCCAGATTGGAGCTGAAAGAAACCTTTTGTCATAACAAAACAAAAATTGAGGAACTCTTTATCCACTAACCTAATTTCTTATGGGGAAAGAGAAGGCATCTGTTTGATTTCAGTAGCTAATAGGAGCATTAATTCTAAATAAAAAGGTTGCTAGCTGTAGCCAAAAGGAAATTGATTGTAAAAACTCCATGCAATGCACAGCGGGGAGACAAAAAGCTGAAGACTTGTCCGTGGGCACATAGCTGAACTGTAGGTTAACATGTAATCTAATCATGTTCTTTAGTCCTTTGGATCCCTTCTCTGAGAGCTCTTGACAGTTTGGATACAGAAACTGACTATTTTTAGATTTACAGAGAAACACAGTGGAACCTCAGCATGTGCAAAAATATGTTTCCTTTTGAAAGTCAATATCCTCATTAAGCAAGGCCACTGGAAAGAATCAGTGGCTTGATAAGAATTGGAGCTGTGCTTTGTGATTTTTCCAGTTCAAACAGATTTCCCACCCATTTTAACTGAATATTACTGCTGCTGCTAGGCCACCTCTTTCCTGCTGCATTAAATCAGGAGTTCCAGCACTAGCATCTCTTTAGTTCATGAAGGTAGCTGGCAAAGTTCCTGCACAGGAGTGCTGCTGTCTGAATTAATCAAAGAAGCAGGAATTTATAAACTACTCACACAAGAAAAGGAAGCAAAAGAATTGTTTGTGGGGTGAAGAGTAATGAACAAGACACAGGGTGGAGGGAAAAGGAGATGAAGGCAGGAAAGGAAAGAGGATAAAGCTGTGGTTCAAACACAAGACTGAGAGTTAGGGACTCCTGATTACTAATCCTGGCACTAATACCAAATCCACCCAGGTAAGTCACTTAACTTCTCTAATTGAGTTTTACTCATATGTGTATTCCTCACAGAAATTTTAGACAACTTACAGTGTTTTGAAGTTAAAAAGTTCTAAAAGTGATTTTTTAAAAATATTAATAAAGGTAAGATATAGAAAGAGGAAAGAAAACAGCAAGGGTAAAAGAGGCACTTTGAAGAATAACTAATTTAGGGTAATGTGTGAAAGTTTCCCAGCTGATGTAAGCTCTAGTGCAGCAATAATCATAAAAATAAAAATAAAATAAAAAAAGGTAAAATCCATTAATAGGATGTGTCATAAATATAAAGGGAAGGGTAAACCCCTTTAAAATCCCTCCTGGCCAGAGGAAAAATCCTCTCCCCTGTAAAGGGTTAAGAAGCTAAAGGTAACCTCGATGGCACCTGACCAAAATGACCAATAAGGGGACAAGATACTTTCAAAAGCTGGGAGGAGGGAGAGAAACAAAGGGTCTGTATGCTGCTTTTGCCGGGGACAGAACAGGAATGGAGTCTTAGAACTTTTAGTAAGTAATCTAGCTAGGTATGTGTTAGATTATGATTTCTTTAAATGGCTGAGAAAAGAAGTGTGCTGAATAGAATGACTATTCCTGTCTGTGTGTCTTTTTTGTAAATTAAGGTTTTGCCTAGAGGGATTCTCTATGTTTTGAATCTAGTTACCCTGTAAGGTATCTACCATCCTGATTTTACAGAGGTGATTCCTTTACTTCTATTAAAAGTCTTCTTGTAAGAAAACTGGATGCTTTTTCATTGCCCTAAGATCCAAGGGTTTGGGTCTGTGGTCACCTATGCAAATTGGTGAGGATTTTTACCAAACCTTCTCCAGGAAGTGGGGTGCAAGGGTTGGGAGGATTTTGGGGGGAAAGACGTGTCCAAACTACGTTTCCCAGTAAACCCAGTTAGAGTTTGGTGGTGGCAGTGGAGATCCAGGGACAAAGGATAAAATTAATTTCTTCCTTGGGGAAGTTTTAACCTAAGCTGGTGAAAGTAAGCTTAGGAGGTTTTGTTGCAGGTCCCCACATCTGTACCCTAGAGTTCAGAGTGGGGCAGGAACCTTGACAGGATGTCACAGCCAAAACTGCCTGTAAGAATTGATTGGAGGGTTGTAAAGTGAGTTTAAATGTTGCCAACAAATGCCTAATTGGGCCCTTATTACTTAGGGAAAGGGGTTATTTCCCTGATCTTTCTCAATTTAATTCTAAGAGCAGCACATTACCAAGAATGGATAACTCAGGCTAAATCTTCAGGGTAATGTTCCCTAGCTTTGAATAATCACAAAGGAGGAGGAAAAGAATAGTAATCATCCTCTCTTTTTAACACTCTGATGGGTGAGATGTGGAATGCTGACACAGAAAGTGGCTAGAATATTTTAGCTACAATGCAGTTGTTTTAACAAGAAATAAATAAAACTTGACCAAAAAAAAAACAAAAAGTAGTCTATTGAGTTCACTCTTACAGGCTTTACACTATTTCTCTAAGCTTCTTCTCAACTGTGTGCTGCTGCTGTGATCTTTTATTGATATCCCAGAATACACTGTAAGGGAAACTGCTGACTCAGGCCCCTGTCTTGCAAATGCTTACACATGTGCTTTAAAGAACTTGAGTAGTGACACTGAAGTTAATGGACTACTTGTGTGCTTAAAATTAAGCACATTACACAAGTGCTTTCAGGATTGGCGTCTCAGTTTGCTCTACCTAGTATACACATGCTAACTCATATGCAGCTTTCAAGTCAGTCAGCTCAATACTAAAACTGAGCTCCTGCAGAATTCAAACTCTATCATATAAATGAAGTGGGAAAATCAGGTGATCCTTTCACTTCCAACTGTCACATGAAGTAAACATGAGACATACTGAGAGAATTATTTTTCCTTATTACAGATGGGAACAGTTGGAATATATGTTAAAATCATCATATTGTAAGCTACCATTTACTGGTCCTTTACTAAATCTAAACAATGCACAGCAACAATAGACTCAGAGTACATCTGTACTGCATCTGGAAGTGCAATTTCCAGCTTGGGTAGACAAACATCTGATTAAAAACACCAGTGTAGCCATGGCATCATGGGCAGCAGCACAGGCTAGCCATTCCAGTCACTTGACTGCCTGTGCTGCTTTGGCTACATTGGAGCTCAATTACAGCTGGAAATTATACCTCCAGCTGCAGTGCAGATGTACCCTCAGTGCACCACAAAAAGTTCTCCCCCAGCATGTTTGCAGAGATGATCTGGACTCCAGTAGTCACCTTCAGTGTAGACTAACTGACATTTTGGGAATAATTTCCTTTCTGGTGGGATCACAGGAAGAATTGTGCAACTTGGGATGCCATTTCTCCTCCTAACAATAATAATAAATATCTGGCTCTTACAGAGTGCCTTTCCTCAGTATATCTCAAAGCACCTCACAATCTTTAATGTATATATCTTCACAATACCCTTGTGAGGTAGAGAAATACTATTATTCCCATTTTCAGTCCTCCTTCTTCCTGTACAAAAATCCTTTCATTGCTCCTGTGAGTTGTAGCACATCTTTTGTCTGAAAGGCAATCTTCATCAGAACTCTGTCAGCAAGGTAAGCGTAAGCCTGTAAAAGATGACTTTGCAACTTATACCTCTGGTTTCTAGGTGATGATGTAAGATCACTGCTCAGTGTTCCCTGGCCCATGGCTAGAATTCCTAGCTCCTTACAAAAAGCTAGTATCATAGAATAACAGAGTTGGAAGGGACCTCTGGAGGCCATCTAGTCCAACCCCCTGCCCAGAGAGGACCAATCCCAACTAAATCATCCCAGCCAGGGCTTTGTCAAGCCTGACCTTAAAGACTTCTAAGGAAGGGGATTCCACCACCTCCCTAGGTAACGCATTCCAGTGTTTCACCACCCTCCTAGTGAAAAAGTTTTTCCTAATATCCAACCTAAATCTCTCCCACTGCAACTTGAGACCATTACTCCTTGTCCTGTCATCTGCTATCACTGAGAATAGTCTAGATCCATCCTCTTTGGATCCACCTTTCAGGTAGTTAAAAGCAGCTATCAAATCCCCCCTCATTCTTCTCTTCCGTAGACTGAACAATCCCAGTTCCCTCAGCCTCTCCTCCTAAGTCATGTGTTCCAGACCCCTAATCATTTTTGTTGCCCTTTGCTGGACCCGCTCCAATTTCTCCACATCCTTCTTGTAGTGTGGGGCCCAAAACTGGACGCAGTACTCCAGATGAGGCCTCACCAGTGTCGAATAGAGGGGAACGATCACGTCCCTCGATCTGCTGGCAATGCCCCTACTTATACACCCCAAAATGCCATTGGCCTTCTTGGCAACAAGGGCACAATGTTGACTCATATCCAGCTTCTCGTCCACTGTCACCTCTAGGTCCTTCTCTGCAGAACTGCTGCCTAGCCATTTGGTCCCTATTCTGTAGCGGTGCATGGGATTCTTCCGTCCTAAGTGTAGGACCCTGCACTTGTCCTTGTTGAACCTCATCAGATTTCTTTTGGCCCAATCCTCCAATTTGTCTAGGTCCCTCTGTATCCTATCCCTACCCTCCAGTGTATCTACCACTCCTCCCAGTTTAGTATCGTCTGTAAACTTGCTGAGGGTGCAATCCACACCATCCTCCAGATCATTAATGAAGATATTGAACAAAACCGGCCCCAGGACCGACCCTTGGGGCACTCCACTTGATACCGGCTGGCAAACTAGACATGGAGCCATTGATCACTACCCGTTGAGCCCGACAATCTAGCCAACTTTCTACCCACCTTGTAGTGCATCCATCCAGCCCATACTTCTTTAACTTGCTGACAAGAATACTGTGGGAGACCGTGTCAAAAGCTTTGCTAAAATCGAGGAATAATTTTATTCCACTGCTTTCCCTTCATCCACAGAACCAGTTATCTCATCATAGAAGGCAATTTAGATTAGTCAGGCATGACTTGTCCTTGGTGAATCCATGCTGACTGTTCCTGATCACTTTCCTCTCCTCTAAGTGCTTCAGAATTGATTCCTTGAGGAAATGCTCCATGATTTTTCCAGGGACTGAGGTGAGACTGACCGGCCTGTAGTTCCCAGGATCCTCCTTCTTCCCTTTTTTTAAAGATTGGCACTACATTAACCTTTTCCCAGTCTTTTGGGACTTCCCCGGATCGCCATGAGTTTTCAAAGATAATGGCCAATGGCTCTGCAATCACATCCGCCAATTCCTTTAGCACTCTCAGATGCAACGTATCCGGCCCCATAGACTTGTGCACGTCCAGTTTTTCTCAATAGTCCCGAACCACTTCTTCCTTCACAGAGGGCTGGCCACCTCCTCCCCATGCTGTGCTGCCTAGTGCAGTAGTCTGGGAGCTGACCTTGTTCGTGAAGACAGAGGCAAAAAAAGCATTGAGTACATTTAGCTTTTTCCACATCCTCTGTCACTAGGTTGCCTCCCTCATTCAGTAAGGGGCCCACACTTTCCTTGGCTTTCTTATTGCCAACATACCTGAAGAAACCCTTTTTGTTACTCTTAACATCCCTCGCTAGCTGCAACTCCAGGTGTGATTTAGCCTTCCTGATTTCATTCCTACATGCCCGAGCAATATTTATATACTCATCCCTGGTCATTTGTCCAATCTTCCACTTCTTGTAAGCCTCTTTTTTGTGTTTAAGATCAGCAAGTATGTGTAGTATGTGTTTGATCAATATTTCACATAGAAAGGAAAATTTGTATTGGGGGGGGAAGGGGAAGTGAACTGTGAGTGAAAAACATTAGCCTGTATATGACTGAGGCTGAACCTTCTCCAGAAAACCTGTTTGACCCAAAAGATTTACAGCCCTTGTTTGCAAAGTGTTGGTCCTGATCACATCATCCTCCGAGATGTTTGACGTTCCGTAGGGCATAATTGCATCATTTGTGAAGTGCTTCAAACAAGCAAGCGACGAGAAAAGTTATTAGATGAACAGAGACAGATAAGCTACTCCCTTCTGGAAGTGATTTTTCGAATATATGTATTATTTTGATCTGGGGGTTCATGTTAACACAAATTAATGGTTCATGACTGCTTTAAATCTTCTGCATTGATCATTTAACATGCTGATAAAGGACTTACAACTCCCTTGAAGGGGAAAAAAAATAGATTGTCACACTTTTGAGTATTGGTAACAATCTGGACATAAAGGTGATAGCCTAAAAACTATTAGTATATAATGGCTTTTTTTGCCCTTATGAATTTGAAGTGTAGAGCCCACTTGAAAGGTTGCTCATGAAGGGAGAAAGGTAATTTAAAAGATACTGGACTCACTTCTAGATTGCCATTCAAATATAGTGCAGGTTGAAAGTGATCACAATTTATTACTTTCAGGGCAGTGACTCCTATATGAAATGGCTTTAATTGTGTTAGTTCAATGCCCATTGGATAGGCACTCACATCACTAAAACCACCACTATAATTAGCATCTTATTGATAGTGTCAGCATAGATGCTAAGGACTGACTGGGTATTGAATTCAAAGTGCACTCTGACCTCTAGAATGGCAGTCTTTGCAAGTCAGGGTTGAAGCACATTTGTGAGGCGGGGGAACCTTGTACTGGTCCTGTTTGTGCTTTGCCTATTCTATGGCTAAGCAGAGGATCTTTGTCTCCAAGGCTTTTCAATTCTGCTCTTTTTACCAGCACTAAATTCACATGACAAGATTATAGACAAGATCCTGGACTTCTGCATTAATGGAGGTTGATGTGATCTCAGGGGTGGAAGCTTGTCCATCAACACAACATGCCTGTCAGTAGGGACAATAACTCTACAATGTTGGGGATAAATAGGTTAAAAAGTAGAAGAATTAAAAGAAAAATTAGGAAGATCAACAATAAAGTTTTAGGTTCATGATTAGACATGATATAGTGTAGTGCTTATCTGCCATAAGGGGAATGTAGGACACAGCAGAATGATGGTTTTATTTCCCCATGTACTATATATAGCAGTGCCCAGATTTTTAAAGGTATTTAGACATTGCTGCACTCAGTTGCAACACCTAACTGATTGAAGCATCTAATTCTCATTTAGAAAAGTGATTTAGGCACCTAGGGCACCTAAATTCCATCAACTGTCAGTGGGATTTTGACTCCTATGTGCCTAAATCCCTTTTGAAAATAAGATTTAGGCTCCTGAGTGCAGCAACGCTTAAATACCTTTAAAAATCTGGCCCCTGGTCACTAGCCAACGAGGGACCACAAAGCTTTCAAAGCAGCTACAAGAGAAAGAATTCAGCTAGGGACTAATGCACAAAAATAAATTTCCCTTGGTTAACCTATTCTAGTCTTTACTCTGAGAAGTAATGGGTATCTTCTGCCCTCTCTTCCCATGCCTGGATTGAACTTTAGGGGAGAGGTGAGCCACTGCAAATATCCTGTTCATAATTCCACACCTGTCTCCTACTACCTGAGGTGAGGCAGGAACTGCAAACATACCTTGAATTAGCTCCACAAAGACAGATGGGAGACTGTGGTGCCAAAGAAAAATCCACCTTGCAGACTTAGTTTACAGATAGGAATTGGATTGGTAGCTGAAGAACTCTAAACCCAGCACAGTACCAGAAAGATGAAACGGCCAAATATAATTCCCTTCCTGAGAAAAAGAGGCTGAACAATGATCCAGTGTTTTAGGCAATTTGCTTCTTCCACTTCTAAAAAGCACAATTAAATAGCACATTCCAAGGTAACAGACACCTGAAGAGAGATTAGTGTTTGATTTCCTACCTGAAAGGCTGGCTCCTAATTAGTGTAAAGATGCTAATATTCTTAAAATAAGATGGATGCATTAGACAACTGTATAAAACATTTTCCTTGTATACAGGGATGGGGACACCTATGGACCATCTTAATCCCCTGCTAATGCCTTTGTGGCCATGATAAATACAGTTATTTAATATCAATTACTAGACACTGACATTTCATTGGCTCAAAATATACATTTGTCTCTGCTGGAGCCAATTTAAAATGTCTGGTATAGGTGTCTTGAGCCAAAGAAAATGCATACTGGGGCCAAAATTGGCTCCATGGGTTTACATAGTGCTAACTATATCCCCTGTCCTAATGAAGCACAATCTCTGAATCTTTTTGTTGCTGCTGTTCTAAGGATCAGGGAATAGACTTATGTGCTATTTTTGAAGTTACCTACCCATTAAAGGTTTCAGAGTAACAGCCGTGTTAGTCTGTATTCGCAAAAAGAAAAGGAGTACTTGTGGCACCTTAGAGACTAACCAATTTATTTGAGCATAAGCTTTCGTGAGCTACAGCTCACTTCATCGGATGCATACTGTGGAAAGTGTAGAAGATCTTTTTATATACACACAAAGCATGAAAAAATACCTCCTCCCACCCCACTCTCCTGCTGGTAATAGCTTATCTAAAGTGATCACTCTCCTTACAATGTGTATGATAATCAAGGTGGGCCATTTCCAGCACAAATCCAGGGTTTAACACGAACGTCTGGGGGAGGGGGTTAGGTTACCTTGCATAATGACTTAGCCACTCCCAGTCTCTATTCAAGCCTCAGTTAACTGTATCCAATTTGCAAATGAATTCCAATTCAACAGTTTCTCGCTGGAGTCTGGATTTGAAGTTTTTTTGTTTTAATATTGCAACCTTTAGGTCTGAGATCGAGTGACCAGAGAGATTGAAGTGTTCTCCGACTGGTTTATGAATGTTATAATTCTTGACATCTGATTTGTGTCCATTTATTCTTTTACGTAGAGAGTGTCCAGTTTGACCAATGTACATGGCAGAAGGGCATTGCTGGCACATGATGGCATATATCACATTGGTGGATGTGCAGGTGAACGAGCCTCTGATAGTGTGGCTGATGTTATTAGGCCCTGTGATGGTGTCCCCTGAATAGATATGTGGGCACAGCTGGCAACAGGCTTTGTTGCAAAGATAGGTTCCTGGGTTAGTGGTTCTGTTGTGTGTATTTGCTTCAGGTTGGGGAGCTGTCTGTAGGCAAGGACTGGCCTGTCTCCCAAGATTTGTGAGAGTGTTGGGTCATCCTTCAGGATAGGTTGTAGATCCCTAATAATGCATTGGAGGGGTTTTAGTTGGGGGCTGAAGGTGACGGCTAGTGGCATTCTGTTATTTTCTTTGTTAGGCCTGTCCTGTAGTAGGTGACTTCTGGGACCTCTTCTGGCTCTGTCAATCTGTTTCTTCACTTCCGCAGGTGGGTACTGTAGTTGTAAGAATGCTTGATAGAGATCTTGTAGGTGTTTGTCTCTGTCTGAGGGGTTGGAGCAAATGCGGTTGTATCGCAGAGCTTGGCTGTAGACGATGGATCGTGTGGTGTGGTCAGGGTGAAAGCTGGAGGCATGTAGGTAGGAATAGCGGTCAGTAGGTTTCCAGTATAGGGTGGTGTTTATGTGACCATCGTTTATTAGCACTGTAGTGTCCAGGAAGTGGATCTCTTGTGTGGACTGGACCAGGCTGAGGTTGATGGTGGGATGGAAATTGTTGAAATCATGGTGGAATTCCTCAAGGGCTTCTTTTCCATGGGTCCAGATGATGAAGATGTCATCAATATAGCGCAAATAGAGTAGGGGCGTTAGGGGACAAGAGCTGAGGAAGCGTTGTTCTAAGTCAGCCATAAAAATGTTGGCATACTGTGGGGCCATGCGGGTAACCATAGCAGTGCCGCTGATCTGAAGGTATACATTGTCCCCAAATGTAAAATAGTTATGGGTAAGGACAAAGTCACAAAGTTCAGCCACCAGGTTAGCTGTGACATTATCGGGGATAGTGTTCTTGACGGCTTGTAGTCCATCTTTGTGTGGAATGTTGGTGTAGAGGGCTTCTACATCCATAGTGGCCAGGATGGTGTTATCAGGAAGATCACCGATGGATTGTAGTTTCCTCAGGAAGTCAGTGGTGTCTCGAAGGTAGCTGGGAGTGCTGGTAGCGTAGGGCCTGAGGAGGGAGTCTACATAGCCAGACAATCCTGCTGTCAGGATGCCAGTGCCTGAGATGATGTGGTGCCCAGGATTTCCAGGTTTATGGATAGAATATCCCAGGTTGGGGTTCCAGGGGTGTGTCTGTGTGGATTTGATCTTGTGCTTTTTCAGGGAGTTTCTTGAGCAAATGCTGTAGTTTCTTTTGGTAACTCTCAGTGGGATCAGAGGGTAATGGCTTGTAGAAAGTGGTGTTGGAGAGCTGCCGAGCAGCCTCTTGTTCATATTCTGACCTATTCATGATGACAACAGCACCTCCTTTGTCAGCCTTTTTGATTATAATCAAGCCGTCAAGAACACTATCCCCGATAATGTCACGGCTAACCTGGTGGCTGAACTTTGTGACTTTGTCCTTACCCATAACTATTTTACATTTGGGGACAATGTATACCTTCAGATCAGCGGCACTGCTATGGGCAAACAATCAGCCCAGGTCTATAAGCATGATGGGAGCTGAATGATTCAGGACACTCAAATCTTAAGTATGCCTATAAGTTGGTTGATGTCCACAGTACCCTTATTCTGTCAGTGGTGAGTGTCCTCACCAGAAGCGCTTCCACTGACTTAAGAGGGGCAGCGTTGGGGGCTGAAAGCCCGGGCTCTCAGCTCCTCATGCAGTCCTCTCCGGGAGCTCGGGGCCACCCAGATCTAACCAGATCCTTCCACCTATCCTGGTGACAGTCTGGCTTTCTTGTCAAGAGGCATAGGGCTTATGTTGGTGTAGTAAGGCCATAGGCACTGACTGTGTTGGTGCTGCGGGACTGGAGCACCCATGGGGAAAAATTAGTGGGTACTCCGCACCCACCAGCGGTCAAGCTCCCGTCACCCCGACCGCTCCTCGCCACCGCCTCCTCCGAGCGCACCGCATCCCCGCTCTTCCCCCTCCCAGTGCTTCCTGCCTAACAGCTGTTTGGTGGCACTTAGGACTTTCCGGGAGGGACAGGGAGGAGTGGGGACGTGGTGTGCTCAGGGGAGGAGGTGGGGCGGGGCGGGGACATGGGGGAAGGGGGTGGAATTGGGGTGGGACCAGGGGCGGGTCGAGCACCTACGGGGCAGAAGGGAAGTCAGCGCCTATAAGCAGGGCACTTACATCAGCAGGACTAGGCTGTAGTGTGTACACTGACATAATTAGGTCAATGTAAGCTGCCTTACATCAACCTAACTCTGTAGTGTAGACCAGGCCTCAGTTTGCACAGATCTAGATTTCTGACCCACCAAAAGCCCCCCTGATGTTTCCTTTCACCCAAACTAGGAACCTCTCCAACCTTACCATTTCCATCTCCTAGTAGGACGCATAGCCTGACCACTACTTCTCCCCCTGCTGCTCTCTCCTGGGACGAGGTGATTTTCTCTGGCTGTTCCTCTCTTCCCCATCGCCTAGCCTCAGGGGAACCACAGTGAGCATAGGAGTGGCACTGCTTCCTTAAGTGCATAAAGTACCCCAGGAGCCTAAATAAGCCACAGGTTTCCCAGCAGCTGTGCCTAAGGATTGAGAGTCCTTTTCTATCCTAAGGCTTATTATGAGGCAGCATCTGTTCCTGCCTTCAACAGGAATGGAAGGAAGTGCATTTCCAATTTTGCTGCTCCAGGTTTTTTTAGGGTTGTCAGTCAGCTTCCAGCCCCTCAAAGACTCTTCTGGATTTGGCAAGGACAGTGGCCTATAGCTAGAGGTTCTCTTGAAGCAAGAAAATGGAGCTCATTCCCCAAGCAGAGGGCCTTCTAAGGCTGCTGGGACAAGAAGACTAAGCAAATCAGTTTCACTTTTGTTTATAAACTGAGGTTCAGTCTATTTTTTTCCATGGGTTCCCCTTTAGTAACCCAAATGTTACAATGTTTATGTTGCGAACAAGGCAGAGGAATGTATATTTTTCTCCCCAATGTAATGTTTTCTATACATATCCATTTTTAACAGCATTATCTGGACTCTTCACTCACATCATCTATTTTGATTATTTAATTCCTATACTTGTGAGGGATCGTCATTGTCTGCTATTTTTAGCAACTGCCATTGGGTCTATTTGTAAATGAACCTTGCACCATTCAAGCCTAAGCATTTTACTGCTGTCTTGTTTTGATTTCTCTCTTTGTAGAGCTAGCTGTATAATGACTCAGTCTGGGGTTTTCCCCCTCATCAGACTCTCTTATGTATACATTGCCTTGTTATTGTTGTTTCTCTTGTTTTAAAGTTTTCTGTCTTACTTACCTAATTAAGTTATGGAGTAGGCTTCCAGGGGAGGTTGTGGAATCCCCATCATTGGAGGTTTTTAAGAACAGGTTAGACAAATACCTTTCAGGGATGGTCTAAATTTACTTGGGCCTGCCTCAGCATAAGCAAGAAATATTAGATGACCTCCTGAGACCCCTCCCAGCCATACATTTCTGATTCCTTGACCTTATATTCCTTTACACCTTTCCCTGGGCATACCCATTCTCCGCCCTTCTTTGAGTCTCTTTGCCTTATTAATTATCCTCAATCTTTGATCAAACTCCTGGATCCCATTCCACTCTTCCTTTCCCTGGCTCTAGATCCAGCCTGCTCCTTCACTTCTTTGCTTCCTACAGCCCTAGGCCCTGATACAGAAAGATACTTAGGCCCCAGTTTTAGGCTCCACTGTGATCCACAAAACTCTCGCCGAACACTGTAGGTGCCTGAACTTACTTGGTGCTTAAGTTTTCAGGGAGAAAGTTCCCTTGGTGCCTAAATTTCTGCCACTAGGCACGTCCACTGTTGTCTCCTTCTCAGCATCCAGCTGCCTAGCTCTCACCTAAGCCTAAGAGCGATCCACCAACTGGAAGAAGATAGGCAGACAAATGCCCCCACATGTGGGGCCCAATCAGAGGTCACTTACTGGATCAGGTCCCATTCAAAATCTGGCAGAAGGATGAGGAAGTATACTGTCACTTCCCATTTTATAAGTTTTAACCCAGTGGCTAGCATGCTTGCCTAGTATGTGGGAGATCCAGGTTCAATTCCCCCCTCTGAGGGGGAGAAAAGACTTGAACTAGGGTCTCCCACCTCTCAGGAGAGTTTGCTAACCACAGAGTTATGGGAGAGTATGATGTGAGGCTCCCTCAGTCTCTGAAGCTGTTTCACTGTGAATAAATAACAAAAAAAAGAGTCATTGGAGCAATTGGACTGGACTCTGGGTCTCCCACCTCCAAAGTAGGTTCCCTAGCCACCAGGCTACAGCATCATTCCCTTCCTTTGCTCTGGCCCAGTGACCATTTGACTGGGATAAATATTTAAATAGTCATTGGGCCAGGGGAAAGGAGGCATTTCAATGCCTAAGTCCCTTTGTTGATTTAGACCCAAGCCTCTTCTCTAGCAACACAGGCTCCTCTTTAAGAGTGAATGCCACATGATTAAAAGAGTAATTGCCAACATCAGCGGTCTTAAATAACTAAGTAATAAATTTAGGATCTCTTAGGTAAATTCTAATGTTAGGACCACTCATGAATTGAATGGTTATGGGGTGAAGTATGAGCTGGTTTATTAGGAGAGTTGTTGCTATGAAATGTACTCCTACCTATGTGGATAACACTTTTTGAATATGTAATATGCTGTTTGAAAACTCTGTGGCTGCATTGTAGTCACTGATTTCTTTTTTCATAATTATATTATAGTCTTTTTTTAAAAAAAGAAAAAGAAAAATCAATCAGTTTCCTGCTTTTCTCATGTACTTAAATGCTGAGCAAAATTTCCTGTGTCTCAAATTAAGTCAGTTGGTTGCTTCTAGTTTGACTGTTTCCTCAATATAGAAGTCACCAGGTAGCAACTTCCATAATTAAATTCCGATCAGGAGTTCCATGACAATACCCTCCCCTCTTGGCCTGCTTTCAGTTTCTCATAGCGTACTGAAAATTTTTCCTGTTCAGCTGAAAGTTGTTCATCCTTCATCATCCAAATGTAATTTTTTTTGTTGTGCAAAATTTACAAAAAGCTTCTTTACCTGCTTTTGAATTATACAGCGATGGGAAAAGTGTATTTCATCAATTGTAAAACATTAAACAAACACTTTTAAAGGTACTTCAGGTGACACAATCCTCTTTGTAATTAGAGTTTCATTTGTAGTATAGGGATCTTGCTAAGTAATCAATCCTCTCTTACTTTACAACAAATACCTGGCCTGTTATAGAGATGATGTATGTTTATATAGAAAGGAAGGATGCTCCAGTGGTTAAGGTGTTGAATCTCAGTCTGCTGAGTACGAGGGCAAGTCCCTGCTCTGTCACAGATTCCATATGTGACCGTGAGCAAGTCACTTAGGCCCAGATCCACAAAGGTATTAGGTGCCTAACGCCCATAGAAATGGAAGTTAAGCACCTAAGTCCTTTTGTGGATATAGACATTAGTCTCTCTATGCCCCCATTTCTCATGTGTAAAACAGAATATATTTTTTTACCTCACATGGGATGTTATGCAGATAACTACACTGAAGTGCTTGGTTACTACAGTGATGGAGGCCAGAGCAGAAGAGAGAGAGCTAGCAGATATGTTCTTATGAAAACCTCTCTGTCTCCCCTCAGCTCCTTCTATTGGCACCCCCGTTTTGGCACAACAGAGAAGTTAAGACATAAAACTTGTTATAGTGCTTCTTTCCAAGTGTTTCTGCAGTGTGCAGACATTCATAGGCAACTCTGTGCTCTTCACTGCTCACCTACCAGCCATTCCTTTCAAATGGATGTGAACCACCCAAATCCTGGTAGATGCTCTTTCATTCTGTCAGCTTTGGTGTTCTGGTCCCCTTAGCAACAAACTGCTCCATCATGTAGCCATTCTAAGAGGAATCACATCACAAGTGTGGGCATGGTGGAATGGGGGTGTTTTGGCAAAAAAACCAGTAGCCTCAATACACATCCCACCTACAGGTTTTTTTCCTCCAAGCATATAATTGTACCTATGAGTCATTTTATTAATCCAGAGAAGGACAGAAAACAAGTGAACAAACACCCTATTTCACAACCGTCTGCCTGCACTATTTACTTCTCTGCTAATGAATGAACAGCTAAAACAAAATTTATTCAAATTGGCAGCAGCTTCAAAGGGCATTGTTTGCTCTTTGTCAAAAGCTGCTGCATGGGTCCTGCCAAGGATTACACTGTATTGTCAGAAGATGATATTTAAGGGCTCACAACCAAAGGCAGTATAACTCTGAAATTTTTCCAAGGAAAACAGTATGAGGAAATGTATCTACAAGTCAAGGAATAGAGGGTAGATGATAAGGCTTCCAATATGGCTGCATCCAGAGGCACTGACTGTCCCAGTTCCTGCAGGGTGCTCGACCCCTGCTCTGCCACAGATCCCACCCTCACTCTACCCCTTCCCCCAAGCCCTTACCCCACCTCTTCCTGTCCCCTCCCCCCCCCAGTGCCTCCTGAATGCTGCCGAACAGCTGATCATGGCAGGTGCTGGGAAGGATGGGGAGGAGCTGATCGGGAAGGCCCACCAGCAGGTGGGATGGCTGGAGGGGGTAGGGGAAGGAGTTGATCCGTGAGGCTGCCAGTGGGTGCTGAGCACCCAGCATTTTTTTCCCATGAGTACTCCAGCCCCAGAGCACCCACAGAGTTGGCACCTATAACTGCATCTTTTCTTTACAAAAAACATTGAACAATGACACACATGAAAAAATTAGAGATAGAGCTCTAATATTGTCAGGCCCAGGATCAAGCTTGAGCTCCAGTGTGTGGCAAGATCAGGTTTTTTAGTTTGCGTGTAGTAAATCATGTGATTAAACAGAGGCCCTCAGTACATTTTTTTTGGACATAGAGGGGGACGGGAGAGGAACATGGTGGAGTGAGACATTTCTTCAACAAATTATTCAAGCAGTTGCTTGAAACTTCCCAGGCTCTCAAGAAAACTTTGCAAGTGATAGTTAAGGGAAGGCTCAGGACAACACAAACCAAGCTCTACTCACAGTACTGCAGGCTGGGAACTTGCTGCTTTATTTTACGGCATAACACCTCACAGTGTATTGGAGTGGAGAGGAAGAGGATGACTCTCACAAAACAGGAAGTAAGGGAGGAGTAGAACATGGCTCCATCCCATAATACTCTGGGTAACCCAGTTATGACCACTTTACTACAGGAAGACTGATCCTACCTGTAGCAGCAGAAATGGAGAGGAAAAAGAAAATTCAGTTTTGCCCTCCATAACAACAGGAGGGGAAGGAACTCAAGATCTGATTCCCTCATGCCAGAATATTGGACCCATTCTTACCTGAAGCCTGCAAACATAAGTCTGTTCCTGGATGGGTGAAGAGAAAGATATATATGGCTATTCTGAGGAATCATATATAATAAACTTTATCCCAACTGCCTTACAAAAGTTTCATTTATTATTTAACTGCATGTCTGGCTTAATTCTCACAGCAGCAGCAGATTCCATAGTTAGATTTTAAATTGTTTATTTGCAGATTGTATATAGGGATGGGGTGGAGAAAGAAATAGAGGGGATCCCTTTATGAACTCACATGGTATAGCCAGAGTCCAAGTTAACAACAACAACAACAACTGCTTGGAACCTAATTCTTGCAAAACTAGGATATATTTTCTCTCCAAGTTCTGTCCCACTGGCTGCAGTAATGGAACCCACATGTCAGCTCATAAGGCAGAATGTGCAGTGGGACTGGGTAGATCCCCAACAGCAAGCATCTGACATGCTGAAACAAATGATGATATGCCCCTGTCCTGAAGTACAAACAGCCTGGTGAGCCACTGACACTCCAGTGTGATGCATCGGAGAAAGGATTGAGCGTAGTTCTTTTGCAGGAGCAGAGAGTCACTTATGCCAGTCAGAGATTGATCAGAGGTAGGCCCAAATAGAAACAGAGCTTCTGATTGTGGTATTTGGGGTGTAGCAATTCCAGCAGCACATCTGCAGCCACCCAGCAATTGTGCAATCAGACCACACACCCCTAGAGACAATCATGGCAAAATTCCTTAGTGCGCCAAAGACATGGCAGCATATGGTGATGTGCCTCCAGTACTGCCAGATAGAGATCAGATATTGTCCAGGATGATTATTGTTTTTAGCTAACACTCTTAGTAGTAGTCAACAGTGAAGCTGATGGAAATCAAAGAGGCTATGGAAAAGGACATCCAGCTACGGGCATCAAGAAAGCAATCCTAGCAGGATGGCCAGAAGACAAAAGCCAAGTAAGTAGGAACAAAACCATATTTTCAATTTAAAGATGAGCTGAGTGTGCAGGACGGAATCCTATTTTGAGGACAGAGAGCTGTTTTTCCACCACATTATGTAAGGATGTCTTGAAGAAAATACATGCCTCACACCTGGGCCCTGACAGCTGTCTTAGATGGGCTCACATGTGTTTATAGTCCAAGAATGAATACACGAGTCCACTCCTTGATGGAAGGATGTGACACCTCCAGGTCATGTGATAAGAGTTTCTTTCTGATGGCAGTTACCACATGAGCTGCCCACCTGACCATGAGAAAAGGTGGGAATGGACTTGTTTACCTTCAAGGAAAAGCAGTACTTGATTAAAGCGGACTGCTATTCTAACTTTTGGGAGGTTGAGGCCCTGCCTGATACAAGAAGCAAGTCAGGGATTGGCAAACTGAGGGCCCACTTAACGAGATATGGCATTCCAGACGCTGTATTCACCACCAATGGATCCCAATTTGGCCTGGAAAAATTTAAGGAATTTGCATACAAATGGAAGTTTGACTACCACACTTCCTGCCTGGCATTCTCGCAGAGTAATGGTAAGATGCAATCAGCAACGCTGCTATCAGGGAGGGGAGACCTGCTACAGCCAGAAAGATGAAGTTACCACCTAGAGCCTTGGCCAACAATCAGAAAAAGAAGGCACTAGAATATGACAGGTCAGCCAAGGACCAGCTGGTCCTGGAGACAGGTACTCCTTGAGGATGCAGCCATTAGAGAGACACTAGAAGGAGTGGACTAAAGGAGGTCTAAGGCGTAAAATGGCACCCAGGTCATACAAGGTGACTACACAAGAGGGACAAGTGATCTGAAGGAATGGAAGATACTTCAACACGCAGAGAGCCTAGAGAGAAAACCATCCAGAGGCCAGCTACACAGAAAGAGTTTCATAGAGAGCTTCACAGAGAGAGAGTTTCCTAGACTTGGAGACAGGGAGGGGTCACTCCTGGTGTGAAGGCCAAACCATCTTAATGACTATGTAACCAGCTGAGTCTGCAGCAAAGAAGAGATTCTTACTGAGCTATGTGCTAGCAACCTCTGGCAGACGGGACACGGGGTGGGATCTTGGTATCAATTTATTTATTTTAAGGTTTATATTAATTTTTTTGTAAAATAGAGATGATGTACCACGATCAGTGGAACTGGAGTCAGAGGGCCAGTGTTACCTGAAGGGACTGTTGCTGGGACACTAGTGGAACAAGGAACCTAGGGAGTTAATCTGGAAGCAATTCAGCCTCACGGACAGAGCAGTCCACACGGTTTAACAAAGTTTCACTTCAACTTAACTGCATTCAGCTTTACACTTGGTGAATGAAACTGGATGGAAAAAGGAAACAGACAATTTAAAACTTCAGAAAATTGCTGTCCAGAAGAACCACAGGTATTTGATCAGCTAAAACCAATAAGAAGTCCTCTATAAATATTTTGACAGTAGAGAGACTGTTTCTAATGGCGTAAGATTCTTCTTTCTTAGTTTTCCAATAGAGTCCCATTTTTCACACATTCCACCCCCTCCCACAAATCAAACCAAACTGAAATGTCACATTGTTAATTTACAGCTGCTGCTTCATATGTGGCCCATGAGCACAGGGTGCAAATGGAGAGAGGGTGCAAAGTAGTCATTTGATGGTGATGGGCGACTCATGGGAGGGACATGGGGGCACCAGCTAAAGGGGAGGACACATGACTTTTCCCCACCCCGCCCCCAGCCTGGGGCCCCTACACTCTCTCTCCTTCCACTCCTCCCTCCCCCCCAGTAACATGGGATGCGGAGGGGATGAAGACACACTCTGTCCTCCCTGTGCGCTGGCTTCCCCTGGCATGTTCAGCTGCTCTTCCTGGCAACCAGGCCCCGGAGCCACTCCCAGATGCTGCCCCATGCAGCACAGCTGCTGCCTGGGAGAGTGCCTGGCTGCAGCAGCAGTGGGCTGCCTCCTGCCCGGGCTTAACTTCTGGGACATGGGCTGAGCGAATTGGAGTCCCCCCCGCCCCCTTGGCATGCTCAGAGTTGGCTCCTGTGCCCAGGCTCAGCCCGCTCCCAGCCCAGGCTCAGGAGCCAACTCTGAGCTTGCTGGAGGGGCAGGGGGGCTCTGGCTGTCTCAGCCACTGTCCCCAGAAGATGAGCGTAGGTGGGGGGCAGTCTGCTACTGCTGCAACCAGGAGCTCTCCCAGTCAGCTGCTGCACTACACTGGGCAGCGTCCCAGGCAACATGGCTGGAAGAGGAGAGGCTCTGGCCCCACCTCTTCCCTTCCACCTCTGGCCTTGACCCTTCCTCTCCCAGCCCAGGCTGACTGCTGAGAGCACTTGACCCTGCAGGAGGGGCACTTGACCCTTCATTCACCTCCCACAAGTTGCCAGTTTGACACTCCCGGTGCTGGGGCTGGTTTTCCAGTATCTCCATCCTCTGTACTCTGAACTATAATGGCATGTAATTCTCTTCTCCTAGACTCCACCTCCTCCTGCCCAAAAGAGGCCATTATACTGGCATAGACTGCCAGATTACAGAAGGGGTGGCAGGTTTGTATAATTTTTGGTGGTGCCCAGAACAGGTCCAAGTCCCGCCACTGCCACCCCCCCCCCCACCCAACACACACACACACACACCTGCCTAAGGCTCTGGGAAGGAATTTGGGTGCAGGCGGGGGTTTGGGGTGCAGGCAGGGTACAGGCTCCGGGAGAGAGTTTGGGTGCTGGGAGCAGGCTGTGGGCTGGGACAGAGGGTTTGGGTGCAGGAGGGGGTTTGGGGTGCAGGCTCCAGGAGGGAGGTTTGGGTGCAGGAGGGGATTTGGGGTGCAGGCTCTGGGAGAGAGTTTGGGTGCTGAGTGCGGTCTCTGGGCTGGGACAGAGGGTTGGGGTGCCTACCAAAATAACAACTAAACGTGCAGACATCTGAACACTGGGTTTGTACCACTGCAACAGCAGCAGATGAGACTATGTTTTGGAACAGCTGGGAACTGCCAGAGCAACTATGGGCAGATTGGGAAGACAGCCAGGCTGGACTCCCCTCACATGGTCACAGTGGCTTATGTTTCCCCTGGGCCACCACAAACAGCAGGAAATGGGCCAGACTTCTCTCTCCACCCCATCCCCACAGACTCAGCATGCTGTTTCACCCCAGCAGCACATTCCCCCCATTCCTTAGGGCACTACATGGAGGTGGCACTCCCCCACTTCCCCCACTACTCTTGGGAGTGCTGAGAAATAGCTAGGCCAGTTTCCCTACAGCCATCCAACAGACCCAGCACATGGTGCCAGCAGCCTCTCCCCATCTCTGAAGGTACCACATGGGGCAGGAGCTCTCCCAAGTCCAGAGTGAAGGAGAGCAAGCACACATCAGGGTGGGATGGCCCATGCCCTGGAATAATACCCTTCTCTTGGTGATAGATAACATATTTAGGCATAGAATCATAGAATATCAGGGTTGGAAGGGACCTCAGGAGGTCATCTAGTCCAACCCCCTGCTCAAAGCAAGACCAATCCCCAATTTTTGCCCCAGATCCCTAAATGGCCCCCCTCAAGGATTGAACTCACAACCCTGGGTTTAGCAGGCCAATGCTCAAATCCCTGAGCTATCCCTCCCTCTGCCCCAGACTGCTACCACTTGAGCTAGTCTTGTAGCTCAAGTGGTAGCAGTCTCTGTTGCAATGTTGAATGTGCAGGGTCTGAGCTCTGATGATAATGCATGACTGGGAGGGTGGTATAGTTGTGTAAAAGTAGAACTTGTTTTTATTCTTTTCCATTAAAAAAAACCCTTAGGAAATGTGGCGGTTCAATGATGAGACAGAACACAGGTTTATCCAAGCAAGCAAGCTGGTTAGCTGAAAAGGGCTGCCCCCTGTCAGCTTTCCACCTTCCCTTTTATTATATTTCTCCCCCCTGCGCATTACCTACTTCCACCGCAAAAAGACACAACAAAGGAATACATGACTTTGATTAATATTCTTATTTTCCAGCCTCTATCTACTACAATCCTAATTCTCAGGCCTTGAGGCCAGGCCAAGGAAGCTTCCCACGATTACTGTCCTTTAATTAACTTCCCAGGGTTCATATCTGGTCCTCGTCCTTGGATGGAGCAATGTGTTGCTCCTACACAACGGTCAGGGTGTGCCCTGACTGTTTCCAGGTGGATGGACTAAACATGAACCCTTCATTCCCCCGATTTTTGTTTAATTATACTCGGCCATCTCATGGTAGCCGTCAATTTGCTTTTGCAAGCAATTTAACTCCCAGACTGACAAGGACATAACTCGGGGAGCTTGCCAGGGCGAATCTCTACAAAGCCTTAGCAAAGAGGGAATACATTGTACGCAGCAGCAGCAAAAAATAAGCCCAATGATCACAAACACAGCATAACCGAAAAGTTGTCGCAGCCATCCTAGAGATGGCAGCCAACCTGTAAGCCAATTCCAAAAGCCCTCAAACCCCACATCTTGACGTATGTGTGCCGTAAGATTGGCCAACTCGGCCAGTCTAGATTCTATGGAACGACTGTTATCAGTTAAATTAAAACAACATATATGCCGAAACGTGGAACAGCCTAGGTGATGTTTTAAGAGCAGAAAATCAATGGCTGCTCTGTTATCCAAGATTGCATCCCTTAATTCATGTTGCTCTGCATTAAGTAGGGCAATTGCCTTGGATGTTGTATTAATTGCCTTCGCTGCAAAGCACGCCAGGGCATTTAAGGTTCTGGCTGTATAAGTGGCAAGCCCGGGGACCCCAACAATGGAGGCCGCTAAAGCAGTATACTCAGCGCGACTAAAAAGCTCAACATCTGCAACACAATTATCTGAAAGGGGTACACTTCTTTTACTGTGCCTTTGGCTGGCAAAAGGCAATATAAGCGTCATTCTACTAAGACAGCAAAGGGTGCCATCACTTAAATTTGCAGGAATATAACTAAAGGTGCGTGAGCCACAGGTAAAAAACCACCCTGATGGTAGGATGATATGGCCATAATTGTATGAAACATTTACAGCGTGGGAACAATTTAAGAGGGGTTGAGGAATTTGCCGACAGCCCAAGGGCACCTTTGTACTAGTGCAATTAACCACACGCGCACAGGTGACATTGTTGGCCCCGGCCGGGTACGGTGTGTGGAGGGATATAGCCGTGTGAGGCAAGGTATAGTTGGCCGGGCCCCAATTAGCCATGCCAGAGTACTGGGAAGAGAGATTCGCATAAGCAGCGAGCATCGTCTCATTCCCTATTTCCTCAGGGTGATGACATACTGGTATAAGGCATGTACCTAACAATTCTCCGGCTGCTACAGAATCAGACAAACAAAAGTGGGTAACATTTGCTATTGAAGCCAATCTTTCCCATATGTTATATGTCATTCGGGCCCGTAACGGGGGAAGCGCTCCCGAGCCAACCCCTACAGGAAATAGCAGACACAAAAGGCATACAATCAGCACAGAATTAGCAGTGATTTGGGCGAGAATCGCCACAAACAAAGTCTCAGGAGTCTCTGGCTGTTGATTTGCTGCCAGTCTTCGTTGAGCCGCCGCGACCAATGCTTTTACTGCTCCCCATGTCACGGGCTGGCTTGGGACGCTACGCCTCTTCCGTTTCCGTCCCGCCGTTGTCGACCCGGGAGGCACCACGTTCTCCTCCAAGGTCAGCTGAAACTCCGGTATGGGGTTCGACAGCCCCTGGCGCCATGCCATGCTGTTTCAGTGCCGGTCGCACACACCGGGCTGGAACCCACAACGGTCCTGCAGGGAGAGACACAGCAGCATATCCCCGACCCCAAGTGATTAGAGGTACTGGGCCCAGCCACTGCGGATCGGGCAGCTGACGGTAAAAGACACGCGGTCTTTCCAGTACCTCAGATTTGTGAAAATGGCGATCCGCGGGGGTCTGCTGATCTGCGTTCAGCGTTAAATTATTTAAAGTAAACAAAAGGATATGCATTTGTTGTTGAATGTCTCCTAAGGTTCGGAGACGCAGCTCCCCTTGTTTTAATTGTTTATCAAGCAAGGTTTTGAGCGTGCGATTGGCACGTTCAACAATGGCTTGGCCCGTGGAATTATAAGGGATCCCGTGTTTAAGACGGACGTTCCATCGGGCGCAAAAAGTGGAGAGGGCTGTGGAGCAGTAAGCTGGGGCATTATCCGTTTTAATTTGGCTTGGGCGACCCATAACAGAAAAACAGGCTAGCAAATGGTGAATAACTTTAGCAGTGGCTTCCCCACGCTGTGGGGTTGCCCACAGAAATCCCGAATAAGTATCAACAGAAACATGTAAAAAGGAATAGGGGCGGAACTGTGGCACATGAGTGACATCCATTTGCCATAGCTGATTTGCTGCAGTACCTCTGGGGTTAACGGCATAAGAAAAAGTAGGAGCAGCAGCGGCACAGTGGGGGCAGGAACGAACAATGGAACGTGCATGATCAGCAGGAATGTGAAACTGCCGGGCCAAAACAGAGGCAGACTGATGGAAAAAGGCATGGCTTTCAATGGGGTCAGAAAAGAGGGAATTTACCTGACCACGTAACGCGCGATCAGCGCGTGCATTGCCCTCAGTGAGTGACCCAGGCAGAGGGGTATGACTGCGAATATGAGCAACAAAATAAGGGAAATTACGAGTGGAAATAAGATATTGCAAAGACAAAAATAGGCGAAGGAGGTCCGCATCGACCTGAGGGGTAATGAGGGCAAGGGGTAAATGATCAATCACTTGATAAATATAATGGGTGTCCACAATTAAATTAAAGGGACAATCAGCGAAAAGTTGAAAGGCTAAAATAACAGCAGCCAGTTCTGAACGCTGCGCGGAACGCTGAGGCAGTGTAAAACGAGAACGCCAACGAGGTGGGTCACCTGATTGATAGGTGACGACACCTCGATGTGGAGAGCCATCAGTAAAAAGAGTAACAGCAGAAACAATGGGTTGAGAGCGGCTAAGACGATGAACAATTAGAGGCACCTTTTGGGTAATTACCAACCGAGGATCTTTTGGGGGATTATAAGAAATTTCTCCCACATAATCACAAAGAGC
Organism: Natator depressus; assembly: GCF_965152275.1. Classification (NCBI taxonomy): domain Eukaryota; kingdom Metazoa; phylum Chordata; order Testudines; family Cheloniidae; genus Natator; species Natator depressus. The sequence continues at coordinate 44,712,577 of NC_134240.1, read as the reverse complement.
AACCTGCCAAGCCAAAGAGGTGTGGCACAAGGAATCAAATTCACTACGGGACAAGGGGAACACAATATCAACTAAATCAGTGCCAGTAAGTTGCACTGCACGGTGGCGGGCTTTACGAACAAGATCAGACAGGGCATCTAGATATGGGTAAATATTCCGAGGAGGAGTGGAGGAGAGGTACAGCCACTCTATGATAGAGACGGCTGTATTCGTACGGGGTACAAACAGAGCCGCAGTGGGCGTATGAGGGGTGGCAAGAAGAATCAGCCGTAGGGGACGGACCTCAGGGGGTCTGTCCACAAACTGCTGACTTAATGCTGCATTAATTTGTCGAATGCAGGCAATGTGCTCTTTAGTGATGGCAATAACTGCACCCGGTGCTCGGGCTCCACGTAGGAGCTCGAACAACGGCTGCAGCATTGAGGTGGGGAGACGAAAATAGGGCCGAATCCAATTTAAATGACCCAAAATTTGTTGTAATTTAACAAGGGTTAGGGGTTGAGGTAGAGTTAGTGCCGGACGAACCGGAGCAGCATAGGTTTGTAAAACCTTATGGCCGAGGTAGTGGTAGGGATAAGAGCGTTGGATTTTTTCTGGTGCCACCAACAGGCCATTTTGGCCGAGGATTTGAGACAAAGATTCAATCTGTTGTTCCGTGACCTGGGGACCACTAAGCAAAATGTCATCCATATAATGGTAGACCTTTAGCGTAGGGTACCGGGCACGAAAAGGGGTGAGGGCCCGATCCACAAAAAGCTGACACAAGGTTGGACTATTTTGCATTCCCTGGGGTAAGACCCTCCACTGATACCTTTGAGAGGGTTGCTGATTATTATATTGTGGCACCGTGAACGCGAATTTTTCGCGATCTTGTGGGCAAAGGGGGATGGTGAAAAAACAATCTTTTAAATCTAACACACAGAGCTGATCGGTTTGAGGAATTAAATTTGGATTTGGTAATCCATATTGCAAGGGGCCCATAGGTTGGATGCATTTATTTATTTCCCTTAAGTCATGCAACAGCCGCCATGCACCGGATTTTTTCTTAATAACGAACACCGGGGTGTTCCAGGGACTAGTAGAGCTTTCCAAGCGCTGTGCCAGCAAATGCTGCTGCACAAGCGATTGAAGCGCTTTTAGCTTTTCTAGAGGGAGGGGCCACTGGTCAATCCAGATGGGCTCTAAGGATTGCCATACCAAGGGCAATGCGGAGGGCAATGTGGGTGAGGGAGGATTTTGAGCCATCAGATATTAATATCGAGGGTGGTGTCCAGCTTTGTAAGTAAATCACGGCCCCAAATATTGAGGTGGACAGGGAGCACAAAAGGGCGGATAGTAGCAAGGGTACGGCCTCCCGGTGTAGAGACTGTGACCCAAGACAAACTCTGTCGCCCGGGTTTACTACCCCCGATCCCCCACAACTCTTTAGAAGGAACCGTAGGCCAACTAACCGGCCACTCTGGATCACGAATCACCGTAACGTCAGCTCCAGTGTCCACCAGCCCTGTGAAAGGAACATCATTTAAGAGAAGTGTTAACTGAGGTTTCGAGGGGCGGACTGACATTGTCAGAGCAACAAGTGGAGAGGACGTGCTGTGAGACGGCGAGTGAGACAACGTTGATCCAAAGCCGCCTCCGCCCCGAGTTCGATCCTCGGCAGCTGGCACCTGATAGGGGACTAAAATCAATTGTGCAATTGATCGTCCACGCGGGAGTGACTGTGGAAGATGAGTCCACACCTGAACCTTAATAATGCCGGTGTAATCGGCATCAATGACCCCGGGGATGACAAAAAAGCCCTGTTTCCCAGCATGAGAGCGAGGGAGAACGAGACCCACAAAGCCGGCAGGGAGAGGTCCCGTCACCTGGGTAGGTATGGCGCAGACCTCCCCTGGCAGCCGAAAATCAGTGTCCTCCTGCATGATCAAATCAAGCCCTGCACTTCCAGCAGTCGCCGCCCTCATAGAGTCTATGGATTTTAAGGCAGAGGAACGGTTGTCTGAGTGGGAAACACCCCCGTTTGGCCCTGGGTTCGGGGGGGACCCGCCGCGCGGTTTCCCGGCCCGCTACGACACTGATTAGCCCAGTGATAGCCCTTTTGACACTTGGGGCACTTTTTTGAGGGTCGGGCGGGTGCCTTTGATGAGCGGCACTCCCGCTGGAAGTGACCCTCCTTGCCACAGCGGTAACAACGCTTCCCCTCTTTTCCGGTTCTTTTTAGGGCGGCAGCCAGAACTCCAGCTTTATGGGCTTGTGTGCCGATGTTTTGGCACGCCCGTAGCATGTCTGAGAGCTCTAAAATGCCAGAGGCTTGCGCCGTCTGGAGAGCGCGGCGGCAATCCTCATTTGCATTTTCAACTGCCATTTTTAACAGGATTTCCTGAGCTGCCGCAGCGTTATCCACCTGTCGGAGGATAGCCTCCTGCAATCTGTTGGTAAAATCCAGAAAGGACTCTGATGCACCCTGACGGATACTAACAAAGCTTTTAGTAGGCTTGCCTGAATCTGGGACCTTCCGGAAAGCATGCTGGGCGCAGGTGGAAATAAGGGGGAAGAGGGCCTGAGGGAGTTGAGTTTGCATCTCAACGGTAGCAAACGGTCCCTCCCCTGCCAAGTGCTCAAAAATAATACCTTCCGCTCTATGAATCTGGGCCTGGCGTTCCGCCTCCTGCCGATACTCACTAATCCAAATAACATATTGACTGGGTGACAGCATCATGCGCAACAGCGCCTTCCAATCTTCAGGGATCAGGGAGTATCCACTACCTAGCCCTTCAATGAGACCACGCACAAACGTGCTAGTCAGACCGAACTCGCGAATTGCTTTCTTTACCTCTCTAATCACCGAGTAAGGCAAACTGACCCAGGTTCCAACCGGGTTGCCCTGGCCATCATTCTGCCAGGTCACCGGACAAACCGAGACCAGCTCAGCCAGCTCCTCTGCTGTAAGATCTGAGCGAGCCTTCGCTGCGTGCACCATTTGTTGCACCAGCGAAAGCTTCTGAGCAGATGCAGACGACCCCCTGGGGGGCCCCGAAGCATGGGGTTTCAGGGGGGGATGGTAATCACAGACCGGCTCTGGCGGGGAAGGTAAGGGAGGCGGTGGTAATAAAGGCACTGGGGGCGAAGCAGGGAGAGGGATGGCTGCAGGAGCCGACGGCGGTGGCGAAATCGGCAGCCCCTCTGTTGGTGCGGGAGAGGGTTCTTCCGAAGCGACACACTGTGTTGCATCGGTAGGAGGGGGGGTGGCTGCAGGAGCCGACGGGCGTGGCGAGATCACCAGCCTCGTGAGGGAGGGCCTGTCCGAGGCAACACGCTGTATCGCATCGCGGCAGAGGTGCCAGGCATGTAAAGCCTGCACGGGCGCCCGAGGCTCTTCATGCAATGTCTGGCCCAACCGCTCCCAGTCCGCTAGCTTAAGGGTTCCGGCTTCAGGGTACCACGGGCACTGGGCACTCACCTCCTGTAGCAGGAGAGTGAGTTCTCGAGCGGGGCAGTCATGCTGAGCCTTACGCAGCAGATACTGTAGCTCATTGCGGTGTTGCACTTGCAAAGCAGAGAGGGAGCTTCCCATACTTACCACAATGAAAAATACTCACCGGGATCCGCGAAGCGGATGAGTGACGCGTCTGAAACCCTTGCCGGGCGAGGTGAGTGCTGAGGGCCCCACGTTTGGGCGCCAGTTGTGGCGGTTCAATGATGAGACAGAACACAGGTTTATCCAAGCAAGCAAGCTGGTTAGCTGAAAAGGGCTGCCCCCTGTCAGCTTTCCACCTTCCCTTTTATTATATTTCTCCCCCCTGCGCATTACCTACTTCCACCGCAAAAAGACACAACAAAGGAATACATGACTTTGATTAATATTCTTATTTTCCAGCCTCTATCTACTACAATCCTAATTCTCAGGCCTTGAGGCCAGGCCAAGGAAGCTTCCCACGATTACTGTCCTTTAATTAACTTCCCAGGGTTCATATCTGGTCCTCGTCCTTGGATGGAGCAATGTGTTGCTCCTACACAACGGTCAGGGTGTGCCCTGACTGTTTCCAGGTGGATGGACTAAACATGAACCCTTCATTGAAATTACATAAAAAATATATTAAAAGAACATTATATAAGGTTGCAAAGTCAAGAACACATGCTAGGAAGTGCCAGATCTACAGTTGTCTGTGAAACTTTAATACTGCCCTCAGGTTTCTATGCATTACAATACAGTCATTACACTGTATGATCACATACTATTTTTTTCCCCAAATGACCCCTGCCTAGTTCAGGACACAGGCTGCACATAATATGGGGCAAATTTATATAGATATCCATAGAACAGGAATTTTCTAACTTTGGTGTGTTAGACTTTGCAACTTAACATTCTTCCAGCATTTTTATATGCAAGATATATATGTCATAAGCTGCACTGTGGCTGTCGGTTCTTCAAAATATTAGAGACATTGTAGGGGGCATGTTGTGGTTGAAGGTCTTCTTGTGCTTGGAGAAGGGTACTGCACTGGGTACATATATTGTCTTAACTTATGATTCCTTGTAGTCTGGTGTGTGTATTGTTGTGAGAAACTAGACAAACAAATTTCCATACAAAATATAATTAACTTAAGGTTGTCTATTTACATGCATAAGTGTGGGAGCAGGGGATGCAGTGTTTTCCCCCTTCCATCAGCATCACTTCAGTCTTCCCTGGCTGTAGCCCAAGTCAAGATTGGTGCTGGGGGTGTTATTTAAAGCTTTCTCCACCGAATGTGAAAAGTGGATATGATTTTTTACCATACCAGCTCTTAAGTGTTGATAGCGTTGGAACCCTGTATTTGTCTCCATCCTATGCTCTCAGACCTAAGTAGATATCTTTTGCCATCCCTATTGCTACATGTCCACTGCTTCATCCAGTTTTCTTCCTATGAACTATAAACACTTATGCAAAATATTTTGGCATATATATTGCAAGTGTAACTTTTATATGTTAAAATGTGAGGTGCTTACAGTTTACAAGTACACTGGATGAGGCAGAGGAGAAGGAGGGGTGGTAGCAGTAGGCATTGGATTGGGCGAGATGCTGATCAGAGGAGTGGTGCAATGGGCAAGGCTCTTTCCAAATTCTCTAGAAGAGCTCCTCAGGTAATGAACAGAAGAGAAGCTCTTCACCTGAATATGATAGGAAGCCTGCAGAAGGAGGGTAGTTTGCCTCCTAGAAGATTTACAAAGGATGAGGAAGTCCAGGAGACAAGAAGATTCTTTGGATATTGCTCAGCAAGTAGACTGCTGAAGCTCTACTTTGATGATCTGCAAGACAGTCCTTTTGACAACGCTTCTTTACTGTCAGCTTCCTTTTAGGAAACAGCCTGTAAAAGTGTATTATATAACCTCTTCTCCAAACACAAGTGACTAGTACAAAAGTCAGTTGTATGCCCCCAGTAGTCACTGTTAAATATATTTATGACAAATTTGATTTAAAAAATCAGCATACTTAAAATGGATATGACTAAGTGTTCATAGATAAGTATGCACAGTAATAATCTTTGGTTTCAGAGTAACAGCCGTGTTAGTCTGTATTCGCAAAAAGAAAAGGAGTACTTGTGGCACCTTAGAGACTAACCAATTTATTTGAGCATGAAGTGAGCTGTAGCTCACGAAAGCTTATGCTCAAATAAATTGGTTAGTCTCTAAGGTGCCACAAGTACTCCTTTTCTATTTGGGGACAATGTATACCTTCAAATCAGCGGCACTGCTATGGGTACCCGCATGGCACCACAGTATGCCAACATTTTTATGGCTGACTTAGAACAATGCTTCCTCAGCTCTCGTCCCCTAATGCCCCTACTCTACTTGCGCTATATTGATGACATCTTCATCATCTGGACCCATGGAAAAGAAGCCCTTGAGGAATTCCACCATGATTTCAACAATTTCCATCCCACCATCAACCTCAGCCTGGACCAGTCCACACAAGAGATCCACTTCCTGGACACTACAGTGCTAATAAACGATGGTCACATAAACACCACCCTATACCGGAAACCTACTGACCGCTATTCCTACCTACATGCCTCCAGCTTTCACCCTGACCACACCACATGATCCATTGTCTACAGCCAAGCTCTATGATACAACTGCATTTGCTCCAACCCCTCAGACAGAGACAAACACCTACAAGATCTCTATCAAGCATTCTTACAACTACAATACCCACCTGCGGAAGTGAAGAAACAGATTGACAGAGCCAGAAGAGTACCCAGAAGTCACCTACTACAGGACAGGCCTAACAAAGAAAATAACAGAACGCCACTAGCCGTCACCTTCAGCCCCCAACTAAAACCCCTCCAACGCATTATCAAGGATCTACAACCTATCCTGAAGGACGACCCATCACTCTCACAAATCTTGGGAGAAAGGCCAGTCCTTGCTTACAGACAGCCCCCCAACCTGAAGCAAATACTCACCAGCAACCACACACCACACAACAGAACCACTAACCCAGGAACCTATCTTTGCAACAAAGCCCGTTGCCAACTGTGCCCATATATCTATTCAGGGGACACCATCACAGGGCCTAATAACATCAGCCACACTATCAGAGGCTCGTTCACCTGCATATCTACCAATGTGATATATGCCATCATGTGCCAGCAATGCCCCTTTGCCATGTACATTGGTCAAACTGGACAGTCTCTACGTAAACGAATAAATGGACACATCAGATGTCAAGAATTATAACATTCATAAACCAGTCGGAGAACACTTCAATCTCTCTGGTCACGTGATTACAGACATGAAAGTTGCGATATTACAACAGAAAAACTTCAGAAACAGACTCCAACAAGAGACTGCTGAATTGGAATTAATTTGCAAATTGGATACAATTAACTTAGGTTACTTTTTATAATGACTCAACCACTCCCAGTCTCTGTTCAAGCCTATTTCCCCTTGTTTATTCCTCCCTTCCCCCCCCCCCCCCACTGTTCCTCAGACGTTCTTGTTAAACCCTGGATTTGTGCTGGAAATGGCCCACCTTGATTATCATACACATTGTAAGGAGAGTGATCACTTTAGATAAGCTATTACCAGCAGGAGAGTGGGGTGGGGGGAGAGAAAACCTTTTGTAGTGATAAACACCCATTTTTTCATGGGCTGTGTGTATAAAAACATCCTCACTTTTTTTCATGGGCTGTGTGTATAAAAACATCTTCACTGTATTTTCCACTTTATGCATCCGATGAAGTGAGCTGTAGCTCACGAAAGCTTATGATCAAATAAATTGGTTAGTCTCTAAGGTGCCACAAGTACTCCTATTCCTGCACAGAGTTTCACATGTGCTTACATGGAAATCACTGATACCCTGAGATCCTATGTTTGTGTGTCATTTTCACAAAGTCACAATGCAGAGCAGAACAACACTTTAGGACAACAGAGATTTGCTTTAGGACTAAATTTTGTGTTAATAGGAGGCGGCATTTAATTTAACAAACCAGACCTAGTATAACAATGCACTTGGCTGCCTGGACAGGAGTTGCATATTCAGCAACACATCTTTTCAGCATGTTTAATCAAGTATTGTTTGCAGACCAACTTTCCCTTTAACCTTAAAGTGGGTGGAAATAGTTTTCTGGATTGGGGAGCACAGAGTGCTGTATAGTGAAATATGAAGTGTTTGGAAGAGTCCTATGGGGGGAAAAATGCTTTTTAGCCTGGAGTACAAGACCAAATTACTTTCTTATAACAATGATATTGAGTTCTCATAGCAATAATGCAACTTTTGATTTAAGTCTGGAATTGTGGGGAGGCAGGCTTTTGGGGGTGGGGGGCCGCTAGTAACTCAGCTGCTAACACCCCTGTTAGGAAAACATAGTTTCATAATTTGAGGTGAGGGAGGTCTCAAATATCTCCAGATACCCTACGACAAGAAAGCATTTGCCTCCAGAATCTGAGGAGTGCTAAATGGCTAGTTGTTCGTGGACCCTTAAGGAATGGCTTAGGAATTGAATGTAAGCAAGAATGACAAATTAACCAGGAAAACATTTGATGGCGCTACCTAGAGCCAGCTAAGGATATGTTTGGGGTAGAGCTAGTCTATTGTGTAATAAGGATTTAGACCCAAAATAGTCACTTTAAATCAGGAAATTTAATCCTTCCCTCCTGTTAGGTATGGTGTATGTATTTTATATTCCTATGGGACCTTTACATATCCACAAAAATAAAACTAAGCCTTTGATAGAAATGATCCTATCATTTACAGAGAAAAGGAATGGACTCATTTATTAAAACAAGAGATATCATGGCTAGACAAAGTTTGTTAGTGTAAGAGAGAGAATGACATCAGTGAAAGGTTTACCCCTACCCGGTCTGATTTCCCCAATGAGATAGGGTGGGAAACATTTTACATGAAGATCTAAAGAGGTGACACTGGAGAACACTAGTTGAAAGGGGCAAGTATATGGCAGAGTAGTTTGCCAGTGGGAGAGAAGGGGGGGAGGGGAACTAGAGATTTAGAAAAAGACACACACACCCCTAGAGCACTGATTTATAGAACTGATACCTAAAGTTGCATTATGATGATGCTTATTCCCAACCATGCACATACTGTGCACTTGCATGCATTATACTACTGGCACCTACAACACAACAACTATGCTTTGCTTAGGATCTACTCTTCCTATTTTGCAGGTGGGTGGGAGTGATGGTCAGGGACACTCCTTTGTTAGACTCCTAAAGACAGACAATTTAAAATGTTCTAGAGTCAATTTCTCATTTTAAACAAAATTTGTTATAGATAAAAAAAATTCTAGCCCATAAATCAATATACGTTTTATTTAGGTTACAGCTGATCCAAAATCTTCACAGTACCCAACTGCTACTTTGATTTTATTAAATAAACAGGAAAAAATAATCCACAATTAAATAGGGGTTAAAAAAGTGCAATTGCTCATACAAATCCTCCTAACCCTCTACCCCCAAAGGGACTAAATGATCGGTTCCCAAACTGGGGGGCATGAAGAAATTCCAGGGGGGGCACGAGGCTGTGAAATTTTCATAAAAAAATTATCAGCATAAATTTTTTTAAATTTAATAGACCAGACAATAAATTATACATATTCTGTATACATAATAACTATTCATAAAATTGTCCAATTACAGTCCTATATTATTTAACAACAATAAAGTATTAACAATCTTCTCTTTTATTATGAATATAAGTAGACAAGAATAAAGGAATAACAAAGTACAATAATAATAAAAATACAACTATAAATAAAAGTATATAACTGCAATGTTTTCAAATTTCATACCACGAAATGCGAATATTTTTTATTTTTTTGCCTTTCGATATGTATGAGTGCCGTTTCGGTTGGTGGGGAGGCCAAAGAAAGATGTAGAAAGTGATGGAACTTTAAACTTCCTACCTCACTCGTGAGAGTATTTGAGACTGTTCTATCATGGGAGTGGTTACCTCCACCACTCACCGTGCAATACCAGCCACTTGCTGGACTGGTGGTGGGGTATATATAGGGCAGCGCATGTCCGTACATAATAGTAGTAGTAAATAAATGTTTGCGATAGCTCAAATTAACTTGCATCCGTTATTATTCATGAATCAGGAAAATTTTTTATAGATTTTTTTTTTATTAGTATATTATGGCCTCAATTAAGAAAAGGAAGTATGATGAAGACTACATTAAGTATGGTTTCACTGTCATGGAAAAAAACAGGATCAATCATCGTCAATGCATAGTATGCCACGCAGTTCTCAGCAATGATGTCTTGGAGACCTAGTCGTGTTGAGCGACACTTGACAAAGAACCACAGTGCTTTGAAAGACAAATCAAAAAAGAGTTTTTTGCTGCTAAACTTCAAAATTTAAAACGCATGAAGCTGGACACTACTGGAGCTTTTCATGAAGCATCGGCCAAAGTGGTAGAAGCGTCTTATGGACTGTCATTGCTCATTGTTAAAGTCAAGAAAGTGCACATAATATCAGAAACTCTTGTGAAGCCTTGCTTGTTGAAAGCAACTGATATTGTGCTTTGTGCCAAAAGCAAGAAAAAAAAATCAGAAATTTCGCTTTTCGACAATTCCGTGAAATGTCGCATCGATGACATGGCGAAAGATCTAAAACTTCAAGTTGTGAAGGCAGTGAAAGCTTCTTTTTTCGCAATTCAGTGCGATGATATCATTGATGTAGCACAATACTGTCAGTTGCTCGTCTATGTTCGACTAATTAACGATGGAACTGTGAAAGAACTGCTTTTTTTGAAGGCATTGACGACCACATCAAAGGCTTCTGATGTTATGAAAATGGTTTCTGACTTTTTTGAAGAAAATGGACTTTCATGGGAAAAACTTGTTGGTGTATGCACAGACGGTGCTCCAGCAATGCTTGGCTCTCACTCTGGATTTGTGACACTGGTGAAAGAAAAAAATCCAGCCATAACCACGACACTGCGTCACACACAGACAAGCGTTGGCTGCTAAAACCCTTACAGATGACCTACGTGACTCGTTGAATTTGGCCATCAAAGTTGTCAATTTTGTGAAGAACAGTGCTTTAAATACAAGACTTTTTGCAGCTCTTTGCACAGATTTGGGAGCGGATCATAAAATTATTTTGTTTTACACAGAGGTACGATGGGTTTCCAAAGGGGAACATGCTTTCGAGATTATTCGAACTGAAAGATGAAGTGGAAATTTTCCTGAAACAGAAAAAAGAAGAGTTATATCGTGCATTTACGGACCAAAAGTTTCCACTGGCATACCTCATGGACATTTTTGAATCTTTGAACAATCTCAATTTTGAAGCTTCAAGGAAACAACACTGCAAACATTATAGTACACCACGATGCCATCAAAGCATTTACAGAAAAAAAAATCAAGCTTTGGAAAAGTCGAATGCAAGCTCAGACTCCTAACTTTAAGTTTTTTTCCAACATTTTCATCACTCGCTGAAAATGAAGGTTTCCGAGAACTTTGTAAAGAGGATGCAAAGAACAAAATTCTGTTTCATCTGGACTGCCTTGCTGACAAATTCATCCGCTATTTTCCAGACAACTTTTCTGGCAACCCCATTCATAAATTAGCACGTAATCCGTTCAATGTTGATGTCGATTCATTGCCAGAAGTATTGCAAGAACAAGCACTTGAAATGAAATACGATTCAAGTGCGAAAGATATTTTCGAAAACTTAAGCCTGGAGGAATTTTGGATAAAATATTTCCCAATTTACCCGAAAGTTGGAGAAGTAGCGCTACTTATTATTCTTCCATTTTTGTCAACATAACTCTGTGAAAAAAGCTTTTCAAGTTTAGTCATAATAAAAATGAAACAAAGGAATCGACTGGATGTCGAAAACAGTTTGCGTTGCACACTTTCATCTTTCACTTTCGTCTTGTGTCTGTTCTCATATGGAGCCATGGATGCTCCATACTTGCACTGCTGCTCTCCACTCATACAGATGATCCAGCATGTAAAAGCGGGAGCCTGACCTGGTCACCACCTCCTTCTTCATCTGGTGGTGTGGCAAAGAATGCATGTCCTGAACATGTCTCAGCGTGCTGCACTGCACCAGCTGAAGTGGGCACAGATCTTCCTGTTCTGCTTATTGTCCATTGCACAAATCCAGCAGAGCGAGGGGCCTTAGCTACTCCCCTGACAGCATGCAGTTTGTCCAGGATGTTCCTGGAGGTGTTTTTCAAACCTACACCTGGACAGAATGGTATGCTGTCAACTGAGTGTGTATGTGGTGTCAGTGCCACTGCTTGTCTATCTGCTGCTGCTCACTCAGTGGGCCATAACAGACAAGTTGTCCAACAACTGGTTCACGTCTGTGGTGAGGTGCACCCTCCCACCTTCACAGTTACCCAGAGCACACTGTACTGCCACAGATCTGGCACTGTCTTTTTAGCAACATAGAAGTGGCTAGGTATCTGCCACCTGGGAGCAGCTGCAGTCATAAACCCTCTGTGCTCAGTAACATGGCCTTAGGGGGGCTGTGATATTTTTGGCCCATCTGAATACACCTTGCTATGCTCTGGTGGACTTAACTGACAATATCATGGAAAACCCTGGTTGTGTCAGCCTCTGTTCTATAGTACACCCAGTGCTTATTTGCTTTTCTGCTGATCGAGCCTGCTGCTGCATGTGTGCGCTGTGAACCTGCTGTCTCCAGTCTTTTTAGGGTTCAGGGCCCAGACAGACCTTACTGATGTAAAGCTGGCACTGCTACAGTCCCCAGAAGCAATCTGGAAATGTTGCCATCCCCAGGAGGATGTCCGGTTTAATGTGTTTTGCAGGGGTGGGGTGGGCAATTTTAACTGGGGAGTATTGTTGCCGAGAGAGATGCTCCGTGGGAGCACTACCTTCCCCTCCCCCCCACACAGTGTTCCCACCAGAACTATGTGCAGCAGCGATGGATTGCCCCTGCTGGGAGCTGTGACTGACAACTACATCCTGCCAGAAGTGACTAGTGGAACAAAGTTTTAGAGGGAGCTGTAGCTGATGTATGCTAGGAATCATCCTCTAGAGAACAAACAACAATATAGGCAGCTGGACTAACTGGAGCTACAGTAACTTTCTACTCTCTGCTCTCCCCACCCCATGCGCTCAGTCTGGTCAAGTGTACTCCCAGGGAAATATTCCTCTCTGAAAGAGCTGCCTGACTCAGGCAAAATGGATTCTGTTGACTCCTCCTCTTGGCAGCCTGGGTCCCCCCTGCGCTTGCTGGGGTGCATGGTGCAGAGCATCCACAACAGCTTCTCTACTGCGCAAGCCCAAGACTCAGGAGCGAGTCATTTTCCCACCCTAAACTGTTCCATTAAAGATGGCAGCTTCTGGGCAGCCTCATGCTGGGGTCTGCTAGTTCCACTTACACTGACCCAATGGATGTAGTGTACTTGGACTTTCAGAAAGCCTTTGAAAAGGTCCCTCACCAAAGGCTCTTAAAGCAAAGTAAGCAGTCATGAGATAACAGGGAAGGTCCTCTCATGGATCAGTAACTGATTAAAAGATAGGAAACACAGGATAGGGATAAGTGGTCAGTTTTCACAATGGAGAGACGTAAATAGCAGATCCCCCAAGGATCTGTACTGGGACCTGTGCTGTACAATACATTTATTAATGGTCTGGAAAAAGGGGTAAACAGTGGGGTGGCAAAATTTGCAGACAATACAAAAGACTGAAGACAGTTAAGTCCAAAGTTGACTGCAAAGCGTTCCAAAGGAATCCCACAAAACTGAGTGACTGGGAACATAATGGCAGATGATATAGAATGTTGATAAGTGCAAAGTAATGCACAACATAATCCCTACTATACATACAAAATGATGGGGTCTGAAGTAGCTGTTACCACTCAGGAAGATCTTTGAGTCACTGGATAGTTCTCTGAAAACCTTTGCTCAATGTGAAGTAGCAGTCAAAAAAGCCCAAAGAATGGTAAGAACCATTAGGAAATGGATAGCTATAGAGTGGCATTATGATATTTTCTGTCTAAATCCATGGTACACCCACACCTTGACTACTGCATGCAGTTCTGGTTGCCTTATCTCAAAGATATATTAGAATTGGAAAAAGTACAGAGATTAGCAACCAAAATTATTAGTAGTATGGAACAGTTTCCATATGAGAGATTAAAAGGACTGGGACTGTCCATTTTAGAAAGGAGATGGCTAGAGGCTGTATAATAAAGGTCTATAAAATCATGAATGGTGTGGAGAAAGTTATTTATGCGTTCACATAACACAAGAACCAGGGGTCACCCAATGAAATTAACTGGTATCAGGTTTAAAAACAAACATAAGGAAGCACCTCTTCACACACACAGTCAACCTATGGAACTCATTGCCAGGGGATGTTGTGAAGGCCAGAAGCATAACTGGGTTCAAAAGAGAACTAACTAGATAAATTCAATTACTATTACCCAAGGTGGTCAGGGGCACAACCCTATGTTCTGGGGGTCCCTAAACCTCTGACTGCGAGATGCTACGACTGGACAACAGGGGATGGATCACTCAATAATTGCCCTGTTCTGTTCATTCCCTCTGAGGCATCTGGCACTTGCCGCTGTCAGAAGACAGGATACTGAGTTAGAAGGACCATGGCTCTGACCTAGTATGTGCATTCTTATGTTCTTAGAAGTGACAGGGGATGTGGCACTGTCATTTATAGTGGAAGCAGTGTCAAAGAGACCTTTTTATTATTTGAGAGAGTCAGACAACTGCTGAATGTGACCTGAACTGCTTCCACTCCCTCTTTAAATCTTTCAGAGCGGGGGGCAGGCTTTCTGAGGTGAAATCACTGAAAATATCATGTTTCACAGAAGCCCAGAGCACCTGGGAGGAGAGGAAGGGCAGAGATGGATAATAGCTGGCAATTATTGCTTCGTTTCAGCAAAAATGTCATGCAAATCTCACAGCCTCACTCAAAGGCTGAGCCGGCACTAAACAGAGAGTTGCTGCTCACACTGACATCACATGGGTCAGCTGAAAAAATCTGAAGCAATGTGCAGTCAGATCCAGTGAAAGACGACACACAGCAATATGTGACAGGTCAATCCCAGTACACAATCCCTCAAATGAAATTTTTCCACATCAAGTCAAAATGCAACAATAAAATGAAATTAAACGGAACAAGAAACTCCAAATAAACAGAATGAGAAAGTCAGACTGAAATGATAAAGTTAAACAAAATACTCCATTGTCATTCAAATCATGTCAACTTTTCCATTGAAGTAGTCATGTTCCTATGAAACATTTTGATGAAGCAGCACTTTCTGACAGAAAACTGTTCCAACAAAGTTTTCAACCAGCTCTAATGATTTATACACTTTATACATTTATACACTGATTTATACAGTTATAGCAACTGCTTGTCCTCTCGTGAAATAGATCCACCTCTGTAAACCATAGATCTGGGGATGCTCACCAGCACCTTTCATACAGAGGCCTTATGCTTCCACTGTTTCTTGACCTCTCCCTGCCTCCACAGACCATAGGTAATGCTGTGCAGCTGAAAGCAACCAATCCTTGTGTCCCACAATCTTGGATTTTTTAGAGTAAGACGGTTGCTGATGGGGGCAACATTCTTTCAGGGTGACCCGGAGGAAGCTGCCACAGAGGAACCATCCCTCACACTTACAATACCCAGAACTCTAACTAGGCTAATTTCATTGGGAGAGTCATCCATTGTCTCCGGGCTTGGCGGGCAAATGCAGGGGAGGTCTCAGGAGTTTGGCATGGCACAGGGATACACCTTCCATTCCTAGGTATTTTAGACTTTTCTTCCTCACTGCTTTGCACATAATATAGGTTCCTATTTTGAAAGTTTCCTGCCAGATAACAATATAATGTTGATAATATTTCCCCCTGCCCTACATGATTGTAAGAGATGGAGCAGCAGGCAGCCTCCTGAGTCAAAACAAAGGAAGAGACATCATGGAATAGGTCTCAGGCTTGAGGCGAACTAAATAAATCTTCATCCAGGTCAGAAATTTGTAAGATTGACAAAGGATCATTAAAAAGGGAAGGTCTACTTTGCCTGATCATATATCTTTCTTTAAAAACAAAGAGCGAGATCAGCCAAGTAACTCTGGGAGAGTGGGACTATATCTGATAACTGAACAAATGCACTGTCCATGTGTTATCAGCTGCTCTAAAAATTGAGCCTGATTATTAGGTAAATGAAGGTATTTACTCAAGTGACTCATTCATATCCATAAGGCACAGCCTTACATTAGAATTCTCCAGAAATAGGTAGAATACATTTTGTACTTGTCTTTAGGGAGATTTAATTACTTCTGAATTCAGGAACTGCTCTGAGATGGGGCAACAGCTAATATCTGAACCAGAATTTTCCTGGTTCATTAGTGAAGCAATACATTTTAGATTTAAAAATCTGAGTTCCCTGCCCCCCACCAGTGTTTCTCCACCAACACATTTTATTCTAATTTTAGTGTTTTAAGAAGTTTCTCTTCCAGATCTACCCACCCTTTTCACATTTAAATAATTTTCAGTTTCAGAGAGCTCAGTTTTAGCAGGTGTTTCAGTAGCTAAGCAATAAGAAATGTCTCCCAAGAACAGTTTTCCAAGCTTCTCAAAGCGGTAAGCAAGGAAATTTCAGGAGAGCAATTACAGTCCAAATAACCATCCCATTTAATTGCAAGGACCTGAATAAAACTGATGCAACAAAAAAGGAAGGAGCATCTATAATTCCTGTTAATGAATAAAGTGATCAGAAATGGTTGTGAAACAAAAAACATTTGTAATTAACTTCAACACATTGGAATTCAGCACAAGCCAATTCTATAAGAAAACCATGCAACTCCCACTTTTTGGATACTTTATGCTCCACACAGTCCATGATTGGCAGTTACTTTATGGAGTTCAATTGTGTGGCCCAAGGTAACAATGAAAAATAATACCCCATCCACTTGACGGACATAACTAACAATGCTTTGCTTCATGACAGACTTAGAAGGTGGAGGAGGTGACACGGCAGATGTACCTATACCATCTTTGAGTTCCACTTCTCCTTTGGTCAGGTAGGGGATATATTGGCTCATGGTGATACTTACAGCTGTTTCAGGGCTACTCTCTATGCCTGACAGACTATAGCTCCAAGAGGCCATTCCAGCAGCCAGGGATTGCTAGAATGCAATAGCACTCCCACCTTGCTTGTCTCTACCCCTACAACATAGGATGTGGTGAGGGGAATGCTATCAGTGCTGCCCGGAGATTCCTTTATGCCAGGGGAATCCACAGTTGGATGGCTAAGTTGGCTTTATGGCCCATTTACACTACTGGAGCATGTAAAGGGTACCACAGCAGAGCCAATGATCTGAAAACATGAGGTATCAAGAGTAAAAACAAGGGGAAAACAAACAGAATAATAAAAAAATTAAAACTCTCTCCTGCTAGGTAGGGGAAGATTGGAAAGACAAGCAGGACTGCACTGGGCAAGGATGCTGGCACCTGAATTGGGACCCCAAGGAATGTCTCAGCCAGACACAAGAAAGACTCTCAGAAGGAAACTTCACCAAAGAACAATAAAAAGAAAAGGAGTACTTGTGGCACCTTAGAGACTAACAAATTTATTTGAGCATAAGCTTTCGTGAGCTACAGCTCACTTCATCGGATGCATTCAGTGGAATGATGAACGATGAAGAGAGCTGTAGCTCACGACAGCTTATGCTCAAATAAATTTGTTAGTCTCTAAGGTGCCACAAGTACTCCCTTTCTTTTTGCGGATACAGACTAACACGGCTGCTACTCTGAAACAAAGAACAATAGTGCTTCATAATACAACTGCCCCTGTAATCTTCCTCCACTGATATGTTTAGAGTATACTTTTGGATTTGGAAGTGGTTAGTACAGTTAGATTCCAAACTCTTGAGGAATGATTGGTGCATGAATGCAAGGTGGATTTCTTGAATGGGTCTGAAAGTTCTCTGCATTTGGAAGTTGCCGGACAGGTTTGGAAATAAGGTTAGATTTATCCATTCAGAACATTTCTGCTGGAAAGGGGCTTATAACGTCACTTGTCATGATAGGGATGTACCCACATGTGTGCAGGGGGTCTTGTTCCATTAGTGAGGTTTATACATACAGAGCATTGCACATAGTAAATTAGGATTTTGCCTGATGAGGTTCCTCAGGACTCAGGGTCCTATTTCTTGGGGGGGAAATTGTTTCATCAGATCCCTAGCTACCTTCAAGGAGGCCAGTATTCCGGTGGCTATTACATCTCCGTCCATTTTCTAAATCCTCAATCTTGTTCCTCAAGATAGATGCCTTTTAAAGAAATTATAACTATGCCACATAAGGATGACCATGTTAACCTCCACTTGCTTGAGTCTTGAACCTTGATTTCCACATTTCTTGCTTAATTGTCCACAGCTATGGATACATTTAGATCCTAGGGGCAGCATTCTCAGGATGACCAAGCCAGTCAGCTACAGTTATGCAGCTCTAGACATTTTCACTAAAACAGGATAAATAAAGCATATCTGGGGTATAGCACAGCACTCATGACACTAGCCATTTTTCAATTCTCACTCCCTTTTCACCATGACGCGTTTCCACCTCCCCCACCTCATTTTAACTTTTCTTAACAGCCCACTGTATAAGACAAGCTCATTATTAAGGCTGCATTTCAGTCACAGAAAGTGTTTTTCTTTCTAATGAAAAACACATTTCATCAATTTATTTTAATAGCTGAGCTTGACTTTACTGTTTCAACTGAAATGTTTCAGTACATTTGCTCCTTTGGCTAACCACTGTCCCTCAGGGCTTTTTACCTACAAGCACTTCTTCCTACTAGACTTGCCCACTTCCCTGGGGACTCCAGTAGCTTCTCCCAGGGACGTCTCAGCTTCTTATAATCCCTACCTCAGGGCCTTCCACAGGAGCTTGACCTGTTCCCTGTAGATCTCTCCAGACTACCTTCACCAGCCTTCCCTAAAGAGAGGAAATACCCCTTGTACTGCTCTCCTAGACCTCCTTCCTCTTTGTGCACATAGTTTTCCCTGTCTCTGTATGTAGTCCTCCCTGACCCTTTCACAGCTGGGGGTCACTAATGGTAATTAAGCCACCAGAGCAGGATCAGCTGGGGGTTAACTGGTAGGTCACAGGCAAGGTTGAGCCTAATTCCCCTTAGCAGGATAGATATCCTGTGATGGTTCTTCTTCAAGCAGCTTAAACAAGGAGCCTGCCCTGCAGACTAGACCACTAAAAATAGCAAGGTGAGGGGAGATAGAACAAGAGTATAGGAGAAAGAGGACCCTGGTTCTGATCAGAGGAAAAAAGTATGGGTTTTTCTGAGGGAGTTAGGTCCATTTTCTAAGTGCATAATTATTCTTTTCCTTTCTCTCTTAACCCCACTGTGGTTTGTAGGCACAGTCTGAAAGAGCAGTAACGAATGAACAGGGGTTGGTAGGTAGGGCAGGTCAGTGGCAGCAAGTTCATAGAGATTTTAGTAAAAAGGGGGTAGAGGTTGTGTGCTGGGTTGGATCACAGAAACCCCCTTGGGGCTGACAACTGATGTCCCAAGACTACTTCTGCCCCTGCCTTCCCTGCCAGCTTGGGTCTCCAGAACCCTGCCTGGTTGTGCCAGATACACTTGCCGGCCACAAACACAAACCCAGGTCTGAACCACGTCCCACAAACTGCAGGCTTAACTGAAAGCAGCTTAACAAATGTTCCTGTCTCTAACACCCAGATGCCCAACTCCCAATGGGGTCAAAACCCCAAATAAATCCGTTTTACCCTATATAAAGCTTATACAGGGTAAACTCATAAATTGTTTGCCTTCTATAACACTAATAGAGAGAGATGCACAGCTGTTTGCCCCCTCCCCCAGGGATTAATAGATACTCTGGGTTAAATAATAAGTAAAAAGTGATTTTATTAAATACAGAAAGTAGGATTTAAGTGGTTCCAAGTAGTAACAGACAGAACAAAGTGAATTACCAAGCAAAATAAAATAGAACACACAAGTCTATGTCTAATACAGTAAGAAAACTGAATACAGATAGTAAAACCTCACCCTCAGAGGTGTCCCAGTAAGCTTCCTTTTACAGACTAGTCTCCTTCTAGTCTGGGTCCAGCAATCAATCACATCCCCATGGTTACTGTCCTTTGTTCCACTTTCTTTCAGGTATCCTTTGGGGATGGAGAGGCTATCTCTTGAGCCAGCTGAAGACCTAATGGAGGGGGTCTCCCAGGGATTTAAATAGACTTTCTCTTGTGGGTGGACACCCATCCCTCCCCCTGTGTAGAATCCCAGCTACAAGATGGAGTTTTGGAGTCACACGGGCAAGTCACATGTCCATGCATGACTCAGAACTTACAGGTAGCAGCCGTGGTTCACATGCTACCTTGAACATCCTCAAGTAGACTTCTTATGTGGATTGAAGCCTTCCAAGATCCATTGTCCATTAAGTGTTTCTTGTCTAGGCCCTTAACTTGCAAATTCCTTTCTAAAGAAGCTGCCCAAATGCCTTACTAAGGCAATATAAAATCTAACCACCACAAGCCAATATTCATAACTTCGAGTACAAAAATGACACATGCATACAAATAGGATTAATAGATTCAGTAGATCATAACCTTTACAGAGATATGTTACATGGCATATGTGGCATAAAACATATTCCAGTTATGTCATATATACATTCATAAGCATATTTCCATAAAGCCTTATGGGGTGCAACGTCACAGGTTGATCCGGCTCTTGACATGAATGGGGAATTCACAGAGTTGGGAAATGGTGTGTGTGTGTATGTGGGGGAGTGATGGGGCAATGCTTCCTTCCACCTGTGAAAAAACACAGGGGGTGTCCAGCATATGCTGGTGTCTGTGGAACCAGGACACAGGGAAGCTTTACATGATGGAATTGCAATAGCCAAAGTGAAAGAAGACAAAGGCATGGGAAGGAAGATGCAGAGGCACAGATGAAACAAACCTATATTACAGGGAAGGGAGGCAGATTGCAGGTCTGAGTCTGGCAGAAAAGTAGAAGCGGTGATATACAGTTTGAGAATGAACCCTCAGTTCAAGAATTAATTCTTCCCACAGTGGAGGCAGGAAAATTTCCTGGTGCTAGTTTAATCATGGGTGTATGTGTGTGAGAGCAGCACCCACTAACAGATGTTTCAAAACATTGCAAAAATGTTTTCACAAATGTACCTCCAAGGCCACCAACTCTCCATCCCACCAAATACCCCTCTTCTCAAAAAGCCTCACAATCAGAACTTGGTCATACACTGGCCAAAAAACCTCAAGTTAATTGAAATGAGAACAGGAAATTAGATCAAACTGAGTATGTAGCACCCTATTTTTCCCCAATTTCAGGCAAGTCAGGAGCTGCAATAAAAGTGGGCTTCGAAACCCCAGCCAATGAAGAGTTAAGACATGCAATCCCAAGACTGCGTGCTGTGTTTTCTCAATTAGAAGACACAGAAGTAGAACAATGGCTTACAATTAAAATTAGTTTTGAAATGTAGTGTGTCAGAAAAGGTTCATCACAATGTACATTTGATCAAAGACAAGGAGGGAGTCAGATGTGTAACACACGCAGAGAAAAGCTGTGGGAGGGAATTACTGTATGTGTGTGTGAGAGAGTGTGCGCATGAGAGGGAGAGATGGGCTGGAGACACGCACAAGGGAAACGGCAGCCCATAAGCAATCATTAAAAGAAACGGGCAGGGAATTGTGCATACAGTTCTTATTCAGTTTCTGCCTAAAAGGTTTTTGGTTTTTTGTTCTTTTTAATCTATGTTTTCTTTGCAGCCTGTCCTATTGGCCATTCACTTCTTTCTCTTCCTGGCTGTGCCACCTCATCCATGTGCCTGATGAATATGCAAATGAACCAGTTTTATAATCGTCTATCCTCTTTAAAAACAGGCGATAAATTTGGACTCCCAAGCAGTATGTTCCAAAGAAGCTATTATACCAAGTGGGAGGACTGCATAGGGATGGGGGTAGGGTTCATGGAGGTAAGATCAAAGTACCATAGCTAATAATGGGAGCACTTTATGATGTGTGAGAGTGTTGTGATGGGTATTTTGTATAACTGAGCTAAAAACCACAAGGGAAAGATTTTCTATGAAACATGGGAATCCATAGAATGCAGAGCACCATTCATGCCTTGTCTTGCAAACCTCTTCCATGGCAGAGTAACCTACATTAAGGTAGGCACACACACACACAAAAAAGCTTCAAAAAGTTGCAACATTTCAGTATCATTACAAAAATCTTTAGGGTGTGGATGTTACCTACTAAAAGCAATTTTGTTTCACTTTGTTCATGTTAATCCCCTACTTGCTTCTTACTGATGTTGAGACTCTTAATACTCACCACTTCTTTATGCTGTAACAAGTGCAATGATGCTGAAGGACCAGCAGGTAGCTCCACATCCACAAAAAAAACTTTGAAATGAAAAGTCTTCATTTTCCAAGGCTTTGTTTAATCTACATCTTTAGCCATGTGATGGGGGAGGAGGAGGAAGGGTTACAACATAATTATCCCCAGATTCGGTTACAAAACACTTCAGTGAGGATGGCACATTAACCACATGCCCAAACCCTGCTGAAATCTTTGATGTATCCAAGACTTTGGTGTGGCTCCGCAACATGGTTAAAACAAATCTTGTCTATATTGTAAATGGAACCAGGTTGTAACACAACCATGTTCTAGCCAGTTTCCCCTATATGGCTGAAGTTGTAGCACATTTGGGCCTGAAGGCTTGACATATATTACATGGTATTTACCTCACATATTCTTCTGTCCCTCATTAAAAGAAGTTAAGGAGAAATATTCCCTCATGCCTCCCCTCCCCATTTTCACACTGTACTTTGGAGACCTTCCTGGAGCTGCCCCTTGTGGTTTAACTTAGTCCATTCCTAGACGTCATGGTACAACAGAATGTGATGGCATTAGTCAGAAAAATAATATGTCACAGCTTCCACTGTTCAGGGACTGGAATTTGAGTACCTGAGGGCCTGACTCACCATTTTGTCACTCCAGTTTTCCAGTAGCATAACGCCATTGATTTTGAGGGAATTACATTGTTGTAAACTTGGGGTAATGTAGTGATGAATTGGGCCCTTAGTATACTTTGGAGTTCTCCATCAGAAATGACCAGTGCTTACGCACATCCCTTAAACCAGTGGCTCCTCAACCATTCCAGACTACTGTACCCCTTCCTTTCAGGAGTCTGATATGTCTTGCACACCCTCAAGTTTCACCTCACTTAAAAACTACTTGCTTACAAAATCAGACAAACATACAAAAGTGTCACAGCACACTATTTCTGAAAGATTGCTTAAGTTCTCATTTTTACTATACAATTATAGAATCAATTGGAATATAAATATTGTACTTATATTTTAATGTATAATATATAGAGAGCAGTATAAACAAGTCATTGTATGAATTTTTAGTTTGTACTGACTTCGCTAGTGCTTTTTATGTAGCCAGTTGTAAAACTGGGCAAATATCTAGATGAGTCGATGTACCCCCAGGAAGACCTCAGGATACCCGTAGTGGTACATGTACCCCTGGTTGAGAACCACTGCATTAAAGCGCTCTAGACTTCTTGAACTGACAAGTTAAGAGAAAACATGAGCCATTGTTTTTCAGGAGACCAACGGCTCAGACTTTTAACCTTCAGACGATGGGAAACCCACTGCAGAGGATGAGTACCACCGGGACCATGATGGCTGTCATATTTCTATATAATCAAAAACGGGCAGATTACTAGAAAGTCAACTTTTGCACTCCTTGCCCTACTAGCTGGGATATGGGAGAACAAATTCCAACTTGAAGAGGTGTACAACTCAGATGGCTGGAATGATGTGGTAGCTACCCTCTGAAAACAGATGAACTTTTGGGAGGCAGGATGGATGGTCTTGTGGTAAAGGCACTACACTGGGACTAAGGAGATCAATTCCTAGCTCTGACACAGACCCCCATCCATGTCACCATCGGCATGTCACTTAATCGCTCTCTGCCTTATTATCCCCATTTTATAGATAGGGGAGTAATGTCTCCCTATCATACCAGACCCTTATGAGGCTAAATCAATTAATGTGAGATGCACTATGGTCATGGGAGTAGCTAGATTGATAACATGAAATAACCCTTCAGTGCTTGCATTTACACTGAGATTTCTATTCAGAAACCAAGCTTTGAGAGCAAAAATGTGTTCAGATAACTTAAGCTGGCCAGCCTTTGAGTGCAGGTGGTATTTTTCCTTTTTAAACTTTTCCTTTCCTGATAAAATCCTCAAAGATGACTGTACCTGGTACCGTATCATGAAACCACACAATATTTCAATGAAAACAGGGACCACTGTAGGAAGAAATGCTGGAACATCATGATTTATTAAAATCATTTTGTAAAATCCAAAGATTACACAAAGAAAAGTGGATGGTTTGTAGGGATAGCCAGTGCTTCCTACAAGGGACCAGAGCCCATCTGTAAGGTCGAAGCATCAAGCGGATCTTCAGTGGAGAGGTAACAAATTCAGTGTGGTTTTCAAATAAATTGGAAGATCCAGACCCTGTTTGGCAGGATTGCTTTGCCTCCTGTACACTGCTGTCCTCTTGTCTGACCCTTTCAGCCCCTCATTTCCCATGCTGTAATGTGTTTATTTGCAGCATTGGAAGCATTTAATTTCACCTTAAAAACTCTCCACATTCTCGCTGATATTTTGTTCACCTCAAATAAAACCCGTAATGCAGTAAGAAGAAACAATCTGAACATAAAGTAGAAGAACAAATTAACAAACCACAGCCAGAATATCTAAACCAGAAGTTTGAGTTAGAAAAAAAAGACAATGGGTACATATCCATGTTGGGACTCTGGATCCAGCAGTATTGCTGACATAGGTTTACACTTTCTAGTGTCAGAATGGGTCAAAATACTCCCCAAGGTTTAAAGTTTGCTTGTTGAAGCACAGCAGGTAAAACCTAACAGAAATAAGCACCTTACGTAAGCATAAGACCTGCATGTAATAGACTGGATGAAGTCAGACAATGGGATTTCCTACAGAGAACAACCCTTTCCATTTCTTTGTGGACTTCAGACGCCTCTCTTTAGAGCAGAGGTGTGTATATGATAGTTATCCAGTTGTGTTCATTGAAGGTTCACAGACTCAGAAGGATTAATGACATGTTCTGAGTCCTAATTAAAAACAAACAGCTTTATGTAAAATACTGCCATAGATTTAAAAAACAAAAACAAAAAATGCAAGAGAGATATGCCAGTAGAACAGACATGGCATCATTGTAACTGTAGAAAATGAACAAACTACTGAATTAGAAAAGTGCTATAAAACCTGAATTTCACATAAGACTAAGGATCTGTGTGAATAAGGAAATGCAAGAAGAAACCCTTACTCCATCCATTAGTGGCACAGGAAGGTTTTCCTAAATCAAGGACAGTGCTTCCCTGTTCAGATGATGTGCAGCTGTAGGAGTTAAACCTGGAAAACACTCACTGTTCTCACCAATGCTAGCATGAGCTGCGATTCAGATGCACCAGCAACACCAAGAGTTGAGACTGTGCTGCTTGCGTAAAGAGAGCAGTGACATTTCACTCCCTTCCCCATGCCTGTGTTTGAAGTCTTGAACCTCTCCTACCAGAACACTTTGGTCTTCCCCTTCACAAGCTTAAAATCACAGTAGAAGTCACTCTCACAGGCTGTGGTTAAAACCTTTGTGTATCGGTATTCTAAGACTTGATCTCCTGTACCCTCTGCTGCCCCAAAACAGCTAAAGCTGTGTCAAAATTCCCCAGTTTCTGGTACTACTAGGTACCCCTGGCAAAATGCAAAAATCATATGACAAGAACAAATCCCCCTTAAAAAGCAAAGCCCAGATAACATTCTAGAATGATGTAGTCTTTAACACTTCCCCCTTTTGCAGACCAGGTTCCTCTTTTTCTCAAGGCCAGCCCCTTTGTGGTATAGGGTAAGCTGACCCTGCTCATTTTTATTTGTTCCTTTTAATTTTAACCCTCAAGTCCTCAGCCTCCTCTCCTTTATTCTCAC
The DNA here is from genome assembly GCF_965152275.1 of Natator depressus. Classification (NCBI taxonomy): domain Eukaryota; kingdom Metazoa; phylum Chordata; order Testudines; family Cheloniidae; genus Natator; species Natator depressus. Next base: position 44,687,041 of record NC_134240.1, on the reverse strand, counting down.
TGGTTGTTACATCCTGGGGCTGCGGAGGAGGTGCCTGCCTGTTTCTGTTTCTTGCGGCGTTTGTTGAGGAGGCGGTTGTTGGATGTTTTCAAGTCTTTGATTTTCACTTGGTCGTAGTCCACTCTCATGGTAGCCAAAGCACTCGTCATCTCTTCCTGAAACCACACTGAACAATTGTGAAAACTCAGACATAGGCAAGACAGCCATTCCATCCCACTGGTGAGTGACTATCTGACAGAATGGAGCCCTGTTGTAGGTTATATTAGAATCAATAATAAATTAGACCTTTCTGTTGCCTGGACAAGACTAAAAGTGTTATCACCTGCTAACAAGGTAAGGGAGCAAAAATCTTACTCCCACTCACTGTAGGCTGCCTATGTGAGTGTCAATGAATTTTGCAAACAGAAAATAGTTCAAGTTTACAAGAGAATGCACCAGACTAGTGGTCAAGTGATCAGAGAACATCCAAGAGGCCTGAACAAAATACATACAATCAAATAGAGACATGGGACTGAAAAATCATAAATGAAACTATCATCTCAATCCCTTTAATGACATTTTATATGTGAGTCTTGGCCTTGCCTTAACTCATTTTGCAGACAAAACTCTATCTTAATGTAGTTTAAAGGTTGGGAGAATGTATGAGTAATTTAGGGTAAAATACATTACAGGGATGTTGCAATTATCCCAAACCCAAATATTATAAAATACAGTTAACCTTAAAAGAAATGCAAATATGTTAAGGTATGGAAACAGAGTTAGAGAATCCAAACAATATTAAGTCTGCCCTATAATGACAATGTAATAACCATACAGTTATGATCAATGCACAACAGTGTTTGGAGTCCCAGATTAGATTAAAATGATTTTTTTAAAAGACAAATTAGATCTTTTCACATTTTTCCCTCATGGTGTCTCTGGGCAGAGTTAAGGTTGTTTAGGTGCCCATAATATGCATTTCCATACCTTAACATGTTTGGCTTTCTTTCATTCCAAGCAAAGAAAGGCCTCTTCATCCTTTCTCAAACCCCATTCTGGGAAGAATCCCCAATAACTACAAAACTAATAATTCATGCAGCTGTTCTTTGGCTGACCTTCACTTCATCCCAGTGGTCTTTATCCTCCTGCAGGACCCGTGCAGTATGAAGCGGGGTTGGTGGTACCACCATTGATTTCTAAGGAGAGAAATAAAACCAGAAAGAAACATTCTGCAAAGCTAGCTGTGTGAAATGATCACTTACTCTCATGAATGTATGTGAGGCAGAAGACCTATCTAAGATATTTGGCCTCCCATTACCTTAGAATCTGAGTGCCCAACAATCAAATGCATTTATCCTTTTTTCACCATGTAAGGTAGAGAAGTACTATTATCCCCCCTAAAATATCACCCAGGCGAAGAGGATGTAGAAGCCACAGTCCGGCACTTCATTTGTTTTTTTATTCTTTTCTAGGTTTTTTTAAACCATATATTGTGTATTCTTATTATACATTGTTTTTAACAACCGTTCATTCATTAAATATCCCATTCAAAGTAGTTCATTATTTTTCTTCTAGCATTTGTGATAGAGGAAATTTCATTCTGCACATATAGTACTACTTGGTATGATCTCATCAGACCTTAAATGTAGGGAGGGACACAGTAATACACCCATAGGAAACCTTTCAGGAAAAGTCAGGTCTGGGTGAATTGGCAGGTGGAAACACAATCCAATGTTTGGAATAGGTGACTGAGAATTTGGTCACTTGGGTTCTATTCCCAGCTCTGCTCAGTATTTGCAGTGTGATGCTGGGCAAATAACCAAGTTACTTTGTGCCTCAGTTTCCCCATCAGTAAAATGAGAACAGTGATACTGACCTCCTTTTGTAAAGCACTTTGAGATCTACTGATGAAAAGTGCTATATATGAGTGAGGGATTATTATTCATCCAAATGTAAAATAGGTACAAAATAACTCACAGGAAATGGTTGGGAGGCTCAATTAATGCTTGAAAATAATTGAGGTTCTTGGCTGCAAAGTGCTACAGAAGAGCAATGTATAGTTTTATTATCTTGAGTAAGTACACATTCAATGCCCCAACAACTGTTTTGCTTGAGATCCTCTTTCAGATAAGACATACGACTGAGGCCCATGATCTCTTGTCAAGAAAGGTCTTGTAGATCTTTTTGGTAGAGTAGGGTTGTTAGCTCAATTTCCTTGCTAAATTCCAGCTGAGCAATGAGATTGTGCCTGTCTACAGCTCACACTGTAGTCTCAGTTGGGCACAGAATTCTCCTTCACTTTCTGTCCTAAATGGTTATGGAGTGCTGTTGCATTCCATACCAAAGCAGGCTGCATTTCAGCAAAGGGTGAAAAGATCCCTGTGCATGTTATCATCATTTAACGTTTATATTGTAGTAGTGCCTAAAGGCCACCCAGGTCAGGGTGCCATAAAATTAAATCCTGCTCTAGTTAATATGGCAAGAGGAAGCCAAAAGCACGGCTGATGCCTTCTCTGGAAAAAGTCCCCTGCTGACCAAGGCATGATTTGTCAAGGATATGCTGGGGAGGAGGGAATGGAAAACTGGCACCATGGAGTGCATTTTAGTTCCTCTGAGCAGGAGCTGAGCGTGGCCCCACCTGCTGACAGTTACTGCTTACTGACTGCCACTTCCATACCAACTGACTGGAGGACAACATGCTCCTCCTAAACTACAAACCACATCCTCTTGCACCCAAGATGCATGGGCTGCAATAATAGTGCCCTCATCCATGCTTCAAACACAAAATGAGGACACCCAGCTGATTCACAGGGGACTAATAAGGCTACATTCCTTCATGTTTGTAAAGGGCTTTGAGATCTTCAGATGAAAGGCATTGCAGAAGTGCAGACTTATCTTCAGCAATGAATACAATAAAATAAGACACTATATGAAGTTATGTTGCTGTTTGTGTCTCTTCCTCCTGGGATAAGCACAGGCAGGGAAGTTCGTTAGAACAGCCATCCCTGGGAGAAAGGATTGTGCAGGATAAGCATTCTGTTTCCTTTGGGTTTGTTTTCAGGGGTTTATTATCTCCTTGAGATAATAAATATTACTTTATGAAATAGAGACATCTGCTCAAATACTTGGGGGAGAAAAAAAACATGTGACAAAGCAAGACTTGAACTGGTTTCCTCAACATCATCATGTATACGAGTCTCTGTTGTTTTCTCATAAGATACAGTGCATAAATCCTTGCCTCTTCCCAGGCATTTTCAGATCTATGCCAAGGATGAGAATTCCCTTAGTGTGATGCTCTGAATTCACATCAACATAGCTAAGCCTGAGACTTCTAATAGTAGCTCTTCATAAGTTCTGCAATGATGAAGTACCATGGCTTTTTTTAAAGGGAGGAAGGTAGCGCATGCTACAGTCAGTAGCAATGTCTGGCTGAGAGTAGGTAGGGATGTACTTGGTTCTTGCTCACAAAAACTGTAAGGTGTGTCCTCTGGTACCACAATGAGGAACTGTGTCCTTGCAGACAGGTGTCCTTTTACAGAGAGTACACTGGGTAGAGTCTTTGCTAATTAACAAATGAGTATTAACAACAACAGTGCCCTCTCTTCCTGTGCCAGGCAGAGCAGCATTTCAGGCTCTGCATGTAAGAATCCATCCCTCTCCTTTGTAAAAATCATGCAGGACTCACATTAATCCAAGGATGATTCATAAACTGAGAAATCGTCATTCTCTCAGTCGGGTCTGTCTTAAGCAAGTGACGAATCAGCTGCTTGGCTGAAAGACAAGGACCAACATGGCACACTGTATTCAGCTATATCCAGTACAATCTTCAGAACAAGGAACCTGCATTAAGAAGGGTAATTGTATACAGCTCAGGACACCTACCTGTGTTTGCGCTCATGTTGAAAAGCAGAGGAGATGGGAGAGACAGAGAGAGAACATACATACGTGTACACACAAACACACACACAGAGGAAAGGTAGTAGGAAGAGGAGACAAGAGGGTTAGGGATTCTATGAGCCAGTCTACACCCTGAAACTAACCTGTTGCTGACTACAGGTGTTAGCAGTGGGTCCCGCTGGACCCATCTTGAAAACCGTACACCTTGGCTGTTGTCTAACACAAGGTTTTCTGTAGATCTACATCAACATAATATCTAAACCTTTAATGACCACGGCATATACCAGACAAAATTGTCCTCAGCACTGTTGGAGTATCAGTCATTCTTTCTGTAATCAGTTTTGTCCCATCCATACTGGCAGTTAAACAGTTTTCAGCACTGGTTCAAGGGGACCCACTGCTAAATTTGGTTTGTAGACAGCGCTGAGTAGGTTCAAATTAGGAGGCAACTACCCTCAATCACATCCATATCAAAACAAGTTTTCCAAATAAATTACCTCTCTCCACCTTCCTCTAGCATTTTAATAACTGCTATCCTGGGACAGGATAGGAACAGAATCCAGGGGAGAACGAGTATTCACACAGGGACACACAACTGATGCATCCTCCTTCACATTAAATGTACAGTGGCCCACTCCGCATGCACATCCATTAGATCCCATAATGGACAGCTGTACCACATCTCACAGTGTGACACAGTGATGATACCTGGTTTTCACTCAATAAGTAAAAATTAAAGGGTGTTATCACAGCATAACCCACTTCTTTTCTAACAAGCCATTCTATCATTAGAAGTATGATCAGAAGCTGCTGAACTTATTTCCCTGACACATGGTTTGGCAAGTGAGAATAGGTGATCTAGGAAATTGGTGTAGTAATAGGGAACCAGAACCTTCCACTTCTAGTACACTGATTTTAATTCATTCCAGGTCACCACTCAACAGCTGACTTTGGTCACTAGTTTAGCTGAAATAGATCGTTTACCTCAGTCTAATACCTGGATGATAAGTGTCCACATCACAAAATTTATTTTGAGAAGTTGGCAGTATCAATAAGGAGGCCAAAATCTGAGTTCTCCCCTGCAGCTCACCTTGCATCACACTGTTCTATGGATTAAGGTCTTCAGTTTCCAGGGATGTTTATCTAACACCTCTCACCAGCACTAAGTGCCCTTCAATAAAAGTTTTCTGTTGTTTATGTTCGACACTGCTCAGGAAATGCATCAATCCCTAGCCCTTCCCTGTATCATTTCATAAAGTCTTGATTTAAAGAGCATCACAAAAGAAAGATTCCTTAGAAATAGTCTGAAATGTAAACACCCCTCTCACCATCCAGTGTGTATGTGTGAGCAACAGAGACACAGGCTAGTTCAGTTACCTTCTTCTGATACGTCAGACCATTCTGGATTGGGAAACCCATATTGCCCCATCCGAATTCTCCTTTTCATCCCTGGGGAAATGGCTTGTCCGGTGTTGGAGTAAAATGGAGGAAACCCACACAGGCTGTAAGAGAGGTGCATGGAATGGTTATACCTAGGAAATCCACACATTCCTTTGTCCCATATAAAGTCCGACAGCCTATGATTCTTCCAAAGATGGGATGAGTAGTTCAAATATCATGAAAAAGTTATTAATGCAGCAATGGTGTCTGGGATGGAGGTAGGGCAGGACATATGGGTCGAGAGTCTGCTAATAGCTAGCCTACTCTTGTTTATTCATCTGTCCCCATATCTTATACTTACAGAATATATGTGATGACACCAAGAGACCACATGTCACATGATTTGTCATATTTCTCAGGACCAAGGACTTCCGGGGCTGAAGAAGGGAAAAATTAGAAACAATTGATTGCCAGATCTTTTCCTCACCTCTAAACATCAAGTAGTAGTATAAAATAACAACAAATATTTGTTGCAGGAAAAAAATAAGCGATTGCTAGCACTGGGTAATCTTTTCTATTTACAAACTGCTGTGTGGTCTCTATGGAGCTCCAAATGTGCAGGTGTCAATTTGAAAAACTGCACAATTCCTCATTGGCAAATCTCTGCTCAGGAGAAGTCCTGAGCTAAAGTAGCAGAGGGTGCTGCAGCTGAGGACTTTATGGGGATCCAGGATTGGAATAAACAGGAGTGCATATTGCAGAGATTGGAACTGAAGTGCACTGACAGAGCTATGTGGGGAAGTCTTGAACAGCATCTGCCTGGATTGTGGTTGGCTCCAGCCAGAATTATTATACGCCACAGCATCTAATTCTTACAAAAGTACAAAAATGAGAAAAAAGATGTCAGGGGCTCGGGGGATGGGGAAAATTGTTTTTTTCTTAGGCAAAACAAATTGTTTTTAGGTTTGCTTAGTAAGAGAAAGGTTCTCTGGGTAAATGAGCAATTCGTGCTGGTTTATAGAGGTATGGAAAGGGAAAAGTCAGTCTGTTCATGTGCAAATATATAGGACATTAAAATATGTGGATATTAATTCCTTTAACATGTCAGTGTGCTGACCCTATGCATGGTGAGTACAGCTCAATGTTGTTTTCCTAGTGCTGTTTTTCTTTACATGGTTTTTGCCATTATCACTTGAGTTCCCCCCCTCCCCCTGAAGATACTTACCCATTAAAAACATCAAATAGGCTTTCATCTGTATAGCAAAGGGGACCAGTTCTGCCAAAATAGTGAAGGCTTTTTATTATCCCTTCTCATCCCCAAAGAGGTGTTATGAATGCAAACTGACTCAGCCATACAAAAGGCAGAGTGACTTTTCATCCTATCTTGAGGAAATCACTATCCTAAAGATTGCAGTGGGTGTACCCTAGAATTAGTATAAGTACAGCATAATGAGACATTCAGTACGTTGGTACACACTGCTGGATGCAAGGAAGGCAACATTTCAGCCAAGAATAAATTTTGTTCTTGGATTACCAATTCCTCCATTTTCCTAGTTTAAAAATGCACCTTTATAGTTGAGGGAATGATCCATCACCCTGTTTTCTCTCACCATGTTTTTATGCTAAGTGAAGTTTTCCAAGAAAACATCCAATGGTTGTGAAGGCTGGGTTCGGATTATGGATTTTATCACATCAACCCACAGTGAAAAAGCCAACATTACTTCTGTGTACCTAAGTTTGCCATTACATTTTCTCTCTCCTTCCCACGCAGAAGGGCTTGAACTCTGTGTTGGGACTAGGTTAGTTTCCAAGCATGACCTCAATTAAAATTCTGGGTTCCTCCTTTTCATCTCTGTGGGAGAGAAGACGTGCCCTTCACAGCATGGGGAGCTTTCCCGAGGTCTCCAGGCTTGCTGGGATGATTATACATGTGGAGGAGGGCCCCCGAGAAGACTCACCCACATAATACGGAGTGTAACAGGGCGTCTGCAGTGCATTCTGTACAGTGGTCTCTTTGGCAAATCCGAAGTCTGTGAGCTTGAGTACTGCGTTCTTTTCTTTGGATGTGTAAAGTAGGTTTTCAGGCTGCAATGGCACCAAGAGAAAAGGTAATTGCAACAACACAGGAGAAGGGTCTCAAAATAAATTCTGTTGGGTTATACTCCTAATTCATCCACGCGGCCACGAACTGCTGCACTCTCTCTCTCCTCACTTCCCCACCCCAGAGTTAGGAGCATTCCCCTTTCACAGTTGACAGCACCTTTGCCTACAGCAGGCATCAAAATCCTTCCCACCCCAATAATCACAGAAAAATGGGCTCAGTCCTGCACCCTCTGGAGTCAATGACAAAACTCCCATTGACTTCAATGGGTGCAGAACCAGGCTTTCTATGAACTCCTCTTTAGAACATTACGCTTTGGGGGATTATTCTTTCTGACCTACATGGCATCTAAGCTGATGAAGATATCAGTCCATGCTTTGTGTTTCCATGAGGCATTCAGGCAGTAGGAGCTAAGAACCAGGGTACTGGTAACAGCTCATCTTAAGAACTAGATCATGGCCAGTGTCTGACACTACTCTATTAAAACTAACACCAAGATACAGCTTTTCCCCCAAAACTGAACTAATTCTGCCCTTCCAATCTGTGTACTAGCACCTTGCACAGTGCACTCTGAGAGAAGAGGAGGAAGGTTCTTAAGCACTGAATCAAAGGGAACTGGGAGTTCAAGTATTAGTAAGTAAGGACTTTATTTAACTTCACTGGGAGGGAGAAGAAAACACTCTGAAATTACAGTTCTGTACAAAAAAACTTGCTGGCACAAGAAGGCATATATCACATTAGTAGATGTGCAGGTGAATGAGTCCCTGATGGTATGGCTCATACGGTCCTCTGATGGTGTTGCTAGAGTAGATATGGGAACAGAGTAGGCAACAGGGTTTGTTACAGGGATTGGTTCCTGGGTTAGTGTTTCTGTGGTGTGGTGTGTAGTTGCTGGTGAGTATTTGCTTCAGGTTGGGGGGCTGTCTGTAAGCGAGGACTGGCTTGCCTCCCAAGATCTGTGAGAGTGAGGGATCGTTTTCCAGGATAGGTTGTAGATCACTGATGATGTGCTGGAGAGGTTTTAGCTGGGGGCTGTACATGATGGCCAGTAGTGTTCTGTTATTTTCCTTGTTGGGCCTGTCCTGTAGTAGGATGTCTGGTTACCTGTCTCGCTCTGTCAATCTGTTTCCTCTCTTCCCCAGGTGGGTATTGTAGTTTTAAGAATGCTTGATAAACATCTTGTAGGTGTTTGTCTCTGTCTGAGGGATTGGAGCAAATTCGGTTGTATTTTAGGGCTTGGTTGTAGACAATGGATGATGTGATGTGTCCTGGATGGAAGCTGGAGGCATGTAGGTAAGTATAGCGGTCAGTAGGTTTCCGGCATAGGGTGGTGTTTATGTGACCATCACTTATTTGCACTGTAGTGTCCAGGAAGTGGATCTCTTGTGTGGACTGGTCCAGGCTGAGGTTGATGGTGGGGTGGAAATTGTTGAAATCCAGGTGGAATTTTTCAAGGCCCTCCTTCCCATCTTCATCATATGGACCCACGGGTTAAAATTAGAAGGAACAGCACAGCAACTACACACCCCGCCACAGAAACACTAACCCAGGAACCAATCCCTGTAATAAACCCCATTGCCTACTCTGTCCCCATATCTACTCTAGCGACACCATCAGAGGACCCAACCACATGAGCCACACCATCAGGGACTCATTCACCTGCACATCTACTAATGTGATATATGCCTTCTTGTGTCAGCAATGCCCCTCTACCATGTACATTGGCCAAATTAGGCAGTCTCTACGTAAAAGAATAAATGGACACAAATCAGACATCAGGATGGTAACATACAAAAGCCAGTAGGAGAGCTCTTCAATCTCTCTGGACATTCAGTAACAGACTTCAAAGTAGCCATACTACAATGAAAAAACTTCAGAAACAGACTTCAAAGAGAAACTGCAGAACTAAAATTCATTTACAAATTTAACACCATTAATTTGGGCTTGAATAGGGACTGGGAGTGTCTGGCTCACTACAAAAGCAACTTTCCCTCTCTTGGTATTGACACCTCCTCATCAATTATTGGGAGTGGACCACGTCCAACCTGACTGAATTGGCCCCGTCAGCACCAGTTCTCCACTTGTAAGGTAACTCCCTTCTCTTCATGTGTCAGTATAATAATGCCTGCATCTGTAATTTTCACTCCATGCATCTGAAGAAGTGGGGTTTTTACCCACGAAAGCTTATGCCCAAATAAATGTGTTAGTCTTTAAGGTGCCACCGGACTCCTCATTGTTTTTGTGGATACAGTCTAACACGGCTACCCCCCTGATACCTGAGTTCTGTACACAGATATGCCCTCTTCCACACTGGGGTTATTAGGATGGAAGAAACATGTTTTGAGGAAGGACTTGAAGGAGGAGGGAATTGAGGGATGGCTAACCAGTTTGTACCATCTCTGCATTAGCCTGCTGTGCATTGGCACGTGTTGTGTAGCCAGCTGGCATCTAGTTCTCATGTTTATGGTTGGCATTGGCACAAACTCAGCTCCGCCAAAGTACATGGAATTTAGTCCCTTAACTTGTAAATCATCCTCCAAGTCCCTCTTTAAAACACACTCCTTCCATGAGCCCTATAAACCCTAGTCCTCCTTTCAACTAAATGTGAACAGAAATACATGCTAGAAAACACACACACAAATTAATAAATTGTGGAATGAGAATAGGACAGGTGCTAACCCTCACCACTAAATCACTTGTTCTTTGTTACATCCCATCCCTCATTTGTACACTGAGTATTTAGATTGTAAGCTCTTTGGGGGCATGTGTCTTATCTTTATTTTGTCTGTAAAGTGCTTAGCACACTATAAACACTATGTAAATACAGTAATTTAATAGCAAAAGCCTGCCAAATCTACCCCACTAAATAGGCTGGCAAATATTACCTAGTACCTTAATTCAGTTCTGCATGGTAGTGTTAAATGAGCTCCCCCTACTCCTCCTGATTCTGAACTCGGCAATAACATTATATTTGAAAAGTTGCATTTACATGTGGACTACCTCAGAGCTGAGTTTGCAAGAGCTGTAAGCAGTGCCACTGCCATAACAGATGGGTGCTAACCATAAAACACATCCTACATATAAAGTGGGCTTGCACAGAAATGGTACAGGTGTGTCAAATGTTTATTTCAGGACAGGCTGTATGTCCTCTGCTGAATGGGACTGAGGCATTTCAGTGATGCTGAGGAACACTAAATAGCCAGGGGTATAGTTCTACATGGCCTTATGGAGAGGATGGCTGAGTGCACCAACTCCTGTTTTGCAAGTGTGTATACTCTATGCAGGCCAGGCATTCTTGCTTCTCTGGAACAGCCTGAGGTTCTTACCACTATTCTAAATCAGGGTCTGAAATCCAGACCTACTTTCTGGAATGATTCTCTTCAGTACTGTGCCACAAATAATTACCAGGTACTAGCAATACATGATGCTCAAGCGCAGCCAGACCTTCCAACATCATCCTCATTTTCATTAGCAATTTTAAAACATTCTTGAAGAGAGACAGCCAACTTAAGAAATATTCAGACAGGAGTGCAAAAAATTTTTTTTACCTGCTGTTGTTACAGCACCTCAGATTGCTAATGAAAAGTGATTAGATTTTAAAAAATCATAGAATCATAGTAATGTAGGCCTGGAAGGGACCTTGAGAGGTCATCTAGTCCAACCCCCACACCCTGAAGCAGGACCAAGCATAACATCCTAGATCATCCCTGACAGGTGTTTGTTTGTCTTACCTGTTCTCAAATACCTCCAGTGACAGGGATTCCAGAACCTCCCTTGGTAACCCATCCCACTACTCAACTTCCTTATAGATAGAAAACATTTCCTAATATCTAACCTAAATCTCCCTGACTGAAGATTAAGCCCATTATTTCTTGGCCTACCTTCAGTGGACATAAAGAACTATTGATCACTGTCCTTTTTATAACATTCCTTAACCTATATGAAGATTTATCAGGTTCCCCTCAGTCTTCTTTTCTCAGAACAAAACATACCCAGTTATTTTAATATTTCTTTATAGGTTAGTTTTTTAGACCTTTTAAAATTTTTGTTGCTCTCCTCTAGATTCTCTCCAATTTGTCTACATCTTTCCTAAAGTGTGTTGCCCAAAACTGGATACAATATTCAGCTGGAGCGTCACCTGTGCTGAACAGAACAGGACAATCAACTCCCTTGTCTTACGTATAACAATCCTGTTAATACAACCCAGAATGATATTAGCCTTTTTTTTATAATTAGATCATACTGATGACTCATATTCAATTTGTGATCCACTATAACCCCCAGATATTTTTCATCTGTACTGTGTCTAGCAGTTGTTCCTCATTTTGTAGTTGTGCATTGGATTTTTCCTTCCTCAGTACTTTGTAGTACTTTGTCTCAAATCAACAAGATGAAATTCAATAAAAGGCCAATTCTCAAATTTGTCAAGGTCATTTTGAATTCTAATCCTGTCCTCCTGTCCTCCTTGCAACCCCTCCCAATTGGTATCAGCTGTAAATTTTATAAGCATACTCTCCACTCTGTTTTCCAAGTCATTAATGAAAATGTTGAACAGTACCAGACCCAGGACTGACCCCCTAATACCCTCCCAGTTTGACAGCGAACCATTGATAACTCAATAGCTCTTTGAGTACGACCTTTCAACAAGTTGTGCACCCACTTTATAGTGTGGGCCACATTTTCCTAGTTTGCTTATGAGAATGTCATGTGGGAATGTGTCAAAAGCCTTACTAAAATCAAGATATATCACATCTACTGCTTTCCCCTGTCTCCTAGGTCAGTAACCCTGTCAAAGAAGGAAATTAGGTTGGCTTGGCATGATTTGTTCTTCACAAATCTATATTTGCTGTTATTTAGCACCTTATTATTCTCTAGTTGTTTCTAAACTGATTGTTCACTAATTTGTTCCGGTATCTTTCCAGGTATCAAAGTTAAGCTGACTGGTTATAATTCCCCAGCTCCTCTTTGTTCCCCTTTTTAAAGATTTGCCCTTCTCCAGTCCTCTGAGAACTCATGGAGGACAGGTGAGGTCCCAAAGATAATTGCTAACAGTTCTCAGATTGCTTCAGCGAGTTTCTTAAGTACCTCAGGGTGCATTTAATCAGGCCCTGCCAACTTGAATACATCTTAAATATCTAAATATTCTTTAACCCATTTTTTTCCTATTCTGGCTTGTGTTCCTTCCCTTTGTTGTTAATATTGTGTTAAGCATCTGGTTACATTGAAACCTTTTTTAGTGACGACCAAAACAAAACACCCCAATCTTCTTCATTTCTTCCATCATTAGCTCTCTTTTTCCACTAAGTAGTGTACCTATGCTTTCCTTCATCTTTTTCTTGCTCCCACTGTATTTATAAAACCTCTTCTTACTGTCTTTTATATTCCTTGCTTGATGTAACTCATTTTGTACCTTAGTCTTTCTGATTTTGTCCCTACAGATTTGCACTGTTCTTTTGTGTTCATCCTTAGCAATTTGTCCATGTTTCCCTGTAGGATTCCTTTTTGATTTTCAGGTCATTAAAGCAGCCATACTGATTTCTTGCTAGTCCTACTGTCTCTTCTTCGCAACAAGATAATTTACTGTTGTGCCTTTAATATTGTCACTGAGAAATTGCCAGCTCTTCTGAATTCTTTTTTCCTTAGATTTTCTTCCCTTGAGACCGTACCTACTAGTTCTGAGTTTTCTGAATCTGCTTTTTCAAAGCCCATTGTCCTTATTCCACTGCTCTCATTCCTTCCTTTCCTTAGAATCATGAAATCGGTCATTTCATGATCAGTTTCACGCAAGTTGCCTTCCTCCTTCAGATTTGCAACCAATACCGCCCTGTTAGTCAGGATCAAGTCTAATATTAATTTCTCTTCCCCCTCCCCAGTTTGTTTATTTTGTGTAGAACTGGTTTCATACTTTCCTCTACACAGGCAGTTTCTCCTTTTTTTGTGTTCTTTCTGAAAACATAAAATAGGAAAATACGATTCTGAAACTACAAAAACTGATAAGGGGACTTCAGGTGCGGGTGCAGTATCTGAAACAACTTAATACATTTTTTTAAATTAACTAGACTTCAAGTTGAATGTCTCTTTAATACCAGTTATGACTACCTAGATCTTTCTATTTTGCATATGTAACTGAAAACCATTGGCCTTGATGTGGGTGGGTATTCAGACCCTGAACTGATTGGGCATGAACAGATCCTCCCCACACTGGCGTGAAACAGGAACACTTTGGCCACCTTACTGCAGGGGTGCTGGAACAATTTGTACAGTGGGGCTGCTGAGAGCCATTGAACGAAACTGTAAACCCTGTATAGAAAGGAAACCACTTCAAGCCAGGGGATGTGGCAGCACCCCTACTTCCAGCACCTATGCTGTACTGTATTCATAAATGTTATATAGATCACCACCATCCACTTGTTTTCAGTTTAACTTTTCTCCCCTGCATAGGCACATTCAGGCCTCACCTTGACATCTCTATGGGCAATGTTCATTGCATGCAGATACTGGATGGCTGTTCCGATGTCTCTCATTATCTCAGAGGCCTCTATAAATATAATTTTAGAGAAAGGTCATATTAACATTCCCACCGTAGCTCAGAGATATGCTTGGGAATGTTTCTGAGTTACATCCAGCTTGTCTGTATACAGGGCTAGTGTCAACGCTGAAAAACCTAAAATTAGCCTCAACAGCTGTGTTTTTGTTTTGAAGGCAATCATACCCCACAATCCCCCGGCAGCTCAGCCATTCTCATGAGCAGGCACAGTAACTTAAATAGTTGAGACTCCTGCTCTGTGTGTACTTGTAAATTAATGCTCTGCTGTGCTCATCAGAACAGAGTACTAAGGGCACAGCAGAGTGATGGAGCAATGTCCAAGATCATGAAGAAAGTGCCCCTGGATATATTTTTGGGTTGCCCAGCAGAGAAGCTTAACTAACAGTGCACACCTACTTCTGCAGGGGCTAAAAATTCTTTTAGCATCAGATCATCATCATAATATAATAATATCATGGTAGGTTACATTTTTGGTCCTCAGCAGCCTTAACAGTGTCTCCTCATATAAAAATTAAAGTGAATTAGCCATTTTATGCTGCACAGCCTATCCTAGTATATTTTTTCACCAGTTTATTTTTATGTCTAATTTCTGCACTTGATACATACTCCAGCAGGAAATTCTAGTGGCTAGTGAGCTGACTGTCCCCCCAGCAACAGATTTCATGAAGTGGAGCCTGAAAGAGTTCATTGACTTGCGGCAGCCAGAAGAGCTTTATGTGGGAGGTCATTTCAGAGAAAGAGGGTTGTGGCCTCCCCCAGCTCTGTGTGCTGAACAGCTATTCTAGAGCAAGCGCTAGTTTTGGCTTCAACCCCCTAAGGTACTTCACCTGCAGACTCTCTCTCATTTTCTCTGTTCCCACTGTTATGGGTCAACACTGTCTTAAATTCACAAGACTACATAAATATCTATATTATTCAACATTATCTGAATTAACAGAGGTCAGAGTTAATATCTTTAACTTGGCTGTTCATTTCCTGCACAGGTAGGAGCATAAATAAAGTGATGCTCTCAGCTTCAGAGGCTGGAGGGGAAAACCAAGATTATTTTACTGTAACCAGGCAAACCTAGTTTATATAGACCCATCTGGGTATAAAGCAAATCTCCTGCTTTGGCTGGAATATCCAGGTCTGGACTGATACAGAGATGTCTTGCTTGAGGGCACAAACTGTGCCTTGTCAGGCAGAAACAATCAAAGGGAGGAAAAATGCATCCCATTTGGAAGCTGTGAGGTTAAAACCTTGCATACCCTTCTCCTTTACTACCTAGGCCCTGAGCACTGTGAAGCTATCTGCTAGGTGGGTGGAGAGTGCGATCTTGGGAGGTCCCTCAAAGAAAGAGGGATATTAATTTCTCAGCGCCTGTTGTGCAAGTGGAGTATTTTTCTCTTGAAGTCCCCGAAGGTTTGTGAATGGGTATCTGGGAGAAAACACTCGAGGTATATAATGCATAAAAGTCATGTTGTTATCAGGGTAGAATCACCTATAGTCACAGCACCATTCTTTCCCTCTGGAGTCTTGTATCTGACAGAACTACACAGTACACTCCTTAGAACTGCATCCAGTTCATGTGCTCCACATGTATCACTCATGCCTCTTGAGAGATTCATCATAGACTAGATATTAGCATAGGAAACTGGGAATCAGAAAACCTGGCCTCTATACCAGCCTTGCACAATGGTCACAATAATTTACAACCCAGGTATAAATTCCACTCACCTACCCATTTCATGAGGACAATAATGAAACAACGCTAATAATATTTTACTCTTCAATAAAAGCAACCCACTTCTCTGGCAGTGAGTGGGCAAGTAGAATTTTGCAGTCATGTGCATTTATGGTACTGTCCAAATAGTAAGTAATAATAATAATTAAATAAACAACAACAAGCCTTTTGTGTTCCAGGCTCTCTTACTGATTCACTGTGGGACCTTAAACAAGTCATGTTGCCTTTCTGTACTAAGTGTTTGTTATAACCATTTATTCACAACACAGCTGAACACAACTGATGCTACTCAAGGGAGGGACTGCATGTCAGGATGGGGGTACGCTGGCAGAGCTGTGTGAGGACCAGGAATTAGAACAGCAGGGGCTGCTGCAGTTTAGTACTGAAGTGTATAAGCAGATGTATGTCAGGAAGTTTTCGTCTAGCTTTCCACATTATGCCTAAATCTAGCCAATTCTGATAGCTTCTCATTTTCTTGAGCTGTGACATTAAATTGTTTTAAATATAAAAAATAGAAATTTAAAACAAGAGGAAACAAAACCGAACCCAGTAAAGTTCCTGCAGAAACTACGCAAACATTTTCCATTTATTTTGGGTAGGGAGGGAGGGTGAAGGAAATAAAACCTCACAGACTTTCTCATGACATTCTACCTTTCTCTGTGAAAGCTTGGTCTCCTCGCTCCTGGATCCTACTGAACAGCTCCCCTCCCTCCATGCTGAAACAGAGAACACATACAAAACAAAATCAGGGGGGCGAGCAAAAGAAAATCTCCATCAGAGTGTGCATCATCTTGTGTGCATGGACCTGCAGCAACTATGGTTTTATGTAAGCTAGGTAACCTGCCTGCCTGTCTCTGAGACTTGAACTTGCTAAATAATCTGTTCCTGATAGGTCCAGTGCAGATTGCTGCCTGCTCTGCCATTAAATTAAAAAACAACAACAACAACAACAAAACAGGAGTTTTGAGGCCTGTGATTTAATATGTAGTGAGGCATTTCCCAGAAAACATAATCACTGACATTGGTAACATGCCACACATCTCTGCTGGGAGACCAGAAATGACAGGTCAGATGCTGGTTCAGAAGGCTGATAGCAATTCTTGTGGTCTTACTGCACTGCAAAAAAGTTCTTTAAGGTTTGGGGATGAGAAAAACAAACGAAGCAAGCAAGCAAATAAGGAACTGATAAGAGAGATATTAAACTGCCCTCACCCCCCTCCCGGAGGAAGTCACCATTGCGACAGTGGCACCAAGAGGGTAGGGGACAGTGGGAAGAATTAGGTATAGTTATAGCCTGAGGGGAGCCAAATGACCTTATAAGGACAGTCAGCCCCCACGAGAATGTGTTGAGGAAAGTGACAGATGCACGTTTGAATATATGTATTAATTACACCCATGTTTCCATAAAGATACTTTTTTCTGAGTGCAAAGGAAGGTTAGTTTCATGATTAGTTTTCTTGTTCCTCCCACAGACAGGCTGCTTGGAGCAGCTGCAGGTTTCCCCATAAATCCTGTAAAGAGAGAGATGCACGAGGCTACTGCATGGCAAGGCTCTGCAGCCAGGACTGCTCCCAGCTCTTACAGCCAGCGGTCACATTCCCTCTACTCTCCTGAATGTGGATCGGGGGGAAGGGAGGACTTCCCTGGTTCGTACCATTCCATGACGATGAGGAGGCATCTTTTCCCCTGGTGTATGTTCTCGTACACATCCAGAATGTGGACAATATGGGGACACCCTGACGCCCTCCAGTGATGATCCACCTCCTGTCGTGCTTTCGGACTGTCATACAGGAGCTGTAAGGAGACAGGAGAGAGCAACGCTATCAGTCCAAGCCGGGGTTCTCAAACTATGGGGCAGGCCTCCCAAGGGAGACATGGGAATGTGTCATGGCAGGTGCGATCTGTGTGCTCCCCTCCCTCCCCCACCCCGCTTTAAGAGCTCTGTCAGCCCCAGGCAGCCAGAGCTTGTGCAGAAGGGCCGTGCACACCCTGGATGTGGGGATAAACAGGACAGCCATAGCTCCCGGGCTCTCCTCCCAGCCCCACAATCCGTCACCGGGATGCGGTGGGACTCCAGCTGTTAGCCCCAGGGTGGCAGCAGCAGCACAGAAGTAAGGGTGACAATGGGGTGCTAAGTCCGCTGTGAAAAGTGATATTGACGAATGTCACTTTTGACATTGCCTCCCTTACTTCTGTGCTGCTACTGGTGTGGTGCTGCCTTCAGAGCTGGGTGGCAGTATATGTACTTGTGGGAGAGGGGCGTAAACGACTACAGACAAAAAGAAGGGGGGCCCGATCAAGTAAATTTGAGAACCACTGGTCTAAGCTATTCTGCTTAAATCTAGTACCTAGGGTTCAAACAGCAGCGGCACTCAAGACTGTGGCAGGAATCCTCTTTGGCTGTCCTCTCAGCCCATAGGATGCTAGCCCATCCTGAGATGTTTTATGCTATCAGGACCGACAAGCTTCCTGGACTAGTGGGAAGGCTACAGAGGGCTATTGTTCCTTGGAGAAGAAAGGGGCTGTGGCTGCAAGGAGGAGGGGCGGCATTGGGATTCCTAGATGGAGGCAGTCCTACCCTACCCACTGCTTGCTAGGAACGTTCCCTTCCTCACTGGCTTGTGTGGGATCCTAACACTGCCACACACATAGAGAAGCGGCTCTGCTCAGAGCAGCAGCTGTGGGAAGGGATTTCTTGGCATGAGACCAGAAGAGGCACCATGCAGAGAGGCTGGTCAGCCAGTGAAGTTGGACAGGTGGGGAAAGAATGTGACGCTGTTCACCTGCTGGAGGGAGTGGGGGCAACAGAGGGGCAGGGGGTAGTTTCGTGTAGCTGGCAGGGTAAGTGAGCCAGGGCTGCTGAGGGAGCTGGAGCAGCATTGACTTGGTTCCTGTCCCTCACCTTAAGAAGAACAGACACATCCTTGGGGATCTAAGGGTTAAAGCATTAGCATCTAATAGCAGCGAGAGGCTAGCACTGCTCTTGGGCTTCTCCATAATAGAAGCAACTGGTAGTGTGAATGAAGTAGGAGGCCGCAGCTGTCCAGACGATTTTGAAGGTTAGCAACTCCTCCTCCCCAGTCCAGCCACCATGGAGCCTGGAAAATTTAAGGTGCACTACAGAGCCCTAAAACGTAGTGAGATTTTAAAAGTGTGCAGTGACTGTGTATACAGTCCTCCGTTTCTGAGTATGCTCCTTGAGTATTAACAAACCTCTAATGTTCCCAGGGCTGGCTAGATACTCAAGCTTCTTCTCTATTATATGCGGTGACATATAATATTATAACCCCCTCAGAAGGTAGGTTAGGTTAGAGATTAGCTTTCCTGATCACAGGGAGCTCTGCACAATAAGAAATATATTCCCTCCCTCTCCAAAAATATTCTGAGAAGCTTTCTGATATTACCATTCTAATAATTCATCTGCCAGAAAACACCATGACTGAAAATGAACTGTGCGAGCCAGATCTGATGCCTGGTGTTCTGCATGAAACACAACTGTATACTGGCAGGCAGGAGACCTGAGTTCTATTCCAGACTCTTCTACTGACCTGTGGCGTGACGTGGGGCAAGTCACTTCTCTTGGGCTTGTCTACACTGGGGCATTCGGGAAAATTAATCTGAATTAATTAAAGGTGCGTTTGAAGCAGATTAGTGAAACTCCTGCATTGAAGTGCTGTGTGAACACCCTTGTTCAGAACTGAAGTGGTTTTAATTCTGTT
This sequence comes from Natator depressus, assembly GCF_965152275.1. Taxonomy (NCBI): domain Eukaryota; kingdom Metazoa; phylum Chordata; order Testudines; family Cheloniidae; genus Natator; species Natator depressus. The sequence continues at coordinate 44,667,695 of NC_134240.1, read as the reverse complement.
TACCTTAATTCACTTCCAAGGTGAATTAAGCTAAACTGAATTAAGACCACTTTAATTATGAATAACAGCATCCACACAGGGATTTAATGCAGTTTGATTAATCCACTTCAAATTCATACCTTTAGTTAATTCAGATTAACTTTACTGGATATCCCTGTATAGACAAACCTTCAGTTTTGACTCCTCTTCCACTCCTTCCCCCTGTTTTGTCTATTTAGACATTGTAAATTCTTTAAGGCAAGGACTGTCTCATACAGTGCATCAGTATAGTGATTAGCATAATGGGTCTTGATATTGGTTGATGCCTTTCAGTGCTAATGTAATATTAGCATTAACAGGACTGGAGAAACAATGAAACTGGCTCTCCACACACTATTTTCAAACGCACAAAGTGAAAAAAGGAAAAAGAAAATAATTTTCTCTAATTTCTTTCAGTCACTGGGGTCTTAGCAGTTAAGTATAGCAATAGTAGGTGAAATATTTTCAGACAAATTGGCAACATCATTATCATTGGCTTTATGAGGCCAAAGCGTATCTCATGTCTCATTCGTTTATTATATTAGATCAAAACGGAACTGAAGATACTTGTTGAGAACAAGTATCGAAATGTATTCTGTCATTAATACACTAGGCAATTAGAGAAAGAAGCATGGTCTAAAGGTTGGAGCAAGGAACTGATAGCAGCAGTTCTGGTTTCTTTTCCAGGCACAGATACTGACTCTCCATGTGACACTGGGCCAGCCATTTACCCTCTGTGCTTCAGTTCTCCCTTCTGTAAAATGGGGGCAGCAATACAAAACTACTTCACGGGGCCTTGTTATGCATAAATCAATTAAATATTTGTGAAGTACTTTGAGATCCTTAGCTATCGCCCCTTTCTTCCTGGCAGCAGCCCCTGTTCTGGATGCAGGGAGGAGGGAGATGGGAGACATCGGAGTGACTATGGCGTTTCTACATTACTTGGGGATTCCCCCAGGCAGGAGACTTTAGGAAATCTTCACGCTCCTGGAGGTGGTGGAAAGCTGTCTCAGTGCAGCTGAAGATGAGGCTCACAGTCTCTTCCAAGGACCTGCCTCCTCTTTAGTTAAATGGCCAGGGATCCCACTGAGCACCATGGGCCCCAAACTTCTCCAGCTCCTTTCCGAAGATACAAAAGCTCCACAAAGTGTGAGATGTTCACTGCTGTAGGGAGTCTGCATTGCAACATTATTCCTAAACTCAGGACACCTGCACCAGGCCATAAAGGCTTCTTCCAATGCCATCAGTTGTGACCTGAGTTCACCCTTCATAGCCATCCTCCCACCAGCCTCAATATGGCCTGGTTTCCAATACATACTATTTCTCAAAGAAAAGTCTGATCCAATTTAGATTTATATAATAAAAAAAAAGACAGCCTATTAGCAGGTCCAAGTGCAGTAACTGTACTTCTTTCAGTCATCAGTCCATTCAGCCTGTTCTTTCCCTCACTACCACTATGCTGTAGCTCAGTGGCCCTGTCCATGTGGATTTTCCCCTCTGCCTTTCCTGATTTGGGCTGTTGCCTAAAGGTCTAATTAAAAGCTCATTGAGCCACATGTGCAATAGCAAAGCCCAAACATCCTCAGGGCTCTCTCTCTCTAGCCAAGATACTTAGAGAAGCTTCTTAAGAGTATACTGACCTTTGCTGCCCAGATGTTGCTGATGTAGCACCATTTCTTTCTATGATGCCTCAAATCCCACTCACCTTTCCTGTGTTTCTGCCCCCTGCCCCCTTGATATTTCAGAAAAGCCCAGAAAGCCACTTGCCTCTCACTGAAAACAACGAGGAGACCTTGTGGCACCTTAGAGATTAACAAATTTATTTGGGCATAAGCTTTCATGGGCTAAAACCCACTTCTTCAGATGCATGGAATGAAAAATACAGTAAGCAGTATATATACACAGCATATGAAAAGATGGGAGTTGCCGTACCAAGTCGGGGGGTCAGTGCTAACAAGGCCAATTCAATTAAGGTGGATGTGGCCCAGTGGACAAGAAGGGGTGAATATCAAAAGAGGGAAAATTACTTTTGTAGTGCTATCAAGGCCAACGCAATCAAGGTGGACGTCGGCCATTTCCAACAGTTGATAAGAAGGTGTGAGTATCAGCAGAGGGAAAATTACTTTTTGTAGTGACCCATCCACTCCCACTCTTTCTTCAGGCCTAATTTGATGGTGTCCAGCTTGCAAATTAATCCCAGTTCTGCAGTTTCGCTGAAGTCTGTTTTTGAAGGGTTTTTTTTGAAGAATTGCCACTTTTAAGTCTGTTATTGAGTGTCCAGGGAGACAGAAGTGCTCTCCTACTGGTTTTTGAATGTTACAATTCTTGATGTCTGATTTGTGTCCATTTATTCTTTTGCGTAGAGACTGTCCAGTTTGGCCAATGTACATGGCAGACGGGCATTTCTGGCACATGATGGCACGTTTCACATATAAGGACAGTTAGAAGGAGGTCACGGTTTTGTTATTTTCTGTTTGCTTATTTCGGGAAAGGGAAGTAAGAACAGGAAAGCAGGAAAATTAGTGAAAGCAGTGAAGCAATTGCGAAGTTGGAGCTTTTTAGGCTTCAGTCTGCAGAAAAGGAGAGGGAGCACCAGAGATTATTGCAAGAGAAAGAACTGGAGATAAAAGAAAAAGAGAGAGAGAAGAGAAAGAGTAAGGGAGTGGGAAGAAAGAGAAAGAGAGAGAGAGAGCGAAAACACCAACTGGACCTGCTAGAGAAGCAGAACCAGAACCCCCTGACCCCAACTAGTCCCATCACTCCAAAAATCCACATGTAAGTGGGGGAATAGTCCCGCTATTGTGGGGAACTTTCCTGGCTTCTGCACTACCCCGGTGAAGTGGGCTAGCAAAAGGATCTGAGTCCTCGCTCCCACTTCCTTTACCCAGTGGCCTCCTTGCCACTCCCCTTCCACTCTCCTGTCTGGCAGAGTCCTCGTAACCCCAACAAGGCTGGGCCCAGGATTCCGAGGGGGCTCGACCCCCAACCCTGCTGCGGTCACCTAGGACAGGGGCTAGGGCGTCCCCACTCCGGGGTACTCTCTCTGCACTGGGCACTTCTCTGACCCACTGATTATTACATATAATTTGAAGCAAATGCAATTTATTTAATCAACAATTAATTTTAAAAAGAATAAGGGGAAATGGGAAAGGTTAAAGGAAACACATCAACCCACTCTGTGGCAGGGAACATCACAAACAGTGTCTCTGGAATGTCAGGGCAGTTCACAGTCTGTTCCTTGTAAGTCCCACGCCTCCTTCTTAGGCCCTGGCTGTGCTGCAGGGATGCTGTGGGTTGGACACTTGCTCTGGTGGTGGCCACATGCTCTCAGGCTCTACATGGCAGGGCCCTTCTTCCCAGCGTTGCCCCCACCCTGTCAGGGTTACATATCCCCCTCCGAGTCTGGCCTGCAGAGCCTCCTGGCTGAGGTGTCTCCCTGTGCTGGGCCCACTGCCCAGGGTCCCCCCCTCGCTTTCCCCAGCTGCTCACGACACCCGGCTCCGGACTGCTCCAGCCCCAGCTCCAGCTCCAGCTCCACTCTACCTCAGCACGGCTGCTGCTCTGCCTCCAGCTCCCTGGGCTGCTTCTCTGGCCCTCTGGTTCTGGTTGCTGCAGCTCTGCTCCCAGGACAGGTCTGCTCTGCAGGCTGCTTCTGTGACTCTGCTCCCAGCACTGACCTGCTTCCTGGGCTGCTTTTCTGGCCCCTCTGACTGTGATTGCTGCAGCTCTCCTCCCAGGGCAAGTCCGCTCTCTCTGGGCTGTGCGTCTGGCTTTGGGGCTGCAGCTCTGCTCCCAGGACAGGATCTGCTCTCTCTGGATCTGGCACAACTCTGCTCCCCAGCTCAGCTCGGGCCCCTGCTTTCTCCTTAGCTCGGCCCCACTCTGTCTGACCCCAGCAATTCCAGCTCACATGGAGGACAGGACCTCCCTGGCCTCCTGACTCCCTGATTAGCCTGCCCGCCCTGTCATTCAGGCTGACCTGGAGCATTGGCCTCTCCCCATTGTTCCTGGGGACTGCCAGTCTCAGCATCATGATTCCCCATCGACCCTTCCCCTTTGAGTACTGGGAGCTAGCAACTAAAACACCCCCACTGAATGTTAGTAAGGGGGCAACTGTCCCCTTACACACAAATGGAAACACTTATGTCCTGCATACAGTGAGACCGATGATATTGCTGAATAGCTGACTACCTTCAAAAGGCTGTGTGTAATTCATTAAATCCCTGATGATAAGAGAGTTCCTACCCTGATTGTGAAATTAACTTGTAAAGCTCAAAATGTATTCAATGGAATGCCTATTGAAGATGCTTTAGTTTAGACTATTGTAAATTTAAAGATACTGTTTTGCGAAGTTTTCAGATTACCCCTGAAACATACAGAGTTAAATGTAGGAATCTTAAGAGGGATATTGGTATGAGTAATGGGGAATATGTAAACAAAATGAAAGATTTGTTGGGAAAATGGGTGAGGGGTAGAGAGGTGGCAAATTTTGATGGAATGTTGGATCTTTTGCTCAAGAGCATTTCCTAAGCATATGTAAGGCTAAGGTAAAGCAGCTATCTATGGGACAAAGATCTAAAGTCTGTGGATGAGATGGCTTTTTTAGCTGATGCCTTCGAACAGAATCAGGCCTCTATTGAAGGCAGGCCACGGAAAGAGGGGTTTAGAACTGGTGGGAAGGGAGGATCCCATTTTGCCCCTGGGAAGAGGGAAGGGGGCTGGGAGCCTAAACAGTCTCTTACCCAAAAACATTCCTCTACTGGTAACTCCTATCCCAAATCTCCTGTAAAAGTAGAAGAGCCCAAAAGGTGCCATCAGTGTAATTCCACTGATCACCTGAGGAATAGCTGCCCTGTGCTAGGAGGAAGTGGGCAACCAATAGCTCATGTTAGTTCTGCTGTCCTCAACACAGAACCCCCCCCAAGCAATTGAAACCTATCATATTGGTTTTGTGAGGTTGGCCTCTGCAGAACCAGATATGGAGCATGTTAAGGCTGTCCAAATTGATAACAGGGAATACTTGGGGCAGAGGGATACAGGGGCCCAGATCGCTCTGGTTAAGCAGAGTGTGGTCCCAAAGGCCAGTATGTTGCCTGGCCAAATGGCAGAGATTGTGGGGGTGGGTGAAAGCAGATTCCTCATACCACTAGCTAAAAATCCATGTGGTTTGGGAAGGTTTGGAAAGTGTTTTGACTGTGGGGGTAATGGATCACCTCCTATTCGACCTGCTCCTTGGTAATGATTTTTTCCGTGTAGCTCAGGTTAAAGTATTTGCCTGCAGCAGGAGGGAGTGTTATACTGGGATCCCCGAGGGAAAGGGTAAGGTCTCAGGAACTGCTGAGAGAATGGGAGAGAGTCTCCTCGATTCTTCTGCAGCTGGGGGAAGCCACATGCTTCCAGGTGGGAGGGTGGTTGAGATCAACTCCTACACTGCAGCTGGAAGCAGCACCACATCAGGAAGGGATGGGGGTGTAATGCCTGCCAGAGAGAGAACTGTCCTGGTTGTTAGCTGCCAGCAGATCACAGCTGAAACAGCGGCAAAACCGGCTCTAGGGAGCATAGAGCAATGTGTCCCAGAGGAGAGCCCAGAGAAGGGGCAGGGTATCTCAGAAACCACTGAGGATTCCTGTGACTCTGTAACACAGGGAAGCAGGGTGCTTCCAAGTATGGAAGGGGCTGAGACTGGCTCCTTTCCAGCACAAGGCAACATGACCTCAGGTGCAGGGACAGGAGAGGTGTTGTCAGTGATTAAGGAAACTGTCCCACTTGTTAGCTGGCAGAATTCTGCAGCTGAACAAAAGACAGAACCCTTCTTAGGCAGCCCAAAGAACTGTGTCTTAGGAGGGGGCCCAGAGGAGGAAACTGGGGAAGGAATAGTGGGGGTACAGGAATGTCTCCTCACTAGTCACTTGGGGCAGGATGCCTAGGACACTAGGAGGATGGCTGTGTCAGCATCTGTGCACCTAGGCACTCCGCCCGTGACCCAGGTTTTGAGGCGGAACTGTAACTGACCTCCTAGAGGGAAGCAGTCACGCAGCTGACTTCTCAGGGACAGAGAAAGGGGTGATGGAGGGTACCCCAATCCAAATCCCAGTTTTTCAGAATGCTATTTCTGATAAGGTTTTGGAAAGTAACCGTGTGTCTTTAAATCAAGATGCAGCTCCCATGCTTGTGATAACAGAGGAGTTGGGATCAGAAAATTGCCAGGTAGTAGTTTGCCAGAATACAAATAACCCAAATGACAGAGAAGGGGGTGTTTTTCCCCAGGCTGGTGAGACACAGAGAGGAGTTATGGGAAAGCTGCTGGGAAAAGGTGAATCTGATCAAAGGGTAAACACACCTAGCCCAGAGAACACAGATCACAGCCCTCTAGGGGGCAGGGAAGGACTCAGTGCTGGGAGGGGGAAACACAGGGTAACCCCAAAAGGGGAGCTGGATTTTTTACATATGTACAGTCCTGGGGTTGGGAGATCGCTCCCCAAAGGGCCAGCCAATGTGCAGGATCCCCCTGGACCCTTATCTTACCAGACCCTGAGACATCAAAATGCCAGAAACATGATTAAATTAAGAGCCAACAAAAAGGGAAACACTGGAGGGAAAGAGAAGCCAGTGACTGATTACATGGGAGAGAGTCAAAGGACACCACGGATAATGAACAAACTAACCTCAAATTACACTAACTGAACAGAGGGCACGGTATCATAAAGATACTTGTAAACACCCATCTGTGATAAAAATGTTGGTATTAATGTTAAGTTTTGGGGATAAGAATTTCAACACAGAGGTTAAACTTTATGATAATGCTACTTTTCAATTAAAACCTATAAACGGGTTTAAAGCTTATCACAGCAGAGAAACCATAAAAAAACTGGTTTGCTGTGTGTGAATGGGGAAACTGAGGCACACTGCCTCATGGCTTAATGGCTGGATGCCAAGAGAACTATAACAAAAAATTGCCTTCAAGCTAGTCAGTGACTAACCCTCCTGCAGTAAACTGAGAGGGGATGTGTGACGCTCTGTACCTTGGGGGAACACCCAGCACCCCCATGTTCATCTTTTGGGTGTCTTCGGAAGGCTCATAATGCACTGAGCATGGTTGTTACGGTGATGTTATAGTAACTGTTACAGTAATGTTATAGTAAGCTTATCAGTTATTGTCATAAATATAAAGGGAAGGGTAAACCCCTTTAAAATCCCTCCTGGCCAGAGGAAAAATCCTCTCACCTGTAAAGGGTTAAGAAGCTAAAGGTAACCTCGCTGGCACCTGACCAAAATGACCAACGAGGAGACAAGATACTTTCAAAAGCTGGGAGGAGGGAGAGAAACAAAGAGTCTGTGTCTGTCTGTCTGTCGCTTTTGCTGGGGATAGACCAGGAATGGAGTCTTAGAACTTTAGTAAGTAAGCTAGCTAGGTATGTGTTAGATTATGATTTCTTTAAATGGCTGAGAAAAGAACTGTGCTGAATAGAATGACTATTTCTGTCTGTGTGTCTTTTTTGTAACTTAAGGTTTTGCCTAGAGGGATTCTCTATGTTTTGAATCTAGTTACCCTGTAAGGTATCTACCATCCTGATTTTACAGAGGGGATTTCTTTACTTCTATTAAAAGTCTTCTTGTAAGAAAACTGAATACTTTTTCACTGTTCTCCGATCCAAGGGTTTGGGTCTGTGGTCACCTATGCAAATTGGTGAGGATTTTTACCAAAACTTCCCCAGGAAGTGGGGTGCAAGGGTTGGGAGGATTTTGGGGGGAAAGACGTGTCCAAACTACATTTCCCAGTAAACCCAGTTAGAGTTTGGTGGTGGCAGTGGAGATCCAGGGACAAAGGATAAAATTAATTTCTTCCTTGGGGAAGTTTTAACCTAAGCTGGTGAAAGTAAGCTTAGGAGGTTTTCATGCAGGTCCCCACATCTGTACCCTAGAGTTCAGAGTGGGGGAGGAACCTTGACAGTTATAATTTCATGTACATAGTTATGAGCTGAAAATGTGTCCTCATGGCTTAAAGCAAGCCCATGCAAAAACTCTCCAAGAACAGAGAGGCAATTCACACTCATCAGGGCATGGATGGGACAAACCCAGCAGAGCCTCACAGGAACAATGGACACTGGCTTGTCTGAAAAGTAACCAGCCAGCCTGTGGCGAGAAGCATCTAAGTTTGTAAGGACACTGAAAGTGTTAAAATCAGCTTAGAATACGTTTTGCTTTTATTTCATTTGACCAAATCTGACTTGTTATGCTTTGACTTATAATCACTTAAAATCTGTCTTTATAGTTAATAAATCTGTTTGTTTGTTCTACCTGAAACAGTGCATTTTGTTTGAAGTGTGTCAGAGACTCTCCTTGGGATAACAAGCCTGGTACATATCAATGTCTTTCTTAAACTGACAAACTCATATAAGCTTTCAGCATCCAGTGGGCATAACTGGACACTGCAAGACGGAGGTTCCGAGGGTTATGTCTGGGACTGGAGATATTGGCTAGTGTCATTCGCTTGCAAGTAGCTGGGATTAGCTTACATGCCAGAGGCTGTGCGTAAACAGCCCAGAAGTGGGGGCTCTCACAGCAGAGCAGGGTAAGGCTGGCTGAGGATTGGAGAGGCCTAGTAGATCACTGGTCCAGATAACACCAGAGGGGAACGTCACAATGGGTCACTACAAAAAGTAATCTTCCCTCTGCTGATACTCACACCTTCTTGTCAACTGTTGGAAATGGCCAACATCCACCTTGCATTGGCCTCGTTAGCACTACAAATGTACAAAATTACAAAAGTAATTTTCCCTCTCTTGATATTCACCCTTTCTTGTCAACTGTTGAGAACAGGCCACTTCCACCTTAACTAAATTGGCCTCATTAGCACTGACCCCCTCACTTGCTAAGGCAACTCCCATCTTTTCACGTGCTGTATGTATATACTGCTTACTGTATTTTTCACTCCTTCAATCTGATGACGGGGTTTTAGCCCACAAAAGCTTATGCCCAAATAAATTTGTTAGTCTCTAAGGTGCCACAAGGACTCCTCGTTGTTTTTGCTGATACAGACTAACGCAGCTATCACTCTGAAACTTGCCTCTCACTGGAGTTCTTAGAAGGCTATTTCTGGAAAAGATCAGACGATTAAGGTGCGAGAGTTCCTGCCATCCTTCCCTTTTACACAATGCTCAATCAATGCAAGTTCCATTAGCAAATGCAGATACAGTGTAATTTCCCAGACTCCTTTTTTTTTTTTTTTCCAGCAGAAATGATCAAGAGCAATTTCACAAAGCAAGGCTAGAGCAGGCATTCTGAGGCAGGGCTCAATTCTTTTTTTTAACATATAATTGCTAGCCAGAGGTAGACACAAAAGATGACAAGCAAGGCCCTAGGGGCAATGCCCTTGCCTCCACCACCAGCTACTGGAATGGGAATGTGTGCTAGAATTTCTACCAGGGTCCTGGCCTTATTCCTGTCATATACACTGAACCTCTACCTCTTCCCTCAGAGCCTTCCTGGCTGCTGCAAAGAGCTGAGGGGAGGCCAAGGAAATAGATTTCTATTACTTTACGCTTCTCCTAGCCTCCATTTTTGGGTCTTTCCAGGAAGAACTCTGGTTCTTGTTTCAGCTACCTCTCTGAACCAACAGCATGAAAAAACCAACATGATTCTTCAGTTTTCTTGATGTCTTCAGAGCTCTGAAAATCATCAGTGAAACTGATTTCCAGTCTTATCAGTTTCGCTTTGCTGTTTGACAAGGCTATTAGCAGCAGGAGGCCCAATGCTATCTTTCTACAGACTCAGGACGATGACACTGCTCCAGTTTATAGTTTGTGCAAATCTGGAAAATTTTCTTTGCACCCATAAGAGCTAGAATCCTAATAGTGGTTTTAAATGACAGCCTAAATGTTGCAGAAATTGTTTGTTTGTAGCCCCTGCACTCACCAAGGAGAGTTTCCCTCTTGGCACAGGTGAGTGGTTTTTCCAAGTCCTATTCCAAGATATGATAAGGGCATCTCATTTTACGTTTGAAACCAAAGATTAATTTAATTTTTGTAGCACTCTTACCAGTAAAGATTTGACCGTGAAGAGTTAATATAAATCAAACCACCCCTGAAATGTGAATCAAGTCCCCACATTTCTGTTCTCGATTTTTGTGTGTTCTCTCTCCCTCTCCCACTCCCTCCAGCTGTCACCTTGACATTACCACAGTCAAGTCTGGCACTAGGAATCACACCTGGGCTGTTGGCCAGAAGTGAAGAAAGGAGGCGGTGTAGCAATCATTATATGTCAAAGTGTCTGCCAAAAGCCATTTTTAGAGGGTGAGGGTTAAACTCTGGAAAATATCCTTTGTATTTATTTGGTACACAGATATCAAAAATAAGCCTTTTGCATACTATATACAGGTACAAATATATGCAGCATTTTGTGCAATGAATGGTAGTAATGGAATCCGTGGGCTGGTGCAGTAGGAAATGGAGCATAGGACAGCATACTATGACAACCGTGTGATTTCCCATCAACGTACACCAAGAACTACTAGGTGATTGGTGTGTAACATTTCCATGGAAGGTGATTTTACTATTTCATCTGATTTCTGGGGCTTAAGGATACAGTTACATTGCAAAAACTCATTGCACCTGGGTCAACTGATTGGGACTCGCGCTAAGGGTCTAAAAATAGCAGTGTAGATGTTCCCATATGGGCTGGAACCTGGGCTCCAAGACCCTCCCTCCTCGCCAGGTTTTGGAGCCCAAGCTTCAGACCGAAGTCAAACTCATAGCATGAGCCCAAGTCAACTGAGAGTAGCTGCTGTGAGTCTTCTTTTGCAGGGTAGACATATCCATTGACATTGTCCCTCTATAGTAGATTAAGAAAAAGCCTCCTCTTTCTCAAGTCCCTGTGGTGCCAACAAGTTCTGGGACTTGTGTTAGACCTCTAGCAGACTCATTGACTACTACTTTAGGCATCTGCACTTGAATTTAGTTGTCCCAGTAACATCTGATTTTACAAGTGGCCCTCTCTAGGTTCACTCATTTACTCCCATTCCCAGCATCTAGTCTTGCCTGAGAACAGAAACTAAGTGTCCTCACCTTTCTGTTGTTCATTTCAGTCAGAGATAGGGTTGTAAGATTAGTAGAGATGGGCCTGAACTAAATGTCCAGATCCTAACGCTCAACTGGGGGAAACCTGAATCCAGATCCAAACTTTGTTTGCAGCAATTTATATTTTAGCAGTCAGACAAAGTCACCCACCACGTGCAAATGATGGACATATGTCTACCTCAATTTACTACTTTTCCTCTTTGCATGCTGCTTTTGTGAGCGTGGATTAAAGGAATCAGGGCTTTGTTCATGCACTTGAACTAACACCAGTTGCTCCACAGCTGCTCTTCCATTCATTTTCTATTCAAGAGCTGCTGTTGTCACAAAGAGGCCTGTATAGTTATGTATGATTAATGCAGCTTTTACTTGTCCCTTTTCTCTTCCCCCACCCACAAAATGTCTCTACCACAATGGCTTTGGACCACATGTTGTCTTGTAGTCAATTCCTTATTTCTACACTACCTCTATAAAGGCACATGTGGATGGTCTAATGCATAACGAATGTGAACATGCTGGGGAGACCACTTGTGTGCCATTAGAGTGGAAAGAGAAAAAGACACCGAATCAACCATAAAGGTTTTTAACAAGACGATTGCACCTCAATTTCAGCAAAGGCATGTTCTGATAGCTTTACTTCACTGATTGTTAAATTATATTTTTATTCATTCAGGAAACCTTGAAAAGGCTTTTGCAAAGACTGTGAAATCTGGTGACTAAAAGGTGCAGTAGGGGAAGGGAATGGAGGAGAGACCATTGATTAATGCCATTCACTAAGAGATACCGCACTGTCTTTCTCTAAGTGCTGTAACTCCCCAAAGAGGATCATGTTTTGCATTTTGCTATACTGCTTGCTCTTAACATTAACAGCTTTTTGACCTTGAAAACAGAAAACTCTATTGGGAAGCTCAGGTGTCAGTGAGATGCTGTTTCACTCACTATTTTTTCAAGACACTTCTCAACTGGAGAGGGGGTGGGGAACAGACAGTGATAGGTAAGGCTGAGAGTTTCTCACAGGGGTCATGGATTCCGTGACTTTCCGGGACCTCTGTGACTTCTGCAGCGGCCAGTACAGCTGACCCAGGGGCCACCTGAACAGCTCGGGCAGCCCCTGGGCCAGCCACACCTGCTGCTGCTGGGGCAGTCTTGGGCCACTGTCCCCCTCCCCCAGTAGCAGGAGTTTGCATGTGTGTGGGAGGGGGCTCAGGGTTGGAGCGCAGGAGGGGGTGAGGGTTCTGGACAGAGCTTACCTTGGTGGGCTCCCCGGAAACAGCAACACGTCCTTCCTTCAGCTCCTAGCTCCACGCGCTGCCTCTGCCCGCAGGCACCACCCCCGCAGCTCCCACTGGCCAGAAACCATGGCCAATGGGAGCTGTGGAGCCGGTGCTTAGGGCAGGGGCAGTGCATGGAGCTAGGAGCTAAGGGAGAGACATGTTGCTGCTTCTGGGCAGCCAGAAGGAGCCAGGTATGAAGCCTGCCAGCCCTGCCAATCCCACCCCCCCCAGCACCAGTGGGGGTCCTGGGCCACCTCCCCACAAGCACCTGCGGTACCCCTGCCCCCAAGATTTAGTCAGGGGTATATAGTACAAGTCATGGACAGATCATGGGCAGTGAATTTTTCTTTACTGTCTGTGACCTGTCCATTTTACTAAAAATACCCGTGACTAAAATGTAGCCTTAGTGGTAGGTAGATGGAAGCAAGACAGTTACCCAAAGAGGTGAAAAAATCCTTATAGGAAAAGAGCATCAGCTGGTGGTGAAGTGTCCACATTCTCCCTTAAATAGCAGGGAAAGGGGAAAAAATGCAGTAGTTGAACATATCCCTCTGAATAGGTTTCTCTTCCGCTCTCGGTGGGAACAAAACAACCACCCAAAATTTCATCATGATTTCTAACAGTCCATTAGGATGGTGAAAGTAGTCCTTTGTGCTACATTCCTAATGGAGCTGATGTTAACAAGAATGTTTACTTCCTTGTTTGTGCATCAGCATCAGCCAGAAGAGATCTAGCAAAAGCATGTTAGCTGTGGCAGTTAAACCAGCAGACAACACATGCCAGCAAACCCCCGAGGAAGAAGAGGGTTTTTAAAAATCTTTCAGTGACTGTGGGATATTTAAAAATAACCAGGTGGATTGGATGGATCCGGGGATTGGTGGTGGCTCACAAAGCCTTTCACTTCTAGGTCTCTAAACCAGGGTGTTAGTGACCAAAACTGTTTGGTGGCCTAAGTGTAATGAAGCTCTAGTCCAATTCCAGAGGAGCTGTCCACGTTACCAAAGCTACCATTGCAGTCGGCACTAATGGACACCCTTAGTGGAAAGACCAACCCCAGAGGTGGTCCCTCCAGGTTAGTAAAGAAGTGCTGTGCAGTAACAAAGCTTGCATCGCTCCTGCCTGTGCTATACTTGTACACAAGGGAGTTTGGTCAAGAGCTGTCATTCACCTTTCATAAGCCCACACAGGGATAAAGTCATTAAAAACCTGAACAATGCCAAGGTATCTAGAACAGGTTTAAAAGATGGCTCTGGTTTTGTACCTAACCTACTCAATGCCTCTAGGCACAAAATCAAGGGTTTTCTTTGGGTATGTCTACACTACGAAATTAGGTCAATTTTATAGAAGTCGATTTTTAGAAACTGATTTTATACAGTCAATTGCATATGTCCACACTAAGCGCATTAAGTCGGCAGAGTGCGTCCTCACTACCATGGCTAGCATCAACTTACAGAGCGGTGCACTGTGGGTAGCTATCCCACAGTTCCCGCAGTCTCCGCTGCCCATTGGAATTCTGGGTTAAGCTCCCAATGCCTGATGGGGCAAAAACATTGTCGCAGGTGGTTTTGGGTAGATATCGTCAGGCCCCTGTTCCCTCCGTGAAAGCAACGGCAGACAATCATTCCGTGCCTTTTTTCGTGGGTTACCCATGCACATGCCACAGCAAGCATGGAGCCTGCTCAGCTCACCATCACGGTACGTCTCCTGGGTGCTGCTGGCAGACGCAGTACTGCATTGCTGCACAGCAGCAGCTCCTTGCCGTCATAGAATCATAGAATATCAGGGTTGGAAGGGACCTCAGGAGGTCACCTAGTCCAACCCCCTGCTCAAAGCAGAACCAATCCCGAATTTTTGCCCCAGATCCCTAAATGGCCCCCTCAAGGATTGAACTCACAACCCTGGATTTAGCAGGCCAATGCTCAAACCACCAAGCTATCCCTCCCCACTTCATGGCAGACAGTGCAGTAGGACTGATAGCTGTCGTACGTCTCCTGGGTGCTCCTGGCAGACCTTGGTGAGGTCGATCAGGGGCGCCTGGACAGACATGGCTATTCTCCTCTTAGAGCACCAAATGGGAGCCAGAGACTCCAGGTCATTCTCTTCTTTAAGTTTCATTTTATGGAGGTTCAGTCCTGCCTGGAATATCATGAAAGCTAGAGGCTTCTGCCTCAGGCTGCTCTCCCAGCCGGCAGCACCGCGTGGTCGCACCTAACCTAGCCTACCCCTTGCTCCCATGGCTCTTAAAGCCTGGACAGTAGTAAGGAGCAGTTCAACTATAGGCTGAGCAAGTGCAGAATGGTGGTAGAATGTGCCTTTGGATGTTTAAAAGCTCGCTGGCACTGTTTGCTGACTAGGTGAGACCTCAGCGCAACCAACATTCCCATTGTTATTGCTGCTTGCTGGGTGCTCCATAGTATCTGTGAGAGTAAGGGGGAAGATGTTTATGGCGGGGTGGGAGGTTGAGGCAAATCACCTGGCGTCCGATTTTGAGCAGCCAGACACCAGGGCAATTAGAAGAGCACAGCAAGGTGCGCTGAGCATCAGAGAAGCTTTGAAAACCAGTTTCATGACTGGACAGGCTTTGGTGTGACAGTTGTGTGTGTTTCTCCTTGATGAAAATCCGCCCCCTTTGTTGATTTTAATTCCCTGTAAGCCAACCACCCTCCCCACTTCGAAATAAAGTAACTATTGTTTTGAAACCATGCATTCTTTATTTATTTATTAAAAAAAAATGAGATAACGGACAAGGTAGCCCAGGTGAGGTGGGGGAGGAGGGAAGGACAAGGCCACATTGCTTATTGTAGCCACACTAAAAATCAAACTGTTTGAATGACAGCCTTGTGTTGCTTGGGCCATCCTCTGGAGTGGAGTGGCTGGGTGCCCGGAGCTTCCCCCCGCATTCTTGGGCATCTGAGTGAGGAGGCTATGGAACATGGGGAGGAGGGTAGGCCATTATACAGTGGATGCAGCAGGGGTCTGTGCTCTTGTTGGCTTTCCTGCTGCTCAAACAGACGCTTCATCATGCCCGTTTGCTCCCTCAACAGATGCTTCAGCATGTCCGTTTGCTCCCCCCGTAGCCTCAGCATCGCATCCTGCCTCCACTCTTTATGCTCACTTAATTATTTCCTGGCCTCTGCCACTGAATGCCTCCATGCATTAAGCTGTGCCCTATCAGTGCAGGAGGACTACATGAGCTCGGAAAACATGTCATCACGAGTGCGGGTTTTTTTGCCTTCTAATCTGCAATAACCTCAGGGACGGAGATGATAGGAGGAGCGTAGAAACATTCTACGCTCTACGATTCTGGGGGGACTGCATAGTAACTTGTGCTGCTGAGTTACCCTCGCTGACCAAACAGGAAATGAAATTCAAAAGTTCCTGGGGCTTTTCCTGTGTACCTGGCTAGTGCATCAGAGTTCAAAGTGCTGTCCAGAGCAGTCACAATGGAGCACTCTGGGATAGCTCCTGGAGGCCAATACCGTCGATTTGCATCCGCACTACCCCAACTTCGACCCAGCAAGGTCGATTTTAGCGCTACTCCCCTTGTCGGGGAGGAGTACAGAAGTCAATTTTAAGAGCCTTTTAGTTCGACAAAACGGGGTTGGTTGTGTGGATGCAGTCATTTTTAAATCAACCTAGCGCAGCTAAATTCGACCTAACCCCGTAGTGTAGACCAGGGCTTTGTCTGCTTTAGGAATCCCTCATCCTCCTTCTCTCTCCGTTCTTACAATTTATACCCAGCTAATCACTCTAAAGGCAAAAACTGGAAGAATGCTATTCAGTGTCCTGCCAGAATGAGCTAGAGTGAAGGGGGCTAAAGAGGAGTATTTGCATGTGGTGCCAGAAGAAGACTGAACTCGCTTAGATGCGGACACTCAAACCTTGGACACTGTTCCATAAGAAGTTTTAAAGAGCACATTTAAGAGAAAAACAAAAAGAGGCAAAGAGGGGAAGAAGACAGACAAGCAGAAAGAGGTACGATCCTTTATAAATCTGACCATTTGTAAAACTTGCTTGAGACCAGATGTGGTCAATTTATGAGGTGCACAGTAAGCAATACTCACATTTTAGCAGCAGAGATGGGAGGGAGCAAGAGGGACAGAAGTTGTATGTCAAGATTCCTCTGTTTTTAGAATAATGCAAGGATCTCTGTGCATTTACGGAGAGGATGATTTATTAGCCTTCTGGACACACTACAAAGTCCCACTGTTTTCCCAAGCATTTGGGAGTTAGTTGGATTTGGTATGAGAAATTAAGGAGTCCTCTGAGTATAATTGGTTTCCTTGGTGGGTAATTTTGGGCAGTCGCTTCAATATATCTATTTAATGTATGTCACAGTATACTTTATTGTAGAGGTACCCAAAAGATGGCCTGGGTGCCCAGCAATATGATTGTACAAATAAATAAATAAATGAGACATACAGCTATTAACTCTAATTACACATATCGCTAGCCACTCACTCTACAAAGGTAAAGTGTCTCTACTCATAACATCAGCAGAGATGGGGCAAGGGCAACTGAAATGGCAAAATAACAGCTGAATATATATTTCAAAGGTATCCTCTGCACATGAGGTTAGCACAGAGTAAAGCAAAAAACCATAATTTATATTAACATAAACCAACGAGCTGTTATATTTAATAGTATGAATGTGTTTTCCTCATCGAAGTATGGTGACCCAACTACTCAGGTTTATGTTTTATACCACACTGCATATATAATTTGATTTAAAAGTCTCATCTCCGTTTATTTCTTGTTAAGTACTGTATATTTGCACTATACTTGCTTTGCAAGTTGGATAAAGACATGATAGGTGCCATAAGAATAAAAGTTACATTCACCTGTAGTGGTGAGAGAGAAAAGGCGGGTTAAGAGGGAGGTGGTGGTGGTAGGATAGGAAAGAATGAAGGAAGGCGACTTCACAGCTCAGGCTCTCTCATTTCCCAAAATTAAAAAATTCAAATGTTGATAAGTATTAGCCCTTTATTGAAAGGCTTCCAATTTTCCATAAGCCAAAAAGAAGGTGGCGTTCTAGTGCTGTTTGCACAGAGTAACCTTGTTCCACCTCCTCCACCAACTTTTCTTAGCATTTTAGAACAGAATAAGATTTAAGCTACAAGCCGCCCACAGACGGTTTCGATGAAACTCTAACGGTTTCTATGTTATTCTAAACACTGTAGTTTAAAAAGCCACAGCCACAAATTTTTTTCTCCCACAAAATGAGACTGACAATTTGTTTAAGAAGGTCTAGGGCTCCATTTCCCAGTCCACTTTTACTTCCCAACAGGGCCATCCTTAGGATTTATGGGACCCTACGCATTATTATTAAACTGGTGCCCCTATGCCAGCACATTCGGCTCTGTGAATACGGCCCCTGCCTTCTGCCTAGTAAGGAGCTGCAGCATGCGCTGGATGTGTGGGAGCAAACCCGCTCTTACCTGCTGTCCCGGTCATAGGCGCGGACTCTGTGGGTGGATGCTGCAGGGCTGGAGCACCCATGGGGAAAATTTAGTGGGTGCAGAGCACCCACTGGCACCAAGCTCCCCGACCCCTCCGCCCATGCCTCTCGTGCACCGAGGTGGGGCAGAGGCTTGGGGAAGGGGTGGAGTGGGGGAAGGGCCTGGAGCGGACGGGGAGGTGTCGAGCACCCCCTGGCAAGATGAGAAGTTGGTGCCTATGGTCCTGGTGGTGCTCCAAATTTTTGGGTATCCTATGCAGCCACATATGCTGTTTATGCCTAAGGATGGCCCTGCTTCTCAGGTACTATTAGCAAGATATGCTACCGATGACCTACGCACACAGTACTATCATAACTCTAGGCTCAACAGTCATCACCCAGGTAGAACCCTCTGTCTCAAAGCCCTGCCACAGACAAGCTTCTTTCCATTAATACAGTAGTAGACTTAAAGACTGGCTGCCTGTCACCAAAGTAATCTGAGTCTTCTCTAGTCTCCCTCATCTCCACCAACAGACAGGATACAGAATGACTGTGCAGACCACAAGTTCTTGCTTGAAGCTCTTATGCTGGATGTTTGGTCATTCACAGGGCCAAGACAGTGTGGTGCCTTATGCAGCCCCCCAGCAGCGGCGCAGGGGGAGGAGGGGAAGAAGAGGAAGCGCTGGCCCCAGGCCTGGGGGGGGGGGGGGAAGGAGCCTGCACCCAAGGTCTGGCGGGGGCAGAAGGCGGCTTGGGGGCAGGGAGGAAACCACCCCCGAGCACGAGTCGTGGAGAGGAGCAGGTTAGGGAAGGGTCGCTCCACTTCCTGCCAACCGGTGATTGCAGGGGGGCCCCAACCCTGCAGTCACAGGGTGGCGGGAAGTGGAGTGATCCACTCCACTCTGCTCCCCTGGCTCCCAGCCTGAGGACTTGGGGGTAGGGGGAAACTGCCCCCCAGCACTCACCGGTGGCGCGGCTGGAAGCCGCCGGAGCGGAGCGGGCTGGGGCCGGGTCGCTCAACTTCCAGCTGCCCGGTGAGTGCAGGGTGCACCCGACCCCTGCTGCAATCCCCCGGGATGTAGCTTAGGGAAAGGGGTGGAGTGGGGGCAGGGCTGGAGCAGGGGCAGGGTTGGGGCGGGGGCTTTGGGGAAGAGGAGGGGCGGGGGCAGATTTCCTGGCTGGCTCAGCCAGCTGGGGGATTGGGCTGGCTGCTGGAGCAGCACGTAGCTGCGTAGGGCACCAGGGAATTTGGTACCCCAAATTTCCTGGTGCCCTATGCAGCAGCGTAGTTTGCATCTGGGTAAGGATGCCCCTGGTCATTCATCACTGGGGGGGATCTCAGCCAGCTCCAGCTGCGTGCATAAATTAGGTTGTCTGCAGATGACCAAACTCATTTCCACCTGACCAAAGCCAGGATTTGAACTAGCATCTAGAGGTAAAAGTCTAGTGTGTTAGACAACCGAGCCACCTAAAATCCTGGCCTGTTTGGCCTGCGAGACCATTACTGTTCTGACTGCAGCATATTTGGGTTAATTGCTGGTGGTAAACCTTCCAAGGATATTTACTGCAGGAGGAAAGTGAGCGCCTATGTGCAGTAAACTGGGCTTCTCAATCAAATGACCTCAACTGCAGCTCCACCACTGCTATTCAAGTTTAAAATCGCATCTGAAATAATTACACTTTTCACTTATGGCCCTACTCCGGAAATTGAAATAAAAGTTTCCTCATAGGAGAAAAAAATATCACTACTGCAGCGAATGAGGCAGTCACTAAGATAACAGATTGGGACCAAAATAAGTGGTTTCTGGCTTAGATCAGGGCTTTCAAAATGGACAGAGCAGTGGTATTTGTGAGGTATTATTCCTTTATTACTGATGACATGGTGCAATCATGCATCAGTTTAAGTGGGGCCTGTGTGATAGTTATGTTCAAGCCCAGTGGGTAGATTTCTGAGCAGAAAGGGAGCAGTTTAGTGGATAGTTGAAGAAAACACTGTTCTTCATTACTAGAGCAATGTGCATGTCCAGGAGGAGCAAGGAATTCTGCATGAGCCTGTGGCTTAACAAAATGTTGACTGTCTGTGACCTGATGCTCTCAGTCAATGGGGAGGATAGATTACCATCAACTTCCTTGAAAGGTCTCCTCTTTCCTGGACGGAGCTTGAACCACCTGCTCTTCATCCATCCATTTATTTCTTCCAGGCATGGGGATGTCTATGCCAGAGGCTCCACTGGGGGAAGAGGAGACATAAAGCTGAATGCAGTCCAAATATTGGTGGCCTGGTGGTCCATGGTATCTCACAATCTCTAACAGGAGAGGTGTAGAATCTTGTAGGACTCCATATAATCCAGGAAACGTGGAACAGCTGCCCACCATTACTCTCTGGTATCTGTCCAACTGGATCCAGTGCAGTGTAGCACCATTTTCTCTTGCAATGTGTCATATATGTGAACTACCTCTCTTGCATCAAGTCTCGTCTGCAAAATCTTTCAACAATGGGACTATTCACATTTCTCCACCACTTTGAGCCCATACCATCATCTGATGTGCACTATATATGTTTGCAGAGTTGTGTTTGCGTGAACTAGATTGTAAGTGCTTTAAAGCAGAGACCAAGCCTATCTCTAAGTCACAACACAGCGTACAGCAGGAGTAATACATTAGAACAGTGGTTCTCAACCCACGGCCCAGTCAGCACAGAGCTGCGGCCCATGTGATATCCTCAGGGCCATACAGGTAGTATATATATTGTGTGGATGCGGCCCACATAACACAGAGAGAGCTGCATATGAGACCCACAATGGTAAATAGGTTGAAAACTACTGCATTAGAGCAACAGATCAAGAGGATCACTGGGATCTGCACATCTTGTACATGGCACACTTGACACAGCAAGGGGTGAAAATCAGAACTGTTCCAAATGCAGGTGCCATTTCTGTATCGCTACTCAAGAGAGCAAATACGAGAAGTAGGAATGACTTTGGTGAAAATAACTCTCTCCAAACCTCTGCTTGTGTTGGTTTTCTGAATATGCAGCTTCTAGAGCCAAGAAAATTAATAAATTCAAAGAGAAGAAAACAAAATTTCAAAGAAAAGTCAAAGGTGGACTCAGTTCATATGGGTGACAGTACAGTAAGACTATTAATCATGTCCAAGGGGCTGTTTGTTAATAGGCAATCACCCAAGAATGCAATTAATATGAGACATCTTGCACGGCGTAAGGTTTTACTATTAGGACAGAAGAGATGGTTATGAGGTGACTATTAGCATAGGTTTCAATGCATAGTCCCCTCCCATACTTCCCACTCTCTCAAAGCCCAGGCTTGTGGAAGTCTTAACTAGGCCTGGAAAGCATGACATTTACGTGGTCAGTCAGACCCTATGCTAACCTGCAGTGTAGAGAAGAAAGTGCAGATATGGGAAATAAGCTCAGATTTACAGGACAGCAGTTTGCAAATACGCACTTCAGAAGATGACTGTGTGCCCAATAGTACTGAAAAAAACCAAACCCATGTTCTGGTGTGTTAATACACTATCAAATCATTCACACATGCAATAATCCATTCATTGGGGTTGGTGTTTAGCTATGAACATAAGCAGTCATCTGTTTTTTAGGTTAAAACAACAAACCCTTCACCCTCCTAGAAGGTCAAAACATTTCTTAAACAATCATATTTTATTTCTTGCACATATATTACACAATATAGACTTGCCTTGCAAATGCATTTTACCATCTAACCTGTATTACAAGATAACAGATACTTTGAGAATTGCATCACAAAAATCCCCACCTTAACATTTGGGATGCATGTGCCTTTAGCCATGTGTCTGGAACCCTTTGCTGACAGTGGCTGTTGAAGCCACGAGTTCCTTGTGCATGGAATTTATGAGAAGCTATAAACGAGCTCCTGTAGTCACCTTGTTTCCTTTTCACAGCCAACTACTGCAAAAGCTCGGAGGCTTGGAGCGAGCTAGACAGTCCAACTAATTTTGCTCCAAAATTGGGGATCTAGGCTTAAAGTATTCTTGTGATTAACTGCACTGTAGTACTGTATAGTCCTAGATATTCAGTTCGTTTTAGCTGAAAGAAGCTTTAGGACTCTTCTCACACACATACCCCCTTCAAATTCTAGGCCTAGAAGCCTGCTGGGGCTTTTATGCAGCATTGGATTTGAGTATGGCTAACCCAGAGAAGCATCTGAGCTTATAACAGTACAACAACTGCAAGCCCATGTCAGTTACTGCCTTTGCTGGCAGGGAAAAGGACATTCTCCAGGCTAGTCCAGCCTGCGCTGCCTTTTCCTCCATCCATAGCTTCTTCCAAAGGGCTACAATTCATCCAACTAGGGAAGAGAGAAAATAATTCAATCTTGTTTCATCCTCAGTTCCAGATATCTTCAAGATTATCTACTTCAGCTGAAAGATAATGTTTCCTCAATGTCCTTTGGTGAAAGTGCACAGGAGCAACATGAGATTACCATGTATCTCTGAAAAGTATGCTCTCTTCACTCATCCAATACTGAAGAGATTTCTAAAGGATCCTTTGCAAGCAGTGTGAAATTTGAAATCTAAATTTAAATAGAATGCTGTTGGGACTATCCATGTGAACCCCTGTTGCAGTTTTCACTGTTTCACTTTGATTATTAACCCTACATTTCTCACAGCAACAACGCGTTCTTGCAGCACTCTATTCACTATATTCCCTAAAGTGGTTCTAAATCCTTACACACACAATTTATCTCTAAGGAGGTGTTGGATTTTAACTTTGATATTTGTTTAGGTTTGCCAGTATTCATCTCCAAAACCCCAGTTATCCTGGAGAGGCAGAACACATTAGTGGTTGTCAATCTTTCTCCTGTGACCTTGGGAGCACATCAATGCCAAAGGCAAAGGGGCCCCCTCCATACCGTAACTCACATCACGTCTGACACTCATTGCCCCAGTACACTGTTGTCGTAATATTTTGATAGATAGATCATAGGCATCGGGCAAGATGTGTGTAACCTGGTGACAAGCTGGTCCCAAAAATCATTATTTGATGTATGTATGGGTTGTGTACAAAGTGATATAAATGTGTGCTGGGAATATGTTCTTAAAATGTGTTTGGCAGGCAGAGCATGAGCTCAGCCTGCCCTAGACAAAGGAATGTGTATTTTCTCATCTGACCGGCTTGGTTACAGGCAGAGGACAATAGAAGTACATTTACATATATAAGGTAAACAAAGTCATCAAGCTAAATGAACAGGGGAGAAGAACATTTACAATAGAATCATAGAAGATTAGGGTTGGAAGGGACCTCAGGAGGTCATCTAGTCCAACTCCCTGCTCAAACCAGGACCAACACTAACTAAATTATCCCAGCCAGGGCTTTGTCAAGCCGGGCCTTAAAAACCTCTAAAGATGGAGATTCCACCACCTCCCTAGGTAACCCATTCCAGTGCTTCACTACCCTCGTAGTGAAATAGTGTTGCCTAATATCCAACCTAGACCTCCCCCACTGCAACTTGAGACCATTACTCCTTTTTCTGTCATCTGCCACCACTGAGAACAGCCGAGCTCCAATCTCTTTGGAACCCCCCTTCAGGTAGTTGAAGGCTGCTATCAAATCCTCCCTTACTCTTCTCTTCTGCAGACTAAACAAGCCCAGTTCCCTCAGCCTCTCCTCATAAGTCATGTGCCCCAGCCCCCTAATCATTTTCGTTGCCCTCCGCTGGACTCTCTCCAATTTGTCCACATCCTTTCTGTAGTGGGGGGCCCAAAACTGGATGCAATACTCCAGATATGGCCTCACCAGTGCCAAACAGAGGGAAATAATCACTTCCCTCAATCTGCTGGCAATGCTTCTGTTAATGCAGCCCAGTATGCCGTTAGCCTTCTTGGCAACAAGAGCACACTGCTGACTCATATCTAGCTTCTCATCCACTGTAATCCCCAGGTCCTTTTCTGCAGAACTGCTACTTAGCCAGTCGGTCCCCAGCCTGTAGCGGTGCATTGGATTCTTCCGTCCTAAGTGCAGGACTCTGCACTTGTCCTTGTTGAACCTCATCAGATTTCTTTTGGCCCAATCCCCTCATGCTGGGGGACAGAATCCGAGGAAGACTTCCTGGCTCTTGAGGCAGAAACAATGGACTCTGAGTAATATAAGGGGAGCAAAAAGACCTTTTAGGGATCCATCACTGAGGGGACAATAGGGTACAGAATCCTTTGCGCCTTTGAACCTGGATCCTCTTGGCCTAAAAGGCAAGAGCTACTGGAAACTCATGCGAGTGAGAAATCTGCTTAACCAGCTATTGTAATTTGCTGAAATTACATTTTAGTCAATACAAAGAATGCTTTGTGTTGCTTATAACCATACCTGTCTTTTTTATTCTTACTTAGTATGACGTTCTGTACCTTGGGGAACACCCTACACCCCCCATGTTCATCTTTATAAAATGATTGTGTGGTATCCAATGCAAAGTTTGTCATGTTGGGTATCTTCGGAAGGCTCATAATGCACTGAGCACAGTTGTGATAGTGATGTTATAGTAATTGTTACAGTAATGTTATAGTTTATAATTTCATTTACATAGTTATGAGGCTGAAAAAGTATCCTCATGGCTTAAAGCAAGCCCATGCAAAATCTCCAAGGACAGGCAGTTCACACTCATCAGGGCATGGATGGGACAAACCCAGCACAGCCTCACAGGAACAATGGACACTGGCTTAGGCAGCAACAAAAGAATCTGTTAGACGCTTGAGGGAGTCACCCCCCTTCCTTTGGGCAGTTTGGGACTGCGATGAGGTAATGCTCACCTGACTGAAGGGGGGGAGGGGGGAGAAGCCAGGAGGAAAAAAAGGACATGATAAAAGGGAGAGACATTTTGCCATGCTCTCTCTCTTCTACCTACATCTACAGACTCCATCACCACCAATCAACTGAAGAGCTGATCAAAGGGGAGAGCCTGGCTGAAGAGCAGCCAGCCTGTGGTGAGAAGCATCTAAGTTTGTAAGGATACTGAAAGTGTTAAGATCAGCTTAGAATGCATTTTGCTTTTATTTCATTTGACCAAATCTGACTTGTTATCCTTTGACTTATAATCACTTAAATCTACCTTTATAGTTAATAAATCTGTTTGCTTATTCTACTGAAGCAGTGCATTTGGTTTGCAGTGTGTCAGAGACTCCCCTTGGGAGAACAAGCCTGGTACATATCAATTTCTTTGTTAAACTGACGAACTTATATAAGATTGCAGCGTCCTGCAGGCATAACTGGACACTGCAAGACAGACGTTCCCAGGGTTGTGTTATACACATTGTAAGGAGAGTGATCACTTTAGATAAGCTATTACCAGCAGGAGAGTAGGGTGGGGGGAGAGAAAACCTTTTGAAGTGATAAACACCCATTTTTTCATGGTCTGTATGTATAAAAATATCCTCACTGCATTTTCCACTTTTATGCATCAGACGAAGTGAGCTGTAGCTCATGAAAGCTTATGCTCAAATAAATTGGTTAGTCTCTAAGGTGCCACAAGTCCTCCCTTTTCTTTTTGCAGATACAGACTAACACGGCTGCTACTCTGAAAAGGGTTGTGTCTGGGACTGGAGATATTGGCTAGTGTCATTCACTTGCAAGTAGCTGGGAGCAGCTTACATTCCAGAGGCTGCGCATGAACAGCCCAGGAGTGGGGGTTCTCAAAGCGGAGGAGGGTAAGGCTGGCTCCCAGAGGCAAGGATTGGAGTGGCCTAGCAGATCACTGGTCCAGATAACACCAGAGGGGAATGTCATACTTAGTATCACTTCAATCTCTATTCTTTGCTAACAAACTTATTCTTGTTTTATTACAAAACCACCTCAGTGCCGTGAATTATGCGAGTCCTCAGCAAAACTGGCACTTGTGCATGTTCTGTCTCTTTTGGAGGCAGCAAACTTGATAATTTCTGAGAGTGTCACAGTGAGAGGGACTGGACACAGCAGAGACACATCTCTGGGGCATTTGGGTTCACTGATTGTTACCTGCAAGGCAAGGTTTGGACTGGCAGAGTCCGGAAGAGCTTCCCAGCAAGACAGACAGGATGGTGTGTCAGGGGGCTGACACAGCTTAGCAACAGAAAAACTCTCCCTTCCTGAGGCAGAGAGGGGTAACACAGCAGCTCATAATTCTGGGTGTCCTGAACAGGATGTCACACCATGCTCTGTACACCATGACTCTAGGAAGCGTTCTAGCTGCTTCAACAGCTAAGCCTGATAGGGTCTAACAACTGGCAGGTCCTCCAGACACCTTCACCAACTGCCTCCAGAAACACTATACTCCAGCAAGGTCCCCAGATACCATGTCTCTATGACCCTCTACTCACCAACTGCCACATAACCATCCTGCACTCCTGGCCTAAAACCTTCACAAGCAGGAGGAAAAGAGCAGCAGCAGATTCATAACAATGCACTTTCCTGACTTAAAACCACTCAGCAGATTCATCACAGTAGCATTCAGGACATTATCTACAGCTCAGGATTTCCAGAGAGACAGACAGACAGACAATGAAAGCATTTGAAATAGGTCCCTGCAGTAAGTAGCCTAGAAAGCATCTTTCTCAGAAAAGGAGTGGAGAGAACAAAGAGTGGAAAAGGAGAAGAACTTGATTTCTTTGCTGGGTGGGTTCCAACTGTCTAGAGCTCCACTGGCCTGTCTCTCCCACTGATTGGGTCCCTACAGGCTCAGGGCTTCCCCACTGCTTGGTTCCCTTCTCTAGATGGTTAATTGTCCAGTGCTCTGTTCTGCTCCCTTCAGTTGCCTACTTCCTGCTAGTCTCCTGCCAATTTGCTGCTCTCTGGAGCTTACCCTGCTCTATGTTGCTGCTCCTCAGCTATCTTTCCATCACTCCAAGTCAGATAATGGGGCATGGAAGAGGGAGGAAGCAGGAGTGATTGAGAAACAGCACATAGTGTTGTGACCATGAACTGCAACAAGTTCTTCACAGCGGGAGACAGATAAGAATGGGAAGGCTGAGGCCACCAAAGAGAAGATGACCAGGAGGAATTCCACACAGCTAGAATTTCCAGTCAATACCAGGTCCTCAAAGTGGAAATTGCAAAAGATACCTCTCAAGATCCAGCTGGTCCAAAGGGGAGGGAGAGTGACACACTGTCAAAAATGGCATTACCTGTTTCAGAGTCACTCACAACTTGGCAGAACATGATCTTGAATAATTATGATTAATGTCCTAACAGATAAAGCACAAGACGGGGTATTTACTCAATTAAGTCCACAGCAGACTGCAAAGAGCTACAAAGGGTTATCACTAAACTGGGTGACCGGGCAACAGAATGGCAGATGAAATTCAGTGTTGATAAATGCAAAGTAACGCACACTGGAAAACATAATCCCAACTATACACACAAAATGATGGGATCTAAATTAGCCAGTATCACTCAAGAAAGATCTTGGGAGTCATTGTGGATAGTTCTCTGAAAACATCCGCTCAATGTGCAGTCAAAAAAGCTAACAGAATGGTAGAAACCATTAGGAAAGGGATAGCTAATAAGACAGAAAATAATATAATGCCCCTATATACATCCATGGTGCGCTCACACCTGGAATATTGCATACAGTTCTGGTCACCCTATCTCAAAAAAGATATATTAGAAATTTAAAAGGTACAGAAAAGGGCAACAAAAATGATTAGGGGTATGGAACAGCTTCCATATGAGGAGAAATAATAAACACTGGGACAGTTTGGAAAAGAGGCTACTAACGGGAAATACAATAGAGGGCTATAAAATCATGAATGATATGGAGACAGTGAATAAGGGTACGTCTTCACTACCCGCAGGATCGGCGGGTAGTAATCGATCTATCGGGGATTGATTTATCGTGTCTTGTCTAGACACGATAAATCGATCCCCAAATAAACACCTGTACTCCACCTCGGCAGGAGGAGCAATTGGAGTCGACGGGGGAGCCGCTGTGGTCAACTCACCGCCGTGAGGACAGCCAGGTAAGTCGAACTAAGATACTTCGACTTTAGCTACGCGAATAGCGTACCTGAAGTTGTGTATCTGAGTTTGAACCCCCCCCCCCCCAGTGTAGCCCAGGCCTAAGGAAGTGTTATTTTCCCTTTTACATAACAGAAGAATCAGGGGTCCCCCATAAAATTAAAAGGCAGCCTGTTTAAAACAAACAAAAAGAAGTACTTCTTTACACAATGCACAGTCAACCTGTGGAACTTCTTGCCAGGGGATGTTGTGAAAGCCAGAAGTATAACTGGATTCAAAAAAGAATTCAATAAGTTCATGGAGGATAGGTCCATCAATGGCTATTAGTCAAGATGGTCAGGGGTGCAACCCCATGCTCTGGGTGTCCCTAGGCCTCTGATTGCCAGATGCTGGGACTTGCCAACAAGGGATGGATCACTTGATGATTCCCCTGTTCTGTTCAGTCCCTTTGAATCATCTGGCATTGACCACTGTCAGAAGACAGGATACTGGGCCAGATGGATCATTGATCTGACCCAGTATGGCCATTCTTAAGTTTTGGTGACAACAATTAAAAAGCATGTTGATAAAATAGAAACAATTCAGAGAAAAGCCACAAGTATGATTAAAGGAT
The DNA here is from genome assembly GCF_965152275.1 of Natator depressus. Lineage (NCBI taxonomy): Eukaryota > Metazoa > Chordata > Testudines > Cheloniidae > Natator > Natator depressus. Next base: position 44,639,308 of record NC_134240.1, on the reverse strand, counting down.
TAGAAAGCATGTCTTATAATGACATACTCAAGGAGCTCAATTATTTAGCTTAACAAAGGTGTGAGTCTACACTTAAAAGTTAGGTTGACATAGCTATGTTGGTCAGGAGTATGAAAAATGCAAGCCCCTGACCAACAGAAGAATGTTTCTGTCAATGTAGCTGCCATTGCTTGCGGGAATGGTGTTCCTATGCTGACGGGAAAAACCTCTTCTGTCAGTATAGGCTGTGTCTACACTGTGGGGTTATGTCAGCATAGCTACAGTGACATAGCTATGCTGGTATAGTCTCCATAGCGTAGACGTACCCAAAGAAGTTAAGGGGTGACTTGATCACAGTTTGTAAGTACCTACATGGGGAACAAATATTTGATAATGGGTTCTTCCATCCAGCAGAAAAAGGTGCAACGTGATCCAATGGCTGGAAATAAGGTATACGTTTTTAACAGTGAGGGTACTTAACCACTGGAACAACTTACCAAGAGTCACGGAGGATTCTCCATCACTGGCAATATTTAAATCAAGACTGCATGTTTTGCTAATATATCTACTCTAGGAGTTATTTTGGGGAAGTTATATGACCGGTGGTAGACAAGAGGTCAGACTAGATGATCAAAATGGATCCTTCTGGCCTTGAATCAAATGCTCATCATCTATCGGAATGTAGACATACAGAATACCCCTCAGATCCCCAGTCTCCTTTTCCACTTGCCCTGCAGTGAGCAGTTTTCAAACCCCACAGGAAGGAAATGTAATTTTGACTCCACTCCCCACCTTATTGCAGTTTCCATCCTTGTGACCTTCCTCTGAAGTCTTTCCCTAGCCAAGATCATGCTGTGGAGGAGGGAGGGGAGGCAGTGATTTCCGCCCACTCCAAGATCTGTGATCCAATTTTCCGGGCATTAGAAAGAAAGCAATCTCCTTTGCACTCCCTGCTATTGGATTATAGGGCTGCAGAGAGTCAAACATAGCGAAGTACGAACAGGGCAATTCAAATGGAAAAGAATATGTTGCTATAATCAGAAGAGGTTTCTTAATGTTCCTAAATAGATTTCCTCTCCATTCCTCTACAGCAGTGGTTTTCTACCAGTGGTCTGAGGACATCTGGGCATCCACAGACCATGTCTAAGATTTCCAAAGGGGTCCGCACCTCCACTTGAAATTTATTAGGAGTCTGCAAATGAGAAGGTTGAAAACCACTGCTCTATAGTATTGTCACTGGATGCCTACTCGATGACCATGCACATTAGAGGAAAGGGAAAAATTCCAAGAATATTTGGAAGACTAATGTTCATTCCTTCATTAAACTGGGGATAAAACAGAGGGAAGAAAAGTAAGACATCGCAAAGGTGGAAAACAAATGCCATTCTAGGAGTTTCAACCCTTTCTTAAGCAAGCTGTGAAACACACCTCCAATTGCCTCTTACAGGACCCTGCCTTTCTCCTCCTCTCCCTGCAGCAGTTTCTTTCTGTGTCAGCCTGCAATGCTGGCTCATTTCCAAAAGTCAGTATGTTTCTAAGATAAAAGCGTGGGTTTAGGAGAAGGAGAAAGAGGGGCTGGGAGGTAGGGGAAAGGGAGAAATAGCACTTATCTGCTTAGAGTCTGATCAAAAGTCACCTGTCTTATTCTAAACCTAGCAGGGGGAGCTGCAGCAGCAGCTGCTTCATGATATTGTAAAATGCTTTTTGAAGACATGGATTTCACTGACATGATGTGCCATCCACTATCATTCTCCTGGACGTGATGTGCCGGGGAATCAGGGAAACACCCACACTAAAGCCAGGTTAACAGAAAGGCAGATTGTCCTACTGGTGCAGCTGCAAGTCCCTCTCTACAGAGCTGAGCTAACATTTCACACCAGGCAAGTGGCAGGAGGAGGAGGAGGAGGAAGCTGCCAGTGATGTTTATTCCATCTGTGCAAGAGAAGGATCACAGAGACAAGTCAAGTTGGGGAAGGAGAAGAGTCACTGATCTATCATTGCACAGCACTTCAGGAGACTCAGTAGATTATCTACCCATTGCCGGTTTTCTCTCCTTGGATCTAAATGGTGATGGTCATTTTCAACTCTCACACATTCCACATCTTGTAAAAATCTCCTTCTTTATTTACACTGACTGTTAGGTACATATATGGGCGCGCGCGCACACACACAAAAAACTACCCCCATTTTTAAACAGAGAGAGCATCAGTTGGTTTATCCTCACCCTTTCATAAAAGGGAGTAAGAGAGAGAGAGAGAGAGAGAGAGAATTTTCTTATCCAAACTCACAGGCACAATCCTGACCAGCCAATTAACTACTCTTGGTACTAAGTGGGGGCACTCATGAGCCTCAAACAGATCCTGCAGTATTTGGTTCACGTGAAGAATAGGATCGATACCTACAAGGCCTGTGTGGGTGCCACTTCAGCTCCCACAAGTTCACTGGGGGATCTGGGTTCTACAGTACCTGAACTTCAAGATAAAATTCCAGCCACTGGGTACCCACTACACCCTAAGCGTCATCTTTCCTTAGGGGATAGGGTGAAGAACATAGTATTCTATTAAACCAGTATTAGATAGCACCCCATAATCCCTAGCACTTTAGATAGAATGTTTCCCTGCTTGTTTCCTCTTTTTTGGGGTGGGGAAGCAGAGGAAATCAGGGAGGTGGAGTAGAGACAGGCGCCTCTTAAAGACCTTCTGAATGGTAAGCTTAGGGGACAAGTCCAATAAGCACAACGTGTTCAGAGAGCACTGACAAACACTATCCACCTCCACCCCGCATCATTGCCCTTCAACACTGAAAAGGTGAAGACGACTCTCACTCAAAAAAGCTAGGAAAGCTGCAGGGCCTGATGGCTTCTTTCCAGAATTTCTTAAAAACCTCAAAGTTAAAGGAGAGAAATGGCTGGAAGCACTGTTCTCCAATATCCATTCCTCATGGCTTGTCCGAGGGATCTGGTGTGAGGTTGTGGTCATAGCCATTGACAAGCCAACCATTGTAGTGGTCCATGTCACTCCTCTGCATGTTACACAAGGTCATGGAGAGAATATTATTGGCAAAGATTATGCCGCTTGTAGAAGCAATGTTACTAAATAAACAAGTAGGTTTCTGACCAGGCCACAGCTATACTGACCAAGTATTAGCTTGACCACCACACACTGAGGCGCAGTTCCAGTGAAAACACAAGACTGGGGAAGTTTTCTTAGACTTATCTGATGCCTATGACACCATAGGGAGGAATGTCCTTCTCTTGAAAGCCTGCGTTGATTGAGATAATTTTGCTATGATAAAACTCCTCCAAGATGTTTTGGTCAGCTATAGGTTTTGCTTTTTTGTTGGTGACCAGATCAGCAGGCCATGCACTCACAATGACAGCCTACCTCAGCAACCGGTTTAGCACTGATCTTGTTTAATATCTGCACCACTGACCTTCCCCAAACATTATGGAAATCAGTCTATGCTGATAAAATTGCTCTGACTACACAGGCATGAAATCTACCTACTATAGGACAAACCCTAACCAAAGGGCATTAAAACCACAGAATATTTCTTATATTGGAGGCTAAAACCAAAACTTACTAAGAATGTCATGTCAGCATTTCATCTAAGCAATAGAGACGCTAGGATGGAGGTGCACCTGCACTTTGGTGGCTAGCAGCTTTTTGTTATCCCAACTTGAACTGTTGTGGCATGACATTAGACCAAAGCCTCACATACCACCAGCACCTGAAAAGTATCCACGGCAAAATAAAGAGGCGTGTAAATATCATCCAGAAACCAGCAGGAACAATGTGGGAAGCCAATGCAAATAAACTCTGCAGACCTCTTCACTGGCCTTTCTCCACTCTACTGCAGTCTTAAGAAAAAAAAAGTTCAATTTGCCTCTTCCAGGCAGGGTTAGCATCTGTATGTATCTAGACTATATTGTCTAATACAGATACAATGATAAGTGCCTTAGAAATGCACGTATATGTACTAAAAACTCAAACTAGGGTTTCATGAATAAGGATACTCAGAAATTTCAAGTATTGGCGGTGGAAGGCGGTAGATGAGCACTGAATAATTTAAGTGCCAGAATTTAATGATAATACCTGGGTGGATAAAAATCAATGAGCTTAAAAAAAAAAAAATCGGATTTTTTTGGTAAAATGCTTTTTGACGAAAAAACCTATCTGAAGATTCATTATAGCTCAAAGATATCTCATCATGGAATAGGGATTATAAATTCTAATGCTATAGTATGAGACAATATATTCATGTAATGTTTAAGAAAAGTTTTGTAAATGAGTTCCAATAGTTCATGGATTAGGGACCCAATCTTATGGGGCTCCAGGGGCTTCTGTACAGATTATTTAGGTTAATCTTTCTATCTACCCAATGGGACTCAGTGCTCAATCTAGAAGACACCATCAGAGATGCTTAGTTTTGCAGTTCTCAAATTGTGGATTTGTGTCTCCAGAGATAACATGCTTGTTAACAGCAAAAATGTTATTTATTAAATAAATAAATACTATATAGAGGTGAGAAAAAACAGACCTCAACCCTATTGTCCCTCTGCAAATTTGTATATACAGAGTCAATCCCCTTACCTCTCTCTAAAAGTGCAAAGTTTCAAAAAGTTCAATGAATGGGGGCGGAATAGATCTGAACAAGGAGAAGAAGCCTGGAGATAAATGTGAGAAGGCAAGGACAGGCAATAGTAACAAAAGTGAAATTGTTTGAGCAGCATATTCCAGAAGTCTTGAGGTCTTTCTGAGTCCAGCCTTCATTGATGTGAGATCTACCATACCATTCTCTCACTAGAAGGGAAAACCTATAATGGCAGCAGGCCGTAAAAGAAACCCAGTTTGGGAATATTTTAATGAAGTTCCTCTACCTGTGGGTAAGACAGGCATGGGTGCAAAATGCAAACAGTGCAATAAAGAAATGCAAGGCCTGGTTGCCCAAATGAAACATCATCATCATAAGTGTTCCTTCTCAGGAGGAAGATGCATTGAAAGACGATGAAAGGAACATACATGTCTGATCATACAGGCTCTTCAGGTTGGTAAAACTTTTTTATTTCATACTTCTTTCTTAAGGACTGCCTGTCTTCCTTCTGGACTATTCTTGAATTCTCATGTTTGAGCAAAAAATATAGTTGTTACTCTATGGTACAATCATTTTAGATGCAGTTGTGATAAAAAAATAAATAGCTGAAATAGGCAGGCAGATCTTCCTTTTACAATTTCACCTTTAAAGTAGTACTGAGCGTCAGTGAATGCAATGAGTAATACTAAATGAGCAGTATGGTAATAATAATTAAATAACCGCATTGACTTATTTTCTTTAGGAGAATCCATCCTCAACATACAGTATTCTGAAGACTATCCACCTTCCAGATCACCATCATTTTCTATAGTTTCAGAGTTATCTGCCAATGACACTGTTTCAGTCACATCATGTATGTCACATAGCCACAGTATATCACCTATAGCAAAAAGAAAAAAAAATCTCCATCATCCAGAAACCACCATCGATAAGTTTGTGATAAGAACCAGCAGATTAGAAAAAGAGTTAATTGATGAAAAAATTGCCTGGTTTGTTTATGCAACAAACTCTCCTTTCCATTTGATTGAGAACCCACACTTCATTAATATGGTTCAGTCATTAAGACCAGGATACAGTGCACCCAACTGAACAGATGTCGCAAGCAAATTGCTGGATAAAGTGTATGAAAGAGAAATTGAGCAGCATGCAAAAGGTTTAGAGGGTGAAATTGTTAACCTAGGTCTTGATGGGTGAAGCAATGTCCACAATGATCCTGTTGTATGTGCTTGTGTGACAACAGAATAAGGGAATGTCTTCCTTACAGAAACAATTGATACATCAGGAAATGCATACGCAGCAGAATACTTACAAGTAGCAGCAGCAAAAGCTATAACAAACTGTGAAAAAAAATGCAAATATCTAGTATGCAGCTTGGTCACAGACAATGCTGCAAATGTATCCAAGATGAGAAGAAATTATTTAAAAGAGAGTCCCAAGATAATAACATACAGTTGCAGTGCTCATTTGATGCACCTCCTAGCCAAAGGCTTCAGTGTTCCAGAAATAAAGGCTAATGTCGTTGAAACTGCAAAATACTTCCGTAACAACCACTTTGCAGCAGCTGCTCTGAAAACAGTGGGAGGAATCAAGCTCACTCTCCCACAAGACGTGTGATGGAACTCAGGAGTGGACTGTTTTGAGCACTAGATCAAGAACTGGCCTAATCTGATGACACTTTGTGAACAAAATTGTGAAAAAACAGATGGCACTGTCACAGCCAAAGTTCTCAACATTGGGCTTAAGAGAAATGTTGAATACATGCTGAGTATCCTGAAGCCTATTTCTGTAGCCTTGAACAAAATGCAGGGAAATAGCTGTTTTATTGCTGACGCTGTTGAAATTTGGAAGGAACTGAGTGAGATCTTAAAAAGAGAAATATGCAATGATGGAGTTAAATTACAAGCATTAAAAAAACAAATGGGACAAGCACTATCTTCAGCTCTTTTTCTAGCAAATATTCTTAATACTCAGTACCAGGGTCAAACCTTAGCTACTGAAGAAGAGGAGTTGGCTGTGACATGGACATCCAGCAATCATCCCTCCATAATGCCAACTATAATAAACTTCAGAGCTAAGAGTGAACCATTCAAGAAATATATGTTTGCTGATGATGTTTTAAAGACAGTCACACCAGTGAGCTGATGGAAGTCACTTAAGCACTTGGATTCAGAGACTGTTGAAGGGATAATCTCACTTTTAACAGCAATAGCTTCTTCTGCTGGTGTAGAAAGAATAATTTTCTTCCTTTGGTCTAATTCATTCCAAATGGAGAAATCGTTTGGGACCTGAAAAAGCAGGAAAGCTTATTTTCTTTTCCAGACTACGAACAAACAGGAAAATGATGGTGAAAATGACTGAGTTAGCTGCAGAAGTCAATATTTTAAATTTCTCATGTTGACCTGGCTAACATAGTCAATTTAATTTTCGGGTTGTTTTTTTTTAAATAAATACTTCATTTAACTATTTCAGTTAAAAACAATTTTAACAAAAACAAACCTGATTTTAAAAAACCTGAATGTTTAACTACTGTGACAGGGTCCGGCCAGATGGCTACAGGAGAGTGATAGAAGGCACATATATTAGCCCTCGGTTAAGTAGGTCCCTTTTCCCTGGGTAAGGTAACAGGGAAGGTTCCAGGACAATCAGGAACTTTCTGGAAACAATTCAGACAGACAGGCTGATTAGAACACCTGCAGCCAATCAAGAAGCTGCTAGAATCAATTAAGGTAGGCTAATCAGGGCACCTGGGTTTAAAAAGGAGCGCATTTCAGTTTGTGGCATGCGTGTGAGGAGCTGGGAGCAAGAGGTACTAGGAGCTGAGAGTGAGAACGCGTACTGTTGGAGAACTGAGGAGTACAAGCATTATCAGACACTAGGAAGAAGGTCCTATGGCGAGGAAAAAGAAGGTGTTGGGAGGAGGCCATGGGGAAGTAGCCCAGGGAGTTGTAGCTGTCGCACAGCTGTTCCAGGAGGCACTCTAGACAGCTGCATTCCACAGGGCCCTTGGCTGGAACCCGGAGTAGAGGGTGAGCCCGGGTTTCCCCCAAACCTCCCAACTCCTGATCAGACACAGGAGGAGTTTACCTGGACTGTGGGTTCACAAAAACGGCCAAACTGAGGGCTGCCCTGAATCTCCGAGGCGAGCAAATCCACCAATAAGCGCAAGACCCACCAAGGTAGAGGAGGAACTTTGTCACACTACATTCAAAAATTCATATGCTTGTTTTGTCAAAATATTATGTTTGCTGTTGAAGAAAAAAAGTCCATAATACATAATGTTGTTGTTTTATTTAAATAAAACAATTTAAATGTTTGTCTGGTGATGTTCTCCTCCTAATACAGCATGGCAAGAAAATCCTCCAAATATTAACGATTAACTTGTTGAATTGGAGATAGTTCACCTCCCACTGACTTCATAAATATCTGCTTCAATTACCTGTGGTAAATAAAATAACCAAACAATCATTCATTTTCTGATATAGCTGTAAAACTAATCTGAAAAGTTTTCAGAATAAATCACTTAAAAATGTATAGTGCGTATCTTCTAAAAATGAAACCTACATCTATCTGAGTTGTGAAGAATCATAATACTCAATAGAACTAACAGGAAAATGTAAACTAAAGCCCCAGTCCTGCAAAGATATACACAATATACTTATCTTTAGACATTAGTATTTGAGTCTACTTCAGTGGGACTACTCATGTCGCTAAACTTGAGCATGTATGTAAATCTGCAACACTGGGGCCTAAGTATCCATGCAGTACTCTATGGTCCACCCTTCATGCTATGAAACCTAGACTAGACCATCCTAGATGAGCATTGCCCTTGGCTAGCCAAATCTTCCACTGCTGCCTATCCCGTCTCCCACTACCTCCAGTCAATTTTATTCCTGGTCTGATCTCTTGCCCTCTTGTATACTACTCCTCGCCACCAAATTTTGTTACCATCTCAGGTTTTCTACTGTCTTCAACATTTAAAAGCCTACTGTCCTCAGCCTCTGTGTATTTTACATTTAAGCCTAATCTCAGAATCCCATGTGCATCAACTGTTTCCATTTCATTACGGTAAACACAGTAGACTAACAGCTCTGCCAATAAATCATACTTTAAAATACTACCCTAAAGAATTACTAATGCTACTTTCTCCCAATCTGAGAAGCAGCAATTATTTAAAATATTTTAAGGGTGTCTATTGCCAGGGTGTCCAATGCCCTCTCCACTGCACCATTTTGCAAACAAGTCCAAAAAGGTAGTGGCAGTAAAACAAAATCTCAAAGAATATGGAACATTTTTCCAATCTCTTCAGTCCCTAACCTACTGCAAGGAAGAAACTAGATACGTTGCACAGCTCTAGGAAATGTATTTAAGAGTGTCTCCCTCTCCATTTCCCCCACTTACTCCACGAACATATTTATACTCTTCCCTTTCTGACTGAAGCAGCATAGTCAGAAGCACCCATTCCCACACAATGAGTAAAATAGCTGTCTTCATTTTGCTCAGATTCTGAAGTTCTATCACTTAAAATGCCGTAAAATCTGCTCTAGGATTTTTCACACACTTAAATATTCCCTTACATGGCTAGGTTGTCATACCCATGTCACTGAACTTTCTTATTAAAAACACAGCCATTACTATTTTACTTCTTACCAACTGCATGTTGGATATTTGCCATACCCATCACTTGGGCACAAAAGCATATGTAAAAGAAACTGCATGTAACTGAAACAAGTTACCTGAAGTTCTGGTTCAGTTTGTTCAAATGAAGAACCATTTGAACCACAGTGCAAGTGAGAGCGTAATAACTGATTTCCCTCTCCTTCCCAATACCAGATAATTAGCATTTCATTAAGCAACAGAGAAAGGAGGAGCCTGACTGGCTATCATTATTGGACAGGCTATTGACTAACAGAAGCTCAAGAGAGGAAGGATGGTGGAACCCCTGCTCTAAGAATGCTCAAATACAGGTCACTAGACTAATCCTAGAAGGGAGAAAGGAGTGTCTTAATTCACTTCATGTAGTTTTCCCAGACCTGAGGAGCAGCTCTGTGTAGCTCAAAAGCTTGTCTATCATCCACAGAAGTTGGTTCAATAAAATATATTACCTCCCCCACCTTGTCTCTAACTGATTAAGGTTTCCACAGAGAAGCTGCAGTGGGGTGAAGTAGTCATATGCAGAACATACACAATGTTGTTGTTTTGTTACAAAATAAAGTTGTTTAGAATATATACACTGAATGTCCCCATAGGCTTGAATTAAAATGGTATACTGCAATATAAAAAATAAAAATCAAAACAAACACACATAATTCCCCTCAATCCTTCCAATACCGACAACATCTGCATTTGGAGATCACAGCACTCATATCATTAATCATGCAAAAACTGACATGTGAGACACAACACACTCAGCAGCTATCATCAATACTTTCACCTCCTATTGTTAATGAACTTCCACCCAGTCTATTCTCACTTTATACTAATACCCTCTTCCAGGGTCCAGTCTTGGACCACTGTTCCTCTTCAAGTCTTCATGTCCTTCCTAAAATTTCTCCTCGGCACTCCACCCCACATTACAGGATACACATAATTTCCTGACAAACATATTTTAAAAAATCTTTTTTAAAAAAATAACTGAACACTACAAAATGGTTAAGGCAAATTACCTAGTACAGTTCTAGAAAGACAAGGTGGTGAGATAATATATTTTATTGGACCAACTTCTGTTGGTGAGAGACACAAGCTTTCCAGCCACACACAGCTCTTGTGACTGACATGGCCACAACTACACTAGTACATAACTGAGACGGTTTCTACATTAATCAACGTTCCCCAGCTCTCGCTCTCTCTCTCTGGTGCTGGAAATCCTGTCAATTTCCAAATACTGTAAAGTGAAGAACCTAATGAGACACAACCCAGTTAATCCTGCAAGAGGTTTACCTTGTAAAACAACAAATTCCAGCATAACAGATACAGACAATGCACAGATTTTCCCTTTTGCTACCCAGATTATTTGTGTACATAACTGGAGGATTCCTACAGTACAGAATAACCTCTCCCTGTGGACAAGCTCTTACACGTGCATAACTTTATGCATGTGAATGACATGAGAAATGTCCATAAGCACTTGCAAAATCAGAGCCTAGCTTCTCTCTCTCTCCTTGGCTAGCAGAATGCTATATTTGCTGAGGTGGTATATTTAGCAGCAGGGAAAGAGAGAGAATCAGCTACTTCCCTGAAGCATGGGTAATATCACTGCAAACTAACACAAAGGACTTTCATAGCACTTTATTAGTTTCAAAACAAAAGTTTGTACAACTTTCTTGCAGAGATACACATTTCATTAAGGTTCATAAACATGACCCAATCCCGTTTAAAATCCTCATAGTGTTGGTCTCACTGACTTATTGGAGCAGAGAATTCTACAGGTTCACTAAATATTAATAAAGTAACACGCTGTTTAAGAATGGGATTTTCCTAAGGGAGTTAGGTGTCCAAGTCCCATCATTAGGTTCCTTTGAAAACCCAATGCCCTTTAAGCGTCCTCTTGGTTTCATATTACAGCACAGGGTGAAGGGATAGATCATTTTTCACACTACCTTCATAAAAAGGCTGTTAGCTAAAGGGAAAGAGGATGGCGCATCCATGTGTTATTTTAGTTATAAACACAAACTGAACGCTGCAGGTTCTGCATGTATGCAAGTGCTTTGTTGTTCACAGAAACTTTCTTTTAAACACAGAGGACAACAGCAGTATCCTTGAGATTGGAGAGTCTGAAAGAACAGGAACGCTTCAGACTATCAAGCCAATGTCAAGCCCCGTCACCCTCCCATGTGTCAAATTTTGATTGTAAATTGATTGGAAAGGGAAGAGAACAAAATAAAAGGCTTTTACTCCTCACAAAAACAATGGAGACCTTGTACTGTAGTGTGGCTCCAGCAGGAGCTTCTACTGTGGAGAGGCAGCTGAGCCAGAGAAACCCACCCTCCCCCTCTCCCCACCTTCAGGCAATGACATCTTTGCTATTAACAACTCTGTTGCTGTGGCAACCAGACTGCTTTTGACAAAGCCACATTGACTGAAAGCAACATGTGGGAAACCGGAATCGTTATAAAGCCCTGTGAGAAATGAATTCTTAAAAGAAAAAAAATTAGGATTTTAAGTTTTTGGTAAAAACAACAAACAAGCCCCCAAACAGACACACAGACTTGCAAACAAGGAGAATGTTTTGGTAGCAGGGCTTCTATTGTGCACTAAACCCTATGGTATTGTGAACACGGCTTTAAATATCCCACAACAGTAATATCCAATCTGCCATAAACCTTAGAGAGATCCTAGATTTTCAGGATATATATGCACAGCACAGTGTGCAAGAAAGACACTAGTAGTTCACCATCCAGGCATTTCCCTCTCTCCTCTCCCTCAAAAAAATATTTAACTGAAAACCAATAATGGTTATAAGTTACCTTACCTACTCACGTGTTTGTAAGGGATAACAGAGATATTGACTCTTAGGGGCATCACGGCTAGTTCACAAGGCAAATCACTCTCAGTAGCCAAAATCTCAATGGAGAGCAACCAAATGATACCATTCTAGCTACTCTCTGTGGCTTCCAGAGATGGGGCCCTGAGTTTGTATGTTTTAGCAGTGCATTCCAACAGAATTCTGCACTTCTCAACTCCACCCTTGAAATAGGCATAATAAATCTGTCCCAGACAGTAGCTGACTCAAATGCCACAAGCTGCTTGAGGGCCTTTTACTTAACCTTTAGCACACTCAGAACAGGAATTGGGAAGACCTAATATTTTTGGGAAAAGGCCTGTGAACTGACAATAGGTCAGACCCGAGAACAGTGCAACTTTAATAAGCTTTGGCTCTTTGGCCAGCTTGGTTGTGTCTGAAATTACATTTTAAAGATGAAACATTCAGACTATTTTATCAAAAGTTTGGCATTGTTAAAGTTGCTTTGGAATAAATTAATTTTAAACATTTTGTGTTTGCTATTTCTCTCAAAGCAGTTTTTAAACGCCTCAGCATGAAATGCCATATTGTAAAGATTCAGAAAATAGGAAGCCCAGGGCCGATTAGCAGGCTGAACTAGAATTCTTTCCTCCTTTCAGTTTAGAGGTATTAAAATGCAAGGGAGTTATAGCTTAATCTCATTAAGAGAGCTTTGAATCATCTTAAATACTTAGGAAGTCTGTGTAAAAGTACCAGAATCCAGACAATTTATATGCTCTAATCCTGAGAGGCTGTTGGTTCCATTGGTTAAAAAAAGAGACGTTCTCATGGTTTTCCAGTCAAATAGGTTTCTACTCTAGTCCCATCACTGGACACATGTACACCACATTGCTGTTCAAGAAGGTTTCCATGTGGAACGTGCAGTATTAAAACCATGAAGCTGAGCAGTTCAACAAACTCTTATTGTGGCAAAAGAAATAAGGACTGCTAAACAGCAACCATTGCCATTGGTACATTACGCATAGTCCTAAACAGTTTGACTTTTTAAATTAAATACATCTTTAAGTCAGGAAAATCAAGAAAAAAAAATGGGAGTGTAGCTATTATTCCATAATATGGAACAATAAACATTTCATGCTAACAATGGCTGCTTTTCAAGAGTGAATGAAATGTAGTTCGCAAAATATTTTAGAATGGAGTGCTGTACAGATGTGAACTGATCAATTTACATCTGCTTTAAATTGGTTCACTTAATATACAATTAAAATATTAATATTAAACATTCTATGTATGCTAAGCACTTTTATCTATTAAGTGCCTTAGGTGCATGTTGGTCCCAATTACCGCAGAATGTTGCTAATCTGTGCTCCCTATCACTTTAACACAGGAAAATTGGGGTCTCTCCCCATTTTTTGGGCAGAGATTTAATAGCAGAGGGCTAGCAGGACTCCTCATTTTTCTAAGACTGCATTACTTGTACACAAGATACTGTACCATGTTTACTAGTGCACTATGAAGGAGAAACAGGCCTGAGCCTTGACATTCAAAGGAGGATGTGATTTTCCTCAAATTGCAGAAGGCTGGATCAGACGTTCCTGTTCAGGCATCCCTCTGCTGCGACGTATTACCAGACGTAATTAAAACTGGAGCAGACTTGCTAAATAAATGAACATTTTGTTATTCTAGCTTACTGGGTGCTTACATTAAAGCTGATATGGAAATCCAGTTATCTGTAATGAGATGCCCAGTCAGTGTGAATTAGTAGTGAACTACTGTCGTTAAATGGAACAGAAGGATTTAGACTATAAAGGGGGAGAGATGGGGAGAAGGGTCATCTATTCCTAAAACAGAGAGATCTTAGTCAGGTCTGATGGACAGACAGACAGACGCACATGATAAGATTTGTATCTGTAACAGTTTTTCAGATCTTCAAATCTGCTTGAAACCACAGGGACACGCCTTGATCTTCCTAAGCTTTGTTACTACACATGTCTGGATGGAACATGTTTCAGCTTGTTGGCACACTACAAGAGAACATAAAAAGCAGAGGAAGCAGCAATACAGCTTGCTTTTCACAGAGACCTTAATCGTTTTACAGCATCCCCTTTCTTTCTGCATTTCCACCTTACAGGCTTGATGAGTTAGCTTCCACCTGCTATACCCCTATTATATAACTCTTCTATGGTTAGAAATCAGCCCAGGCTGGCAATAAGCACAAGAGACCACTAGACTAACCAACTTATTTACATCTGTAAAGTGCAAGCCAATTGACAAACTCCACTGATAACCAAACCAAAACAACTAGTCCATAAGATGCAGCAGTTCTAGACCAACTGCAGACAGGTAAGTGCTTGAAGATCCTGTTATTTCAAGTAACCCATTGATTTGCAAAAAGTTTCTTGGAACAGATAAAATAATCCACTATCCACCCAGTGGATGTTTATTTTAGGTATTTCATATATGTTCTGGGCTTGGCATCTAAGAACAAAGTTCAGGGTACCAGTCTCACACTATCCATATTTTAGGTTCTACTCCAGTTCAGGTGGAATCTTCCTGAAGTATGCTTGTTTCACCCAGCATCTGCCTTCTCCCTCATCCCATTAGCTCCCTGGAACTGGAGCTTATTACATGTAATCGTTTGTGATAATGATTCTAGGAGTCCTGTACCAATGAGACAGACTGGTTTAAACAGATGGCAAGGGTTAAAAAAAAAAAAGGATGAGATTAAGATGAAGTGTCCTGTAGTCGGAAGCCCTAAAATTCCACCTACAAAACACAATCACTCTTACACCCTTCACAAAATTCCAACTCCGATAATTATATTCTGACACCCTGAATTCCCCTGCAGTTTCAGTATGACACAGCATTCTTATTTCCTGTCCTAAAATGTTGCACAGTGTTGTTTTGCACTGTTACACAGTTGGAATTCTTCACTCTAAAGGATGACTTCAATGGAAAGAGATTTAATACCAACTTCTATCAACCAGGAAACTTGCTAACATTTATCGTTCTGTATCAAATCATCAGCTGAAAATCACTTCCACATTCTTCAAGAAGCAAAGGTATTGATCCTTCACAGGAAAATGCCAGCCCAAACATCTCAGGAAAATGGCAATGATTTTATGCACTACAATCATAACCGTTGCCTACATTTGCACTTCGAAAATGCTGATTCACTGTCTTGGTCTCAGTCATGTAAAACTGCACATTTTTTGCACTCTGTAAATGCTACCCTCATATGAACTTTGTATTCTCTCTCTCAAACTTATTACCCTCTCAGGTAATAATAAAAAACGCACTTAAGAAAGCAAAGGTTACCTGCAATATAGGTAAGTTTCCTGTTGCTGAGCTGTTCTGATGTGAATTCAAGGCCTGCTTTCCCAGAAGCTGGGAATGGGCAACAGGGGATACATCACTTGATGATTATCTTTTCTGTTCATTCCCTCTGCGGCACCCAGCATTGGCCACTGTCGGACGACAGGATACTGGGCTAGATGCACCTTTGGTCTAACCCAGTATGGCCTCTCATGTTTTTATAAGTCCTTATGTTCTCAGGGCAGGATGTCTGGCCATTAGCTTATGGGGAGCCATAATCTCTAACTCTTAACTTTTCCAGCAGCCAGAAGGTGACAGCCTAGTTTGTTCTAAGCTAGAAGACCTGAGGGAGCAGGCCCATTCATACACCCAACTCACGTTGCCCTAACCAAGATGGAGGCTGTTAGTGTATAGTGTGTGTGTGTGCGCGCGCGCGCGCAGGAGGGAAAAAGTCACAGGCAGCCACTCTGCCATTTCAGTCCTTTTTCGTAGTGTATCAAAATGCTCCAACCCACCAGGATACAGTGAGAGCCCAGTGACAAAAGGAAAGAAGAGGCTCACTCCTGCTGATGCTATCCACCCCACAGTCTGAGGAAAGCTGTTTTCTCCCTCCACACAGTGCTAGGCTCCAGGGCAAGAGGAAGCAGTGCTCTAACGATCTATCTGACCAGCTTCTCATCCACTAGCAGCAGTTCATCGCCACCCTGGAACTGAGCACTGTGCAAGCACAGAAAAGTCTCCATGACCCAGAAGACCCTCCAGCCTCCTCACCTTTTTTGATCCACAATCTCCATCCTATAAACCTAAATCACATCATTCTCAGTTCCACAGAGCTTTGTGGGATAGGGTGGGTCATGGGATGATTTTTTTGACCACTTTGTGATTCTCATTCCACAGAAGAAGAAAAAAAAGCGTTGAGAACCACTGGCCTTTTTCAAGAAGGCAACTTTCAGTAACCCTCATGTTTATCATCTTTGTCCCAGGTAGAAAGCTGGCCCAGATTTCTTTATCCCCATAAGGAAAGGACATAATAGAGAGCTTGCGAGGAGAAGGGAAGTTAAGTATCAGCATTTTCTCCAAGTCTAGCTCCACAGCGAAGTAGAACTATGAAGAATGGGGTCAGGACACAAAGGAAGGGACAAAAATGCAGGAGGGCTTCTAACATCACCTAAGTTATGGAACTGAATCTAGGTTAGTTGCCTACCCAGTAGAAAAATAATAGATGTGTGGACTACTCAAAATTGCCTTCTAGAACGCCACTGTCCTGCAGACCAGTTTGTTTACTCCTCCACCCTTATTGTTTGGAAACATTGCTGTACAGCCAACGTGTCATTACACGTATAAGCAAGTAGCCAGATTAGATTTTCTTAACTGTGGCAGCAGTGTGGGTGGCATTTCAATCTAATGGAAGCAAAGGTGACAGCACTTTTAAAAAGCGTATAACAGAACACTATGCCAAGCAGAGTAAACGAAGCCACATAACACTTCAGAAAAATAAGCAACGCCACAGTTAGAGCCCCTGCAGTATCCTGGGAGGATGCCTTGTGTTTTCCCAGTCTAAAATGATTAGTGAAATTCTAACTAGTTCCAATTACAGGCATGGACTAAAGGAGACAACAGAGACCTCCCAATTATAATATGTAGTGCTTGACTGACACATGGCTCTGTGGATGAATGTTTCTGCCTCTTCAAGAGTTTTTCTCTTGAGTACCTCCGTAAAAATTCCTTCCATTGAGTAAGCTCTGTGCTGGCTTTGTTCCCTTGTGAAAGAAAACCTTCAGGCAGAAAGCAGTGCCATCTGCCAAGTCAGGGGCAGCTTTGATGGGAGAGTTTGGTGGTAAAGAGAACCTACCATTGATAAGCTCTACCTTCAGCAGCAAGAGGAGGTTTTGATTTTGTTCAGGGGGCTTGGTAACAGGGAGCAGAGAAGTAATGGAGGAAGTGGGTGCGCGCGTGCACAGGCATTATGTAGAAAACACTATGTATTATACAACACGCACAAATAAAGCCTTAAAAATACCCACCTCTGTCCCTCTTTTCAGCTTTTGGCTCCTTATACAAAAAAAGTACACACAAGGTAACGTTTGCATTTCTCTACTTTTGACATTTACATGTCAAATAGGGAGTCTTTTTTAAATAATTCATCTGCACCTACTGTTTAACCCCACCAATGTGAGACAATCACATGCAGCTTGGGAATAGAGAGCTATGTAAACTGAGAACTCTTGAGCCTATTTCCTCCAAAAGGAGGACAAGCCCTACACTGTACAATATAAAAGCAGAGTTTCTGAACAGAACATATTTCCAGAAGGTTTTACACAGCTATTTTATCTGGATGGGCTGTTCTGAGGTCCCATGAGGAGCAGGAGAGGGACTTGTGCTGCTTGGTTCAGGATCCCCGTGAAACAATGACAACATCGTCCCTGAACATTGCCACCTCTGTAAGTATCGTCAGGGCTCAATACAAGATTCTTCTGTTCAGGACAATTAAACCATTTTGTCTCTCCTTCCATGGTAATATTTTTCTTTGCCATTTTTTGGGAGTGGCTGCACTCTGAGCCATTGGGCAGTTTTACATAATTGCATAATTCATTTTGTATTCGGCACTCTGATCCATAGTGGTGAAAACTGTATACACAGAATAAGGCATCAGCTGCTGTTTTAGCTCCCCATGGCCTTTACACACATCTTAACACCTTTCTGGCCATTTCAGCAGAAAAAGGGAGCACTCCCTGAAGTGCAGACATTCCACTGGAACATAACAACAGGACTTCAGTGATATACCAGGTACATCACAGAGAATATAGTTTTGGTTGTGTATGTGTATGTGGGAGGTGAGGTAGGGGATGGGGTTTTCTGTGCCCTAAGTATGTTAGCACTGAAGGGATTAACTGATTTTTCAGCCTCATTTTTGATTACAGGGAACCTCTAAATTGGATGTCTCAGATCTCTTCCTCCATCATTAGTTCTTCCTGCTCATTAGGCAAAGGGAAGCCTGTTAAAAAGCACATTACCTTTAATTTCTGACATTCTTCTCTGTAGCTTAATCAGTATTGAATTAGCTTTTTAATATTACATCTATATCCAGGACGCAGTTTATTACACGATTCCACAGTCACAGAATTTGCTTTGAAATTCATCTATTACCACAGAACCATGCTCTAAAACAGAGACTCTCAACCTTTCCAGACTACTGTACCCTTTTCAGAAGTCTGATCTGTCTCGCATACCCCCTTACACCTCCCTTAAAAACTACTTGCTTACAAAATCAGACATAAAAATACAAAAGTGTCTCAGCACACTATTACTGAAAACTTGCGGACTTTCCATATTTACCATATAATTATAAAATAAATCAATCAGAAAATAAATATTGTACTTACAATTCAGTGTATAGTATATAGAGCAGTATAAACAAGTCAGTGTCTGTATGAAATTTTAGTTTGTACTGACTTCATTAGTGCTTTATATGTAGCCTGTTGTAAAGCTAGGCAAATATCTTGATGAGTTGATGTACCCCATGGTAGACCTCTGCGCACCCACAGGGGTACGTGTACCCCTGGTTGAGAACCACTGCTCTAGAAAGTAAGCTCACATTTTAAAAATGTCTAGCTCTTAGAGCTGCAATGAAAACCTTGAAAATGTGAGCCAAACATAAACTTATATAATGAGGCCTGCCTGAGTCTGCAGACACAGCGAAACAGCTTTGAATGTTAATTGTTCCCTTCATTTTAATGAGTTAGGTCTGAAAATTAAATAAGTGTCAATATTAACTAATTCACTACGACAGACATGGCTACAACTACACTCCATGATTCACTGCTGGTCATTTTAATCAGAAGCAACAAGCTAATGTACTTATCCAACAATCTCAAACACCCTCCTATGCCTGCCTGTGTGCCAGAAGCCTCAACATTCCCCCACCTGCCAAAACCTGCAACTCCATCCTAATAAACTTCTGCAATTCAACTATGCATTGTCAATACAGAAATCAGCATGAAAACTGAAAATGCGAGGAATGCATTAATTAGTCCCTTCGTTATTTTGAGGCCACATTTCTGTACAAATTGATGTTTTCATGTTTAATCAATTAAAAGTCTCTTTTTTAAAATTTAAATGAAACTGTCCAACCAGCATACTACAGAATGCAAGAACCTTGCTGTAGAATTCAGGTCCAGCCTGCTAGAGACAAGGTGTTGTCTATACCTCAACAAGTCATCCAGAAGATCACTAGCAGATTTGTCCTACTCTCTGCCAATGCATTCAGGGTTTGAGGGTGGGGACAGAAAAGGGTATCTGAAGTCTTCTAGATATTCTAGTTATCCCAATTAATGCAAAAGAAGCAGTACTGCATTCTGAGGCAGTTCACAGAATTTTGTTGCTTATGCTTGTTTACAGACTCACTGAAGATTAACTTTGTCACTATTAGGGTTAAATTTGTAATTAAAAAAGAAATCTTAAATACTGCACAAACCGATAGGTAAGCCCTACACTTATTAGTGCAGGTTTCCCTCTCTATTTATATAAATGACACTTATTACCCTAATATTGGCTCATCATTGGTAAGTGGGTAAACACATCTGCCCAAACCGGATATCTCTGATCTGTTTTCAGATGCCCTACTCTTTTGGAAGTAGATAAGAAAATGGAATTACTCACTCACCCTGCAATTTTTATTCAACAACTAGAAAATCTCCTTAAAGTCCTAAGAAATATTTTATAAGAAAAACAAACAGACAAATATTTGTCAGGGACTCCTTTCCATCAGAACTGTAAGTCTTGGACTCCAGGATCCAAATTGCCCTTTAGTACTTTTTTTAAAAACGGAAAACCAGAAGACTGGCAATACACATAAAGGCATCAGGCCCTAGACCTATTGCAACAGATTCCTGACTGTTGATTGCATAGTATCCATATTAAAAACCCTGGCTAAACCACTCATGGGTTGGGGTTTTTCAGTCCAGGTAGAAAAGCACAGTCAGTTATATAAATGATAATTGTTACAGAAACTCACTCAGGAACAGTCTGAAAAAGACCTCTTGAATTTGGACCAACATACCGCTACACTAGACTGTCTCTTTACATATCCAAGAATCTCTAATGCATCCATCTCTGTTTTACCTAGGTATCAACAGAAAAGATGGCCTTCTATGGGATTTTGAGAGATGAGCTTTGGCCTCAAAAATGTATACAAGGAAATGTCTACGTACCTTTAAAGCACATTTCTGCTCTGTCACCTTGTTAAAACACTCCAGTACTTTGCCATTAACACCCAAACCTAGCACCCGTTTGGAGAGCTTGTAGTCATCTGTAACTGCATGTTTTTTTATTTCTCCCCAGACATGGCCAGCTCCCCCAGGCAAGGATTTCACATTGTTCTTGCTGTCCTCATGACTCTCTGGCTGGGGTGCCTGCTCGCCCTCACTTTGTTCCATAGCACTGAGAAGTTAGAGGTTACAGAGGTAGACACCAGATCCTCAGTACGATTTCCCCCCAACTCAGCAGATCAAAGCAAGTGCTTCGAGGAGTCCATTTGGTTGTATTTCACTCAGTTTTCCTAAACAAGAACGCAAATAAATATTAGCAATGTACTTGGTAGAATCAAACTCCGCTCCTACACAAACTCCTCTCTCTCCTCCCTTCTTCGTATTTAGACATCTGGCAATACCAGACTTACAAATGACTGAAGATGGCTGTTCACATCAGAAAAGTAACTTTCACCTATCAGCATAAAGAACTTGACCAAGTTGCCTTGAATCATTTATTCACAGGTAACAGTCAATCACTATTTATCTACACTGTGGAAGAGCCTGAGGCCTGAGCCATGGACCCAGACCCCACTGTGCCACGTGCTGTACAAACACAACAAAAAGATGGTCCCTATTAGGGTAACCAGAGGGCAAGTGTGAAAAATCAGGACATGGGGTGGGGGGTAATAGGTGCCTATATAAGAAAAAGCCCCCAAAATCGGGACATCTGGTCACCCTAGTCCCTATACCCCAAGGAGCTTACAATCTCTAATAAATGTTGAAAACAGTTTTACCTATGATCTGAATATCAGCCTAACAGGACTGAACAGTGACTGAAAGGTTCAAACTCACCCAATTAATTACAGGCCTAAGTGAACCTGGTTTCAAATGAGTCACTGATCACCGACTCAGGAACAGGAATTGGTAGAGAGATAGAAGGAAGCCCTAAATAAGAGGTTGCCTAGTTGCCCTGGTACATAAGCTGGAGAAAAAGCAGGGGGGAGGGTGTCCCCAGCTGAGGGGCAATCTGACTATCCCAATGCACAGGTCAAAAGGAAGAAATTCCCAAGATATAGGATTGAACAAGTTGCTGGGAGAAGGAAGCCCCCAGCCAAGGGATTACCTGGTAATTCCAGTGCAAGAGTAGTCACTAGGTGAAGTCAGATTGGGGGGGAGAAGGACCTTAGGTGAAGAATCACCTGGCCACTCCAGTGCTGGGTCAAGAAGAGGGGCAGGTGATATCCATGTATTTCATTTCACCTAAGGATATACTTGGCTGCCCTGGTGAAGAATTCAGGGGTGGGGTAAAACATGTGAGGAGTTATGTGGCCATACTGGTGCACAGGTCAAGGGTATGGGGGAAGAAGGCCTTCAGGTGAGGGTTTACCCAGCTGCTCTATTGTAGAATTCAAGGGGGTGAAGGCCCTAGATGAGAGGTACATGACTACCCCCAATTCAGCATCCAAGATGGGGGGGGTGGTATATGTGGAAAAGCTGGCCCCAAGATGAGGTGGTAATGATTGCCCTGGTGAAGAATCACAAGTGAGAG
Organism: Natator depressus; assembly: GCF_965152275.1. NCBI lineage: Eukaryota > Metazoa > Chordata > Testudines > Cheloniidae > Natator > Natator depressus. Next base: position 44,617,164 of record NC_134240.1, on the reverse strand, counting down.
CCCCAAAGTAAGAAGTTACCTGGCTAACCTATAGCAGACTGGAGGAGAGGAGACCTCAGGTGAGGTGTTACCTAGTTACCACAATTAGAGCACTCTGGGGCATAGGAGGAGGAGGGGAGATTAACCTGGGCTTCCTGGGGCACAGTTGGGTGGCAGGTGAGGGCCCCTCTGGGCTTCCTCTAGGCCAGGTCACAGAGGTGGGGGGGAAGGACAAAAGAGTGGGCCCACCTGGGTTTCCCCCAGGGCCCTGCCAGGTGGAAAGGAGGGGCCCAGGTGAGGGCCCACTTGGGTTTCCCCCAGGACACAGGCAAGGCCCAGGTGAGGACCCATCTGGGCTTCCCGCAGGACACAGGCAGTGGGAGGGGCAGAGCCGGGCAGGTTACCTGGCTGCCCCGCGCAGAGCTAGGGGCGGGACGGGCCCAGGTGAGCCTACCCGCCGCACTATTCGGGGGGGGGGGGGGGTTACCTTGATGTGCCCGCCGCAGGTGAGTTGGGGGGGGCGGGGCTGGTGCAGCCCCGGACCGCCTCCCGCACAGGGTCCGGCGCGGTCTGTACCCCCAGCAGCCAGGAGAGGCGGCCGCTCATGTGACGTCCCGGTCCCGCCTTCCTGCTACAGCCGGTCCCGGCGGAGACACGCGGCCCAGGGGAGTGGCAGGAGCACGTGGTGCGCCAGCTGTCGGGGAAGGGGAGGGAATGCACAGGGTACTAGCCAGGCGGGGCGGGGGCACAGGGTGCCAGCCAGCCATGGGGAGTGTGGGGGGTGGGTGATGCACAGGGTGCCAGCCAGCCAGCCATGGTGGGGAGTGGGGGGCCACAGGGTGCCAGCCAGCCGGGGCAGGGGGTATACACAGGATACCAGCCAACCATGGAGAGTGGGCTGTGGAGGGGGAGATGCACAGGGTGCTAGCCAGCTATGCAAGTGGGGGGCACAGGGTGCCAGAAAGCCATGGGGGATGCACAGGGACCAGCCAGCCATAGGGAGTATGTGTGGGGGGGATGCACAGGTACCAGCCAGCCATGAGGGGAGAGTGTGCGGGGGGGAGGGTCGGAGATGCACAGGGTACCAGCCAGCCGGGGGGGAGTGGGGCACACAGGGAACCAGCCAGCCAGGATGGGGGGGGGGGATGCACAGGGTACCAGCCAACAATGGGGAGTGGGCTGTGGAGGGGGGAGATGCACAGGGTACCAGCCAACCATGGGAGTGGACTGATGGGGGGAGACGCACAGAGTACCAGCTAGCTGAGAAGGGTGGGGTGCACAGTGTACCAGCCAGCCAGGGGTGAGAGGCACAGGGTACCCTCTAGCCAAGGGGGGAATGCACATGGTATGAACCAGGCAGGCAGGCGGGGAGGACACAGTATACCTGCAAGGCGGGGAGAGGGGGAACCACACAAGGTACCAGCTGGGGGGGGGGGCACACAGGATACCCGCCAGCCTAGGAGGGAGAGCAGGGACCAAGCACCAGCCTCTTGACTAGGATACGTGCAAAGGGCAGGGGGCATTAGCCACAGGGGCATTGCCAGGTCAGATACACAAGATAGCAGAGGAAGAGGTGGTATCATGAAGGGGTACACGTACCTTCCTCCTGGAAGGAGGGACACATTGCCAGGGCTGTGGGTTGTGGTAGGGAGGGACATAAGGATTATGGATTAATTAGTTGGATGGGGGAACAGGCAGAAATCAGCTTTGAGGCAAAAAGCACTGAAGTGAATCCCCTCCTGGTAGAGAGCAAAAGGGTGAGTCAGAGGGCAGGGAGAACCTTATCACTGGTGAGTGAGGCAGGCATGACTAGTAGAGACAGGGGAATAAAAATAAAGACACAAACCCACGCTGAAGGCCCCCGTGCCTGCTGTAATGTAGCACTGACAAACTTCACGAGAGTTCTTCCTTAAAACTGTTTGCTTTTTTTTTTTTTTGGCAACACTTGTAATGCCAATAAAGTATTGCTCACAGAACTGATAAAGCTATAATTTTCCATGGGGAGCATTATGACTCAATTCTCCTTTGCTTTCTTCTACAATGGGAAATTGAGGTACTGTAGTCTCTGCTGCTGCAGCTCCCCCAGAGGGTACGATGGTAGAGGGCAGGAAACAGACACACCTGGAGTATTTTTACCACTGTGTCCAGTAACCCAGTTCAGACCATCTCTAATCAATATGTTCAGACACTGCAGCAGCCCATCCTTACAGGCACCCCAATATTGTTCACAGTAGTGTAGCTGAACTCGGTGGATTTTTTGCAAAGTGACCCTTGGGTGGACAAGGCCCAGTTGTCACTTCAGTGCCTGTGTGCAGATGCAGGCAACATGTACGAGAGAGGCAATAACAAAAGAGCTGTATTTCTTCCTCACCAAGAAAGCCAAGGACATGCTTCTCCAGCAGCAGGCAATCAGGCTTGCATTGCATACTCTGAGATGAAAGGCTCCAGCACCAGCTCTATGGCCCACTCTTTAGGATGCAAGGGGAAGGAAGATGCATTCAGTATAGCTGGGGATAATTTAGGATGGTCTTTTAAGACAGCTGTCACAGTAGTTACATGATGGGGATACCATGCATGCATGATGAAGCTGTTAGAAGACCAATGAGCAGCAGACCAAAACTAGAAAGGGCTGTGACAAAACCTGAGACTCTAAAACATCAGCAAAGGAATTGTCACTCCTTTCTTAGGGCACCCTCAGCTGTAGTGAAGGGTTACTAATGGCAAAGAAGCCTAGCTTACAGACGCTTTTGCCCTGTTCCCTTAACAGATGAGTCAGTAGCTGTATCAGTGCAACAGGTCCTGGGAAGAAAGACTATAGTCCAAAAAAAAAAAAGGGGGGGGGGGAGTAGAATCCCAAGTACCACTGCCAGTAACACTCTTCCTTGAGGCACAGATTGATCAGTAAAGGGGAGGAAACCACTTACAAAACGCAGCTGCATTAGCCTTCTTTGAATTTTGGTAACACTCCACTTCTGATATGGTAGCAGTATGACACCTTCTGGTGATAATGGGCATATCTCTAGAACAAGTCCAACAGCAAACTGGTAAAGCATAACAGGGAAGATTGAAGCAATCTTCCCAAAGCCTGCATCAAATTTGTGTCCTGCGCCTGTATTTTAAAAGTGAGAAAGGATTGTCACATTCAGTCTCAATAAAGTCAGTTTATTAACCTGTAAAATTTCTTCTACACAGCTAAGCAAAAGGAATCAGTAAAGTGATTTGGACAGGCTTTATCTCCATGGATACGCAGCTTACTGGAATATTCAACATGGATATCCAATTCACACACCCCCTCCAACACACACACAACCCTCCTCAGCTGTGCAATGTTTCATTACACATCTGGATGCTCAGTCAGGATATTAAAAATATGATACTTCTCACACCGTCACTCATGACTGTTGCACAGAGTGCTGTTATGTGGATGTGAGATGCTGAGCTTTTTGTACATGTGAAGATATTAATCATTCCATTGAAAAGTAGCTGTATTTGTTTCAATGCAAGGATCTCCATGTATCCATTCCTTAGGGATTAAAAGGGAGATTTCACATTTTACATAAAATAACAGCATCTGCAATTATAGTGGGTAGGATAATAGTTACAGTGGTTCATGAATCCCCCAGAGTATAAAATGGGGTTAACATAGCAGGGTGCAGTTCCAGAGTAGGCCCCTGTGTGGTGTGGCACTGCAGTCAACCTGCCTCAGTTTCCCTCCTGGGTTTTCAATGACTCAGCTTCTGAGGTGGCTTGGCCTTCTGGCTAAGTCCAACCCTTCTGGGGTAATCAAAGTCCAAAGAAAAACATCAGTCTTCCATCTTGGACCTGCGCCGGTCACATAACAGGCTTTGGCTTTCTATTCCCAGGCTCAAATTCCAGCCCTCCTGGGCTCTGGTTAGTTCCTTCTACCTCCTCTTAGCAACACCAGTTGCTGCACTCTCTACCAGGATGGTAGCCTAGGGAGAACCCACACCCTCCCTCTGCCATGAATTCCCAGACCTGGAAATCCTAAATAATCAGTTTTTTCTGCCCCTCAAGTTGTCCTGTTTCTCCTTCCCAGCACCTCCTCCTCAGCCCAAACTTCCTTCTGTCTTGAGACAAGATTATCACAGCCCCCTCCCCGCACAGGGACTGTGCTGTAATCCTCACGGGCTTCCCTAGTTTATCCTTATCAGGTTACAGGGAACCTCTCTTCAGACTCTACCCCTCCCCCCCGTCTTTTTACCTGCTAAGAATTGTAGGCATGTTATTAAAACACCTGGCCCCCATTCTGATGAAATACTTACCATTAAAGAGGTTTACCTTGGCAAAGGGGTTTGGCAGGCCCCTGGGCCTGACACCCCTTAAAAGGGACAGACCACATTGTTACAGTTAGGAAGAACCCTCTGCATTTGGCTGTAGACATTTAGGTGCACTGTAGTGGTTATATACCTTCCTCTGAAGCATTGTCAACTATCTGGGTAGTATGCATTATTAGATGTATCTTGTCTGTTCTAATATGCCTTCCATTTTCTATCTAAGGTGTTTATATAGAACCCATTACTGTATGATCTGAGCACCTCATTGTCTGATGCATTTATCCTCAGTGCCTGGGAGATAGGAAAGTACTATTATCCCCATTTTACAGATGGAGAGAAGTCTGTGGTGGAGCATGGAATTCATCTTGGGTCTCCCAAGTCCCAGGCTAGCACCCTATCCCCTAGACAGCCCATCCTCCTTCACCTCCTCTTGGGCAGATGGACAGGATTTAGCTCAAAGCATGACATTTTTCACTTTTCCAACATGCTTTTAACGTGTTGAGGAGTCCAGATTCTACTATTCTACTATTGTCTGAGGTGGTCTCCCTTAGCCACATTGAGCTATTCCATCAAAATGCTAATGTTGGGAACACATCGGTTAGGAGCATCCAGAGATCTATGGGCCTGTTTCCATGGACTTCAATGAGATCATGCCCCACAAGAAAGAGGTTTCAATAATTTTGGGTGCATAGGTCATTAACTAGTTCAAAGGTGTAGAGTACAGGCTGCAGTTACTGTGTCATTCTGTGCACAATTCATTCACTCCCAACTACGAGCTGGTCTAATTTTGAGTGCACACACTTCACTGTGGATCAAATTAATTTAAGTGTTCTATTTAGCCAGTTCATTACTTGCCCTCTCAGTCCTCCCCAAAAGTTACCTTTTGTACACAAAGAGAAAGCTATGTGTTCCTCACGAAAAGCAAATGCGGTAATAGTAATCACCGATATCAGCATCCTCTGACAGGCATTAACATTTAGCTGTGATCACAGCTGTATCACAGTGTTCATGTGTTAAATTTATTACAGCTGTCTCTTCTTTGTATCAAAGGTCTAACTCTGATAGCAAGAACCGCATTGTTCTGCCTGACTTTGCTTTTGAGCATTCCTGCAGTATGCAGGGGTGTGTACAGTAAGTTTTTGTTTGGTTTTTAAAGTGATTTTCAGGATCAAAATAGAAGTTGGATTTAAACAAGTTCAGAGCCCTGCCTTGGAGCAGCCAGAAGCAGAGTATTCCTACATGGTTAGTCTTCTCTCCCTCTCTGGGCCCCTCAATCCCCATTTTGTTGCAGCAACATTTACACTAATGTGTACACTAAGAAGCTTTCCCTGATTTTTCCCACCTATGCAGCTCTCACTATCCATAGACAACGTGCTGACAAATGCTGGTGTTTGAAGCATCATGTCATGAAGACCATCCTGTACAGAATTAAGTAACATGGTGTTTAAATGCAGACTACTGCCTGGAAGCCTGTTTATACCATCTGTCCCACTGGTGGGACAAAGAGGGACTGTCTAGTCACGGCTCCAATCTCAAAATATGAGCCATACAGCCATATTTGATGTAGAGAAATGACCTTGCCATAAGGCTCACATGTTGGGAAGCATGAGAGATGAAGGAGAACTGATGGATTACTAGATCTGAACTCCCACAGCAATGAGAGTTGTCTACCATCACTATGTTGAAAGATGCAACTAGAGCCACTGGGGAGCGATTCCAGCCACAAACTTCCCTTCATTAACAAAGTAACACCACATGGTCAGTCATATCAAAAAGTGCTGAAAGGTTCAGCCTGATCAAAGCAGGCAGCTAACCCTGTTTAATGCTAGCACAAGATGATCTGTACCCTGCCCAGCGCAATGTCAATCACAAGAGAAGGCATGAATCCAAAACTGGAACCTCCCTAGGAAATCACTGGTGTTAAGGTACATCTCTGGAGCCCATAAGGTGCATCTTCAGCCAAAAAGTTAATTAACAAGTCACCATTTCTCCTAACCAAGTATCATGAGAGACTAATAAATGCACACAGTACAGAGTTGCCCATACAAAATAAAATGAAGGAATGAGATTGTTGTCTTCCACTCTCTGACATTTCCTGGTTCTAAACAAACTAGAGAGGAACAGTCTTTTCATAAGTGGCAAACAAATAAATAGTTCCTCAACAGGACAAATTTAAATAGCAGTCCCTTATAGGTAGGTGTTATGAAGTCACTATTTAAAGTGCTGTATCACAGAAATAGCTCTCAAGCACTGGTTTGAGTTCATGGCTGGATGTTAGTAGGATATATTCTTAGCAGGTAAAGCATATCCTTTTGCAGAGAGCCAGAATAGAGGCTATGCACCACTTACATCTTCAACATATGGCTTGAGTAGTGCTTAGTAAGAGGGTTTTATAGCAGTCCTCTTCACAGGAGTGAGTTTCACCTTTTGTATACTCTGAAGAATCCCTTCCAGCATCAGCTCAAGTATTTAATAGCCTCACCACTTGGGGCTACTGAATCCAAATTTGTTGCCAGAGAACAGAGAAGACACTTGTTATCTTGCTCGGCACAGAAATTGCTCTTTTTAGGCAGGTTTCCCAAACACAAATAGTTCACCCAGTTAGTACAAAGTCCTTACAATTGGTTGCAATAATGTTCTTTCCTTAATACTGTTAAATCAAAAGTTCCTCTAACTTCCTTCTTCAGTAGGCTGTTTTTAAGCACTTGTGGAGTGTAGCCACTTGCCTCTAATGAGCAACTCATGACAGCTACAGACACCTGTTGCTCATAGAATGAATCCTCTCCTATTAACTCCTTAAAACTCCTTTTCCTCCAGAACAGGAGCTTATTCAACCTGATTTCCCTTCCCACTTAGTGCTTTTCATTTCGTGTTAGTTTGGCCAAAATGAAGGAGAACCAATAATCATTTGTTTTAGGCATAACAGTGTTACAATGATTCAGCCATACTGAATAATTCATGCTTTTTAAGGTCATAATCCATGCAGCTCTCTGTGCTGGAATGACCATTCTGAAATTCTTTTGATCATAAAATCCTGACTTCTCCAATCTAAGTACGGATATTCATATGTGCAATATTCTTCTCTTGAGCCAGTTAACATTTTATAATTTCTCTGCCAAGCTTTCTGAAGGAGCAAGCATGTTGGGTCAAGAAATACCTGAGGATGCAGTTTAACCCCACCCCACACATTTGGGGCAAGAGAATAGAATGGAACTTCTGTACCATCACGTTCTCTGCACCTTTGGCTGTAGAAACCTCTGCAATATGTGCTGTGCTGTGCCTGCCCTCAAATATTAGTCTTAGATTTCCTGGGGACTGATGATATTAAATGTGATCCAGAAATTGCACTGTGGATCCTACTGCTTCCCTTGTGCTTCTGGCAGGTCTAGTGGCTTAGAATCCTTTTGAGATACTAATGAAGGGGATGCTGACAGGCCCACTGCAGCTGAGAGGGCAATGGGGCATTTTTCTTTTGGATAGCATTTTTTTTATTGCTCTCTGAAGAGCATTACTGTTGCTGGATAAGAGCCCAGCAGGGGCAAGAGTCCTTTCATCCTTATTTAAATAAAACAAACCTAAGCGTGCAAGTTAAATATTAATCCAGGTTTCACTCAAAATAAACCACAGATTTTAATCTCAGAATTTTAAAGTCAGCCTGTTTCTGCCGTGGCCCCAAAACTTGCAGTCCGTGGGTGGTGGTGGTGGTGGTGAACAAGTATAGGTCCCAATCCTGCAATGAGCTGTGTGCCAGCAGACCCCTCAGCCTGCATGAAACCCCAGTGAGGCTCTAGATTTTTCCTGTTGGATATTTGGTGGTACTCTTAGTGACATTATTGACATGAACTGTGACCATATAGATCATTGTTGTAACCCAGGTCCTATAGTTGCACCAAATCTTGTACAAAGGAGGTCAAGTAAAGTGTCTACAGGAAGGTTGTAATTTGCTGGTTATGATTATGCTGTGTGTATCATTTTTGTATTTGAAGTTATGAATATTGGCTATGTATTTGTATCTCAATGTGTTTGATTCTAAGTAGCCTCAGTGAAGCATTTGGTCAGTTTCTTGAGAAAGGACTATTCTCAGTAAGTGCCCAATCAAGAAACACCTAACTGACAATGGACTTTGGGAGATACCAATCCACATCTGAGCTTTCCTGGGAACATTCAAACCAACATGTAAACAATGGCATTGGCCTGCAAAAAGCTGAAATCATTCATGGACATGTGACTTGCCCAGGTGGCTACAAACTCCATCTTGTTGCTGTGACTTTGCACAGAAGAACAAAGGGGTTTCCACCCACAAGAGAGAGAATATAAAAGGCCCTGGAAGCCTCTCCATTTTGGTCTTCAGCTGGCTCAAGAGATGGCCTCTCCACCCCAAAGAGATGACTGAAAGAAACTGGAACAAAGGGCAGTAACTATGGGGGTGTGAGTGATTGCTGGACCCAGGCCATAAGCCACAATATTGGTCTGAAAAGGATTGGGCCAAGATTAGGAAAGTGTCTAGTCTGTGAAAGAAGCTTATTGGGACATCTCTGAGGGTGAGATTTACCTGTATTCAGTTTCCTGCTGTATTAGGCTTAGACTTGCATCTTTTGTTTTAGTTTGCTTGGTAACTTACTTTGTTCTGTCTGTTATTACTTGGAACCACTTAAATCCTACTTTTTATACTTAATAAAATCATTTTTGCTTATTAATTAACCCAGAGTTAGTGACTAATACCTGGGGGAGCAAACAGCTGTGCATCTCTCTCTGTGTTATAGAGGGTGGACAATTTATGAGTTTACCCTTGTGGTGTGGTGGTGCCCCACCCCCAGGCCAGATTGGGCTACAGCAGGCCAGAGTGACTGCGGATAGCCAGCCAATCAGTGCTGAGCAAGAGGCAGCCAATCAGGGCCAGGCTAGGCCCTATATAAAGGCTGCCCAGGTGAAAGGCAGGGAGTCTCTCCCAGGCCTTCAGAGGGTGAAGGTCTGTCTCCTGTGTGAGGAGATCAGCACCCAGGGCAGACAGAGGGAGCAGACGGGAACTCTAGCCTGGTACCTGCCAGGCTGCAGGCCCTGAGGAAAGGGCCTAGGTGGTGCAGAAGGGCTGAAGGAGAAATGGCCCAGGGAGAGAAGGAAGGCTGCTGCCAAAAGATCCCTGGGCTGTGACCTAGAGTAGAGGGCAGGCCTGGGTCCCCCCCCTTCCCTCTTGTACTACACCCAACCGTTAGAAGTGGCCATAGCGGACTGCACCTGACCCCCTGATAGAAGGGTTTAGACTTTGGGGATGTGGTTGGCCACTGTGGCTGGGGTGAAGCGAAAAGGCTACTGTTAATGCCCCTCCTCCCCCAGAAGGGGGTGAGCATGGATTAGGGAAGTGGATGCTGCGAGAAGGGAGCAACACAGGTCTGGATGCCAACAGAGGGCAAGAGATGGACAGGACACACCAGCGGAGGGCATGCCACATGGACTGAGCTAATTCCCAGAGTTACCAACAGGAGGTGCCACGGTGGTGAGTCCCAACACCATCACAACCCTGTATAAGCTTTATACAGAGTAAAACAGATTTATTTGAGGTTTGGATCCCATTGGGAACTGGGTGCTAGAGACAGGAGCACTTGGTGAGCCATTTTCAGTTATATCTGCAGCTTTGGGGGCGTAGGTCAGACCCTGGGTTTGTGTTGCAGCAGATTAGTGTATCTGGCTCAATAAGACAGGGTTCTGGAGGCCCAAACTGGCAGAGAAAATGGGCTCCGAGGTAGTCTCAGCATATCAGGTGACAGTCCCAAGGTGGTCTCTGTGACCGAACTCTTCTCATACTGGAATTTTGTCATATTTATACTATTTTACATTTGCTGCCATTTTAGATTTTTTTATTATCCCAAACTAAAAATGAATAATACACATGATTTTAAAACACGAGGCAAAGCACTTATCATTAAGAAGTCAAAATTCTGATGGCATACAATATAGGCAACAAGATGACAGGACTTAGCTTCCTAATTACTCACTGCGGAGCCAGAAGAAGGTATAAGTTTAAGTGCACTTTCCATGTCAAAAAAACTTCCATCGCAACTGGTAATAACTGGCCCTTACCAGACTTGACTTTCCTTTACCAGGGCATAACTTGTATCCCACCTTACACATCACCTTTGTATCTGGTCCACTAACTCAGAGGGCAAGGGAGTCCAAATGGGTGACTAAAATTTCAACACCTGAAGGAAGAAACATAGCCAGGAGAAGAAGAAACGAAACAAGAGGATAAGAAAGTGCACTTAAACTTCCACTTTCTTCTGGCTCCCCCACAAGTTACATTACACCCGTTTAGATCCCCTTACAGTTATGCATTGGTGAATGGGTGCCAGTGAGACTGAAGGACTCTGAGTCTAAGTCTTGTAACGGAATCTAGTTTACAACTCTTTGAACACCACTTCTGAATTTGGCTCATATTCTGGAGTGTCTCAGCCTGGCAGGTTCCTAGGCTCTCCTCACATGCTTTGGAGTGGTAGCAGCAGAGTCTGTGTTTAATTCGGAAGGTCTGTGACCTCACACCATCTTACAAGCCCGTTACAGCAGCTTAGACTCAGTAGGCCAAATTTATAGGTGCTGCATAAGGAGTAAGAGCAGAGTAAGTTCTACATTTGTTAGGACCTGTAAACCTATGGGAATTTAAGTCAGTTTATAGGCTTCTAGAGGGGTCCTAAATTAGTGTAGCATACACACTGAGAAGAGCAGAAGAAAGCATACATTACACCCGTTTAGTTCTCCTCTAGATTTTCTTAGACTCCCCTCTAAATATGGCCCGCTATTTACATTTTTTCACAAGTTGTTTTTTTTAAATATCTGAGTGCTCTGTTTTGTGCACTTCTGAGTTGATTGTTATTGTAGATGGGTGAATGATTGGATACAGGAATTGGTGTGGGAGTGTCCAATTAGAGTTCATCTAGGTTTATAGGGAGGCAATAATATTTAAACAGAAGGGGGGAGGGGCTAACTTTGGCTATCACACATTGCATGTCGCTTTCACTCGGTAATATCCATTCAGTGATTATTGAGAAACATCTGTGCTCTGCACCTGTTCAGACACTGTGTGTTCTTTTCAAGAAAAGCAATGAGATTTCTCATCCCACAATCATCCGGAAAGCCAGAGGATCTAAAGTCCTCATGTCTTCCTTCTCTTATGCAAACTCTGAAGTCATCTAGGTCTTTATGTCTACAAATGGTGAATTATTCAGAAATTTATTCTTCAGTGGCAACTTCCTGAGGGGATAATGGTAGTTTCAATAAAGAAAACCCCAACAGAAGAAAACATATTGACTTGTTTCTTTCGAATATCACCTCCTCTGAGCAATCTCTATTTTTTTTTTTTGTCTTGTGGGAACTCCACTATCCAGGCTGCGTGATGTAGGCTGTCACTAGGCAGCTGATACACTCTATATTTTTTGGGATCAAGTGAGGACAGATCTTTGGCTGACTGGGCAATTACTATACCCTTGTTAAACTTTCCCAGGAGGTTCTTCGGGAAGCGATGCATCTGTGATGGTTGTAGATAGTGACAGAGATTCTCTCTCTGCAAAAATGTGGTTTTTTTTCCCCCTATGAAGGTTGACAGAAGCGTCCCCATGGAAAAGGAGGTACATCTCAGGCTTTGTCTACATTACCACTTAAGTTGATGTAAGTTACATTGCTCAGGGGTGTGAAAAAACCACCCCTCTGAGCAACATAATTCACATTGACTTAATGTGGTGTCTACAGCATGCTATGTTAGCGGGAGACACTCCCCTGCCAGCTTCTGACTCTCCTTGAGGTGGATTAATTATGGTGACAGAGCGTGTTCCTGTCCTGTCTTCATCAGGTGCACTAATCGACACCACTGCATCAATCACTGTGGTGCTGATTTAGCGCAGTAGTGAAGACAAGTCCTCAGTCATTGGATCATTAATCAAGTCACAAAGTATTATAAATCTAGGATTTTGAAAAAGCAGCAACTCTTCAAAACTACACTATCTACGGCATCCGCACCTTCCACATGACTTGCTGAAGATTTAGCCCGTCAGAGGCCCTGTGGTTGAATACAATGAAATCTTCTGCACCTATCCTTAGGACCAGCAAAAGTCAGTTGCCTCACTAAACTGAGCCTTCAACTCAATGGCAAAAAATGTGTACTGGAAATCACGAGTATATTTTAAAATGGGATATTGCCTTTTGGAAGTCATCTTAAGTGCAGGTCCCTCAGGTCTGTGCATTTTCATATACTCTGTATCATAATCCATATGTTAGACACCCTGTGCCAAGTATTTCAATCCCATGTACTATCTTGGACTATATTGTATTAAATTTCTGCATCTCTGTGAGTCTGGAATTGTATGCAACTCGATGCGGGGAAGAGGGAAGTGGTTATCACAGCTCTTCCAGGAACCAAAAAAACCCAGCATGTTAGGGAGTGATTAATGTGAGTCATTTAAGTTGTAACCACCTCCAGAGAGGTGCTCCTCCTGGCCCAGCTTGCATATATTGGTTCAAAGTGGGTTTTCCAGAGACCAACACACAAAGAAAGGTTATTTTGATATACAAAGCTAGTTTTAAATGGACTCAGACAAACAGACAGGACCTCCTGTGCAAGGGCGCTTCCCCAGCCCTTGCAATAGCGATGGAAAAACTTTGACCTACTAGGGACCCATAAGCCTGATGGGTGACTCCTAGTATGTTTAGTGTGTGGTTAAATCTGTTTGTTTTCTCTGTAATGCTTTTACCTCAAGAATAAATGTGCTTGCTTAGAAAGAGCTATGTGGGAACTTGCAACTACTGGCAATATACTGCTCATTGAGTGAGAAAGCAACCGATAGGCGCTGGCCTTTAGGCAGACTGGCTTGTTGGGGATATTACAGAAGCCTTAAAACTTCCTGAAAGGAATGAGAAAAACAGGTGATGGCTGGAGACCTGACTGGGCCCTCCTGGGGTGGAGCCAGGGGAGGGGGAGAAGAGCGATACAGATGTAGTTATCTTGAAACTATGACACAACCTTCCAGAAAAAGGGGCAGGACAGCCTGATAGTCTACAACCCCCTTCAGTTCTGATGTCTTTAGGAACCAATCTATCCTCATCTTGCCTTCAGAGGGGCCAGACAATAGGCCTGTTGCTATCCACTGCTAATGCAGGAGAGGCTTTCTTAGAGATAAGGGTTTTATGGGGTTTGGGGGGAGGGAGGTATAGGGGAAGGTGGACAAGGGCAAGGCACATTTGTAGAATTTATAAAAACAGGAAAGTCTCTTGCTGCCTAGGATCTTCTTTTCCAGTCTATCCTCTATAGAAGAATTTTCTGCATCTGCCTCAAACTCTTTACAAAGACAAGAAAAAAGAAAACAAAAAAACCAAAGTGAGTAGCTTCTCTTACCCACAGCTTCCAGGAAAACCTATCAGCAGAGCCTGACCCCACTTCTGTTCAGTTGCAGTAACATAGCTGCTGAGGTTGATCTGATGCAAAAATCTTAGCTAATTGTAAAATGTATACCCTTCTCAGCATGCCTGGCCCTGGACGAGGCCTGTTTCCGGGGATCTCAGGGAAGACACTAACTGGAAACTGAGGAGAGTCAGGAGTGCCAGCCTACTGAATTAGCCTTTTGTCCTAAAAACAAAGGATCAGCATGAGCTGTTTTATGAACTCCACACTGCTTCCTCCCCATCAGTTTCCATATTCACATTCACACAGCTATTTGTCACAGGCTCGCCTGAGCCAGGGTACCATCTCCCAAAGCATGCTTCCTTAGTCATACAACAGTCAAATGAATATTAACTCAGCATGGCACACCTAGGCCTTTCCTTCCACAAAGTAGTCTTTCACTGATCTGAAACAAAGGTGCAGTCAAAGATTAGCCCTGACTAGGCCAGGCTTCTTTGGCTAAGGGGGGGCAAGCCTTCATCCTTGGTCCTAGAATTCATCCCTTAGGAGAAGCAGCCAGCCCTTTTTATCCTGCATGCTGGGTCCTGATTGGCCTCTGCCTGCTCCCAGTCCTTCTAGTCCCTGGAGGACCAATTCTCATTGGTTCCACCTACATCTGTCCTGGGTGGCCTTCCTAAGCAGTTCCTAAACTCAGGGAGTTGTTCCCCCTCAAGGACTCCTTTTGGGTAGGATGCATGAAGGGGAGGAAAGATACCTGGTACATGCCATCACAATATTATTCTAGGAAAACCTAGGACAGGGTGGTATTAGCTTAGGAGATTTCCCTTTAATACCCTGGGCTCATACACTCTATTAAAGGCAGGCCCACTAGTCATCCAGAAGGCTCTACTATTTCCCACTCTTGCTCCTCTATTGATGGCTACCCCATTCTGAGGTCAGAGATGTCTCAAACAAACTGCAACATTTGTGAGGGTAGCTGTCTCATATGGTTGGGTTGTGGGGCTACTGTGCTGACGTGGGCTTGTGCCTGTGATCATGCCAATATTCACACCTTGCCGCAAAAGTTGTGGGCCCTAGAAAGGCACCTGTGCCATGGCAGTCACACACATCTAGCCAGCAGTACTGGTAATGGAAATTCCAGTACTCGGCATAGGAGGAGGGCTGAGTGTTCAGTTCAGAAACACCAACAAGGAGGACAGCCTAACCAGCTGGCCTTCTGCCCTGCTGGCAAAGGGCCCACCACCATACCCAGAGTCTCTTTCCTGGCAGTTTTATTTTCCCCAATACAGACAAAATTAACCAAACCATTTCCTCAGTACACCCTGGGCTACGGCTCTCAGGGGGTTTTCCCCTGTATCACTCAGCCCTTCCTGCAGGAAGTTTTGATGTTCTGTTCACACAGCACAATCCCCAGGGTTCTCTCCCTAGAAGCTCCTTTCCCCCAGGAGGTGCCCATTGCCTCATCTCCCAGGGAGCTTCCTGCTGCTCCTGCTTCTTGCAGCAACCTGATTCACCACATCTCTCTCAACAGGCTCCTGCTGCTTCACCTCCCAGAGGACTCTGTCGGTCACTTCAGGGAATTTTTCAGGCCTGTCTTCCAATTCCCAGGGAGCTGGCAACGAGCAGCCCCTTGTCTACTCTCTTGGATAGAATTCACCCATACTTCCCCTCTGCAAGGCCCAGATGCCTTCCCTTATAGCCCACCAGGGGTCAGCTGGCCTGGCACAGGTGCAATGGCCCTGCTCCCTCTTACAGTGCCACTCCATGATAGATTACATGGGTGAAGAAAAATGGAGGTCAGGAATTAAAAGTAAGGGTCATACCTCTCTATTGCCTCCTGTTTTCCTGCCTGAGGTGGCCCAAGGGTTAATGCAAGCAAACTTGGCCTCCTGTTACCAGGATCAAGATTTAAACGTACAATCTGATATACCTCCATCCTACACCCACTTGCCCTAAAGGCCAGTGCGAACTGAGGAGCTTTAATCCCTTGGGGGCAGGAACAGGGGGAGACAAGCTGCAATACATGTCCAGCAGCATCTCTAGAGGAAAGGGCCCTGGATTATAAATCAGGAGACCAGCCTGCCTCTGCTCCATGGTACTGTCTAACCTTTAGCAAATCACTGATTCTCTTTCCCTTCACTCTATCTTGTCTATTTAAACTCAAACCTCTTTGGGGCAGGGACTGTCCTACAGTGTGTATACCGCACCTAGCATGCTGAGGCCTCAATCTCAGGTGGGGTCACTGGGTGCTACCGTAGCAAACTGTGTATGTGTGTTCATGGAGCGAGCTGGGGTAGAGGTGAGGGCATTATACTGTTCCAGTTAAAAAGGAGGAGCAGCTGGGAAACCAGCAATAAAGGGGAAACATTCCCCAGGGGTCTCAAGTGATCCTCACAAAGCTCCCAGTCAAACCGTAGCAGCTTGTGCGCCATACCACACACCAATGGAGAATGAGCAGTGACTCACAGCAGCATCACCTGCCCCTGATGGAGTGGGACTATGTGGCTCCAGGGGACTGTACAACTGCAGGTATGGCAGCACTGTCTGAACAGGCTTGGCATGGCCTTCTGCATCACTCCTGAATTGATTTCTTTAGAAACTATGATTCTTGTATGGGATTAACAAGAGGAAAAGTTTCTGGAGGGTTGGATTCTGTCATTTCTTGTGTCACTAGCAGCATCTCTCCCGATTTCTGTCTCCTTGGATTTTACTTTGCCTCTAACCTTTTTTTGTCTTGCTTCAATCTGTCCTCTCTTATCTCCTCCTCCAATTGCTACCCCACCTCACTACCTTGTCTCCAACCCATATAACAGGGGTGGCCAAACTTACTGACCCTCCAAGCCGCATACAACAATCTTCAGAAGTTCGAGAGCTGGGGCACACCTTCTGGGGCATGCCCCATGAGGCTGAAGCGCTGATACCCCCCACCCTGCTGGGCAGAAGCCCCTACTCCACCACTCTGCTGCAACACAGAGGTCCTGAGCTCCCTTCCCTGCAAGTCTGGTAGGTGGAGAATTGGGGGGGGGGACCTCTGCGAGCCGCACTTTAACTGTAAAAGAGCCGCATGCAGATCACAAGTCACAGTTTGGCCACCCCTGCCATATAATGTTAGCGGTGTTTTTAACAGCAGACAGTAGCAGCACACTGCAGTCGTCTCCCAAATCACATTGTATGCTAAGCTCACCCAGAGGAACTGAATGTAAGTTCTGCACGGATGGCTGTGTCGCGATCCAGTAGGCTGAAATGACCCAGTTCCCGTGATTGAGATCTCACACTCATAACCTGCAGGGATGCCCTGCATCACAGAGAGACATCTGTGAGCAGGCTGCCAAACACATATATGCATCTATCGTGTCCAGAGCTGTGCTAACATGCAGAGGCTTCCATCTCTTTGCCACCTCACACTGCTAGTCCACATGGTAAATGTGTTGACCTAGAGAGCCA
Organism: Natator depressus; assembly: GCF_965152275.1. Classification (NCBI taxonomy): domain Eukaryota; kingdom Metazoa; phylum Chordata; order Testudines; family Cheloniidae; genus Natator; species Natator depressus. The sequence goes on along the minus strand of NC_134240.1, from coordinate 44,600,064 downwards.
GCTGAGACTTTTGCCATCTGCCACACTTAGCCTGCAGGACTTTTGTGCTGGCTCCAGCTAACCTCAGTGTAGTGGCTGTCTCACATCATCATCTGAAGAGCCACTGGACAGGCAAGAAACTCAAACAAATGGGATTCTGTTCTCATCCTCTCACAGGACAACTATTACGGAGTGACTGCTATTCACTCCACAGTTACGGTTGCAGCTAAGTTTCTGTTTAAAGCTGAATTTTTGGATCCTCTCTAAAATCCACAGGAAATTTAAAATCAGCTTGAAAATTGGGAGGTCGGGTCTGGAGCGAGGGAAACTTTGAATTCCCCTGACCAAGAGGTTCCCAACATAAGGCACCCTAAAAATCAGCTGTTTTAAAGGTACAAAATTCTTTGAACACTTTTTGTGAACAGCTATGGAAAAAACAATGAGTAGGAACACAGCAAACATATCTCATTAGATTCCCCTTGATAAGATCCAGTGTGTGGTTGCAAAAGCAAGGGCTACCATTTGAAATATAAAAACGTATCAGATCTTGGTTTTGGAAGTAAAAAGCAGCAGAACTAGGGGAACTACACAAAAAGGAGGAGGTTAGTGAAACAGAAATTAAAAGTGAAATCCCTGCAAGCTGCATGGAAACGGTTTAAAGACCCCATAATAGAGGCTCAACTTAAATGTATACCCCAAATTAAAAAAACATAGTAAGAGAACCAAAAAAGTGTCACTGTGGCTAAACAACAAAACAAAAGATGCAGTGAGAGGCAAAAAGGCATCCTTTAAAAAGTGAAGTTAAATCCTAGTGAGGAAAATAGAAAGGCGCATAAACTCTGGCAAATGAAGTGTAAAAATATAATTAGGAAGGCCAAAAAAGAATTTGAAGAAGAGCTAGCCAAAGACTCAAAATATAGCAAACATTTTTTAAGTACATCAGAAGCAGGAAGCCTGCTAAACAACCAGTGGGGGCACTGGACGATCGAGATGCTAAAGGAGCACTCAAGGATGATAAGGCCATTGCGGAAAACCAAAATGAATTCTTTGCCTCGGTCTTCACGGCTGAGGATGTGAGGGAGATTCCCAAACCTGAGCCATTCTTTTTAGGTGACAAATCTGAGGAACTGTACCAGATTGAGGTGTCATTAGAGGAGGTTTTGGAACAAATTGGTAAACTAAACAGTGGGGCTGTCAAGCGATTAAAAAAATGTATCGTAATTAATCGCACTGTTAAACCATAATAGAATACCATTTATTTAAATATTTTTGGATGTTTTTTACATTTTCAAATATATTGATTTCAATTACAACACAGAATACAAGGTGTACAGTGCTCACTTTATATTTATTTTTGACTAAAAAACAAAAGAAATAGAATATTTCAATTAACCTAATACAAGTACTGTAGTGCAATCTCTTTATAATGGAAGTGGAACTTACAAATGTAGAATTATGTAGAAAAAAACTGCATTCAAAAATAAAACAATGTAAAATTTCAGAACCTACAAGTCCACTCAGTCCTACTTCAGCCAATCACTAAGACAAACAAGTTTCTTTATATTTACAGGAGATAATGCTGCCCACATCTTTCACATGGCGTTCACATGGCACTGTTGTAGCTGGCATCGCAAGATATTTATGTGACAGATGCACTAAAGATTCATATGTCCCTTCATGCTTCAACCACCATTCCAGAATACATACGTCCATGCTGATGACAGATTCTGCTCGATAACGATCCAAAGCAGAGCGGACCAACGCATATTCCTTTTCACCATTTGAGTCAGATGCCACCAGGAGAAGGTTGATTTTCTTTTTTGGTGGTTCAGGTTCTGTAGTTTCTGCATTGGAGTGTTGCTCTTTTAAGACATCTGAAAGCATTCTCCACACCTCGTCACTCTCAGATTTTGGAAGGCACTTCAGATTCTTAAACCTTGGGTCAAGAGCTGTATCTATCCTTAGAAATCTCACATTGGTACCTTTTTTGCGTTTTGTCAAATCTGCTGTGAAAGTGTTCTTAAAACGAACATGTGCTGGGTCATCATCTGAGACTGCTATTACATGAAATATATGGCAGAATGTGGGTGAAACAGGAGACATACAATTCTCCCCCAAGGAGTTCAGTTACAAATTTAATTAACACATTATTTTTTAATAAGCATCATCAGCATGGAAGCATGTCCTCTGGAATCTAGTGCGATCTAGTAACTTCTGCGAGTTGCTGGAAGAAAGCCTCATCCACCTCATCCCCCTGATCCGGTGGTCTATAGCAGACTCTCACCACTACATCACTCTTGTTGCTCACACTTCTAAACTTAATCCAGAGACACTCAGGTTTTTCTGCAGTTTCGTACCGGAGCTCTGAGCAGTCATACTGCTCCCTTACATACAGTGCTACTCCCCCACCTTTTCTGCCCTGCCTGTCCTTCCTGAACAGTTTATAACCATCCATGACAGTACTCCAGTCATGTGAGTTATCCCACCAAGTCTCTGTTATTCCAATCACGTCATAATTCCCTGACACCACCAGGACCTCCAGTTCTCCCTGCTTGTTTCCAAGGCTTTGTGCATTCGTATATAAGCACTTAAGAGAACCTGCTGATCGCCCCTCGTTCTCAGTATGAGGCAGGAGCCCTCCCCTCACAGACGTTCCTGCCTGTGCTTCCTCCCGGTATCCCGTTTTCCCACTTACCTCAGGGCTTTGGTCTCCTTCCCCTGGTGAACCTAGTTTAAAGCCCTCCTTACTAGGTTAGCCAGCCTGCTCGCAAAGATGCTCTTCCCTCTCTTCGTAAGATGGAGCCCGTCTCTGCCCAGCACTCCTCCTTCATGGAACACCATCCCATGGTCAAAGAATCCAAAGCCTTCTCTCCGACACCACCTGCGTAGCCATTCGTTGACTTCCACGATTCGACGGTCCCTGCCCTGGCCTTTTCCTTCCACGGGGAGGATGGACGAGAACACCACTTGCGCCTCAAACTCCTTTATCCTTCTTCCCAGAGCCACGTAGTCCGCAGTGATCCGCTCAAGGTCATTCTTGGCAGTATCATTGGTGCCCACGTGGAGAAGCAGGAAGGGGTAGCAATCCGAGGGCTTGATGAGTCTCGGCAGTCTCTCCGTCACATCGCGAATCTTAGCCCCTGGCAAGCAGCAGACTTCTCGGTTTTCCCGGTCAGGGCGGCAGATAGATGACTCAGTCCCCCGGAGGAGAGAGTCCCCGACCACCACCACCCGCCTCCTTCTCTTGGGAGTGGTGGTCGTGGAACCCCCAACCTCAGGACATCGCATCTCATGCCTTCCAACCAGCGGAGTCTCCTTCTGCTTTCTCCCCCCAGACGTATCGTCTGGTCCACTCTCCGCAATGGTACCTGTGGAGAGAACATGAAAGCGGTTAGTTACCTGTGTCTGCGTTGCTGGAACCCGGACATTCCCCCTTCTTCTTCTGGAGGTCACATGTTGCCAAGCTTCTTCACTGGCCTCTTGGCTCCGCAGTGCAACCTGCTCTAAATCTTTAGAGCTTTGCGCCTGTAGAAGCATATCCTGACGTTTGTCCAGAAAATCCTCAGATTCTCGTATGCAACGCAGAGTCGTTATCTGTTGCTCCAGACCTTCAATCTTCTCTTCCAATATGGAGACCAGCTTGCACTTTGTACAGACAAAGTCGCTTCTGTCCTGTGGAAGAAAGACAAACATGGCACATCCAGTGCAGGTCACAACAGCTGAACCCCCCCCTTCCATATCACCTTCCTACTATGAGCTTCCTCGGAGAAGTTGGCAAGTTGTAAGCCTCCCTGGGCTCACTCCAGGCGAACTCCCAGGCAAACTCCTGCTGTGTGCTGCTCTGCTGTCCCCCGCTGCTCAGCTGGTTTGCCGCCGCTCAGCTGGTTCGCGAAGCTCTGGCTATTTTTAAACAGCCAGGCTTCCCTGAAACAAACAAGCAGACAGCCCCAAGGCCCGCCCCCTGCAGGCTACCAGCCAATCAGACACTCGCTCAGGCTCTCACACTGCCCTCCCAGCAAACACACACACGCTCGGATACTTACTCAGCAAACAAGCACTCGGATACTCACCAATCCCAGGCAAACTCCTGCTGTGTGCTGCTCTGCTGTCCCCCGCTGCTCAGCTGGTTCGCCGCCGCTCAGCTGGTTCGCGAAGCTCACGAGTTATGAGGAGAGGCTGAGGGAACTGGGATTGTTTAGTCTGCGGAAGAGAAGAATGAGGGGGGATTTGATAGCTGCTTTCAACTACCTGAGAGGTGGTTCCAAAGAGGATGGTTCTAGACTATTCTCAGTGGTAGAAGATGACAGGACAAGGAGTAATGGTCTCAAGTTGCAGTCGGGGAGATTTCGGTTGGATATTAGGAAAAACTTTTTCACTAGGAGGGTGGTGAAACACTGGAATGCGTTACCTAGGGAGGTGGTAGAATCTCCTTCCTTAGAAGTTTTTAAGGTCAGGCTTGACAAAGCCCTGGCTGGGATGATTTAATTGGGGATTGGTCCTGCTTTGAGCAGGGTGTTGTACTAGATGACCTCCTGAGGTCCCTTCCAACCCTGATATTCTATGATTCTATGAATGGTGGCCGAAGCATGAAGGGGCATATGAATTTTTAGCATATCTGGCACGTAAATACCTTGCAACACTGGCTACAAAAGTGCCATGTGAACGCCTGTTCTCACTTTCAGGTGACGTAAATAAGAAGCAGTCAGCAGTATCTCCCGTAAATGTAAACAAACTTGTTTGTCTTCGCAATTGGCTGAACAAGAAGTAGGACTAAGTAGACTTGTAGGCTCTAAAGTTTTACATTGTTTTGTTTTTGAATGCAGTTATGTAACAAAAAAAATCTACATTTGTAAGTTACACTTTCACGATAAAGAGATTGCATTACAGTACTTGTATGAGGTGAATTGAAAAATACAATTTCTTTTGTTTATCATTTTTACAGTGCAAATATTTGTAATAAAAAATAATATAAAGTGAGTACTGTATACTTTTTATTCTGTGTTGTAATAGAAATCAATATATTTGAAAATGTAAAAAAACATTCAAAATATTTAATAAATTTAAATTGGTATTCTATTGTTTAACAGTGTGATTAATCACGATAAATTTTTTTAATCACAGTTAATTTTTTTGAGTTAATCATGTGAATTAACTGTGATTAATCAACAGCCCTACTAAACAGTAATAAGTTACCAGGACCCGATGGTATTCACCCAAGAGTTCTGAAGGAACTCAAATGTGAAATTGCAGAACTACTACCTGTAGTCTGTAACCTATCATTTAAATCAGCTTCTATACCAGATGACTGGAGGATAGCTAATGTGACGCCAAATTTTAAAAAGGGCTCCAGAGGTGACCCCAGCAAGTACAGGCTGGTAAGCCTGACTTCGGTAGTGGGCAAACTGGTTGAAACGATAGTAAAGAACAAAATTGTCAGACACATAGATGAACATAATTTGTTGGGGAAGAACCAACATGGTTTTTGTAAAGGGAAATCATGCCTCACCAATCTGCTAGAATTCTTTGAGGGGGTCAACAAGCATGTGGACAAGGGGGATCCAGTGGATATAGTGTACTTAGATTTTCAGAAAGTCTTTGACAAGGTCCCTCGCCAAAGGCTCTTAAGAAAGTAAGCTGCCATGGGATAAGAGGGAAGGTCCTCTCATGGATCAGTAACTGGTTAAAAGATAGGAAACAAAGGGTAGGAATAAATGGTCAGTTTTCAGAATGGAGAAAGGTAAATAGTTGTGTCCCACACGGGTCTGTACTGGGCCCTTTTCAGTATATTCATAAATTATCTGGAAAAAGGGGTAAACAGTGAGGTGGCAAAATTTGGTGACAGGGAAACAAAATGGCAGATGAAATTCAATGTTGATAAATGCAAAGTAATGTACATTGGAAAACATAATCCCGAGTATATAAATAAAATGCTGGGGTCTAAACTGGCTGTTACCACTCAAGAAAGAGATCTTGGAGTCATTGTGGATAGTTCTCTGAAAACATCCACTCAATGTGCAGCGGCTGTGAAAAAGGCTAACAGAATGTTGAGAATCATTAAGAAAGGAATAGATAATAAAACAGAAAATATCATGTTGCCTCTATATAAATCCATGGTACACCCACATCTTGAATACTGCGTGGAGATGTGGTCGCCCCATCTCAAAAAAGATATATTGGACTTGGAAAGTTTCAGAAAAGGGCAACAAAAATAATTAGGTATGGAATGGCTGCCATAAGAGGAGAGATTAATAAAACTGGGACTATTCGGCTTGGAAAAGAGATGACTAAGGGGGATATGATAGAGGTCTATAAAATCATAGTTTGGTGTGGAGAAAGTAAATAAGAAAGTGTTATTTACTCCTTCTCATAACACAAGAACTAGGGGTCACCAAATAAAATTAACAGGCTGCAGGTTTAAAACAAACAAAAGGAAGTAATTTTTCACACAACCTGTGGAACTCTTTGCCAGAACATAAGAACAGCCAAACTGGGTGAGACCAGTGGTCCATCTAGCCCAGTATCCTGTCTTCCGACCGTGGCCAATGCCAGGTGCCCCAGAGGAAATGAACAGAACAGGTAGTTGTTGGGGACACTGGGGCATGGCCACTAGGTAACTCGAGGGGATGGAAGACCACGAGTGTCGATGAAGCCCCCTCGCACTAGGCCCAGGTGTCCTTGGCCCCCCCTTCCGCCTGGAGGCACTCGCAGCAGCTCTGCGTACTAGGCCCAAGTGTCCTTGGCCCCCCCGCCTGGAGGCACACACAGCAGTTATGCTGAGGATCTGCAACAATATGTTGCAGAGTCAGACTGCCTGAAACTAAGCAAGGCCACACAGGGCAGATATGGAAGAACAATGCTGAATAAAGCAGCTTTATGTATAGTTTAACAAATGATACAGAGAACCAGGGAACTAGCTGGGAACTGGATTGGCTGGCTATATGGATACTTAGGGCAGCTTGCTATTGGATAAGTATGCTGGGAAAAAGGATGTATAAAAGCCTGTGTTACTTCCTGCTCTGTGTACAGGATTTGAGATTCAAATCTCCCTGTACCTTTTTGAAGCTTCAAATAAACTTTTCTGCTTCTCCACCCCATTGTGATTATTGGGTGTAGCACACCGGGTAGCGAACCAACTCAAGCTGTTGTTCAGCCTCTTGGCACTGGGTGCCAGCAACATAATCATCAAGTGATCCATCCCGTCGCCCATTCCCAGCTTCTGGCAAACAGAGGCTAGGGACACCATCCCTGTCCATCTTGGCTAATAGCCATTGATGGACCTATCCTCTAGCTCTTTTGGATAGGTCCATCTTTGGTCTGACCCAGTATGGCCGTTCTTATGACAGACTGCTAGCAATCCACAGCCTGCTAGTACTCTGCATCCTGAGGCCCCTCCCTCTCTCTGCAACCTCCAAACCAGACAGAGAGCATGGAGAGGGAAAGAGCAGTACTGGAGCTCTGTCAGGAGAATAGCTAACAGCTCAGCTCATCCTGCAGCTCCAGCTGCAGCAAGCAATCTGAGGAGCAAGGCTGCTAGTGTGGAGGCAGGAAGAGGCCTTATCTCTGGGGCTGTCACAGTAGTTCTGGGGCCACCATAGCTCCTTGCACAGCTTCCTCAACAGGCAGGCCTCCTGCAGGATAATCAACAGGGGGGACTATTGGTCTGACAAGCCAAAAGGAAGCTCATCAGAAAGGCACTACCTGAGGAGGAGGGAAATCACATCCCTTGAGGCTAGGGGGCATTTCTGTGAGGGCTACATGAGGAAAAGAAGAATGCTAGAGGGCAGGGTTGATTCCTTCTATGCTGTGGCAGACTGTCTCGCCGGGTGTTCAATGATCGCAACATCAGAACACACACTAGACTTTTAGTTTATAAAGCAGCAGTAATCCCAACTCTCCTTTACAGCTGTGAGACTTGGGTGACCTACAGAAAATATCTGAAAAACCTGGAAAGCCAGCACCAGCACTTTCTTTGGAAGTTCCTCAAAGTGGGAGGATCGCCACACTAATGTCAGGGTCCTCACAGAGGCCAACATCTTCAGTGTTGAGGCCCTGATTATCCAGCACCAACTGAGGTGGAGTGGGCACTGTGTGTGCATGCCTGAGGTACGCTTACCAAAACAACTGCTGTATGCCCAATTCAACAAAGGAGAAAGGAAACGGGAGGCCAAAAGAAATGCTTTAAAATCATCCTCAAGATAAACATCAAGAGATGTGGCATCAACATAACACACTGAGAGACAGCAGCCCAGGACAGGGATAACTGGTGAAGACTTGTCAGAGAAGAAATGTCCACTTTTGAGGGAAAAGGTCACAGAAAAATGCCAGAAAAGAAAGGACAGACCACCATCATGCAGCAATTGTGGCCCAACCCTGACTTCCAACGCTACCTGTAACATCTGCCAATGAGCCTTCGGCTCAAGGATCAGACTCCTCAGGCACCAAAGGACCGAAAAAAAATAAAACCTGTGAAAGAGATCATCCTTGACCTCAAGGGATTAACGACAATGATGGAGGGATGTTTGGGGAGGGAGGGGAAACCAGCAGGAATAAGGAAGGGAAAGGGTAATGAATGGGTACATGAGGGCATGGATACTTTGCCCCCCATTAGTGTTGCCAGGGCAAGGGAACAGAACCCTTACCTGCAGGAGCTTTAGACATTTTTCTGTGTGTCTCCATCTCCCCAATCTGTGAAGATAATGTCATTGAAAGTCTCCCCAACTATTATCCATCCCTCAGCCTGGTCTTCGTACTTTTCCTTAGTCATGTTGCAAATAAGTGAGTAGTGACTGGAGAATATAACCGACTATATATACAGTAGAACCTCAGAGTTACAAACACCAGAGTTACAAACTGACCAGTCAACCACACATCTGAAAGCAGCAATCAGGCAGCAGCAGAGACAAAAAAACCCCAAAAAACAAAAAGCAAATATAATACAGTACTGTGTTAAACGAAAACTACTGAAAAAAAGGAAAGGAAAAGTTTGGAAAAAAGATTTGACACAGTAAGGAAACTGTTTCTGTGCTTGTTTCGTTTAAATTACTGTGGTTAAAAGCAGCATTTTTCTTCTGCATAGTAAAGTTTCAAAGCTGTATTAAGTCAATGTGCAGTTGTAAACTTTGGAAAGAACAACCCTAATAATTTATTCAGAGTTATGAACATTTCAGAGATATGAAAAACCTCCATTCCCAAGGTGTTCATAACTCTGCGGTTCTACTGTATATAAGAATGCTATAATATGTGGTGCAATCAGTGATGCCTATAGTTAAGGTTACCTGACACTTTCCATTTTAAGACCCCATTTTTCAAATCCTTATAATTTTGTTAAATTCAAACCATTCAGGCTTAAAGTTTCTATGCCAGGTGTCTGCCTAAGGCTGAATTTTTGGGGAAATTTTAAGCTAAAATGGTTCTGCTATACCTGAGAATGAAGTTAGGGAAAAATACATTATTTTGCCTACATGAAAATATCCTTATAACTGTTTAGCTGAGAAGATCTACCACCTCCATCCTTTGGCGCAGGGACTTGATATTTGGCACGCTGTCAGTTATATGCCTTTTGTCACCCCCATTAAAATTCATTACATTTGGCCAAGTTATCAGCCTCTGAAAAATCTGTTTGCACATGCTCAGTAGAGACTCATTAGTTTGTGCTGGAAATGGCCCAACTTGATTATCATACACATTGTAAGGAGAGTGATCACTTTAGATAAGCTATTACCAGCAGGAGAGTGGGGTGGGGGGAGGTATTTTTTCATGCTTTGCATGTATAAAAAGATCTTCTACACTTTCCACAGTATGCATCCGATGAAGTGAGCTGTAGCTCACGAAAGCTCATGCTCAAATAAATTGGTTAGTCTCTAAGGTGCCACAAGTACTCCTTTTCTTTTTACTCATTAGTTTGGCAGTTAAATTCTCTGAAGATTCCATCTGCACGGAACATCCTCCCTCCCCTTGCATCTCTTGCATACCAGCTGGACTGCACATTTGCCAAAAGTGCCATCCTTACACAGCAACTGAGTGTGCTCCATGCTGGGGCTGCAGGAACTTAGCAGGGCTTTCCCTGCAATTGATCCCGCAAGCTGCCAGGCCTGCCGTGGCATCAGGCATCAGAACTGAAAGCAGGGAAACCAATCTCTTCTATGCTCTTAATGCTCCCCCTGCTGGCACTCAGGTGGCCTGGAGAAGGGGAATTCAGCCTGATTCTCTAATGCAGAGGAATGAGGAAGACTGTGGCAAGGGGGAAGAAATGCGGGGGCGGGGGCAGGAACAGGAACCCGGGGGTGGGGGTGGGGGGGTGAGGTTGATAGGAATCCGGGGAAAGGGGGTTAGGAGCTGGAGGCAGGGACAGAAATGAGTGGGTGCTAAACCAAGCTCCCCCCCCACTCCCTTTCCCCGCAGCGCCTCTCGCCCACCCATGACCCTGCTGATCCACTCCTCCCCCACCCTCCAAGTGCCTGCTGGCCCACATGATCAGCTGTTCTGCATTGTGCAGGAGGCGCTGGGAGGGAGGGAAAGGAGCAGGGACGGGGCGCGCGCAGGTGAGAGGGTGGAAAGAGGCAGGGTGGGGGCGGAGCGGGGATGGGAGAGGTGGGGTGGGGCGGGGCAGGGGCTTAGGAGAAGGGATGGAGTGGGGGTGGGGCCTGGGGCAGAGGGTGGGGTTGAGTACCCCCTTCCCCCGGTAGAAAGGAAGTTGGTGCCAATGAATACAGGTACAAGGTGGGGAGAGGGGCAGGAGCAGAGGAAGGAGTAGGAGTCAGGTGAAGGGACAAGGTCAACTTTTCCTGTGTCATATAATCCAGATAGTCTAACTGGGTGCAGTATGATACATTTCTGTACCTGCTCATTGTTCACCCATATCTGTAAAATAAACATTTGCTGACGGGGAGGTCAGCTTCCCCAGTGTTCTGTGGCCTTATTATTGAAACAATCCATCACAGCTCAAGCATAAGAATGGTCTTCCAGCAATGGCTAGTGCCAGATGCTTTTGAGCGACTGAACAGAACAGGACAATTTTGAATGATCCCCTGTCTTCCAGTCCCAGCTTTTGGCAGTTGAAGGTGGGGTTGCATCCTGGACCATCTTGGCTAACAGCCATTGATGGACCTATCCTCTGTGAACTTATCTAATTCTTTTTTAAATCCAGTTATAGTTTTGGCCTTCACAACATCCCCTGGCAACAAGTTCCACAGGTTGACTGTGGATTGTGTGAAGAAATATTTCTTTTTGTTTGTTTTAAACCTGCTGCCTATTAATTTCATTTGGTGACCCCTACTTCTTGTGTTATGAGAAAGTGAATAAGGACATGTTATTTACCGTTTCGCCACAGCAGTCATGATTTTATAGCCCTCTGTCATATCCCCCCTTAGTCATCTCTTTTAAAGCCCAATAGTCCAAGTCTTTTTAATATCTCCCCTTATGGAAGCTGTTCCATAACCCTGATAATTTTTGTTGCCCTTCTCTGTACCTTTTCTAGTTCTAATATTTCGTTTTTGAGATGGGGTGACTGGAACTGCATGCAGCATTCAAGGTGTGATTGAATGCATGCAGCATTCAAGGTACCATGCATTTATACAATGGCATTATGATATTTACTGTCTTATCATTAAGGCTGCATCTCTGTCACAGAGGTTGCGGAACTCATGGATTCCATGACTTTCTGTGACCTCCGTGACTTCTGCAGCGGCCAGTGTGGCTGACCCCAGGGCCAGCTGCTCAGGTGACCCCCAGGAACAGCCATGAAAGCTGCTGCTGGAGCGGCCCCGCAGCCAGCCACTCAGGCGGCCCCAGGCAGCTGGCCCTGGGGATCGCCCAAGCAGCAGCCAGTGTGGTTGGCCCCAGGGACCGCCTGAGCAGTGGTCCTGGAGGCGGACAGAGCAGTCACCCTGAGCAGCTGCTGATCGGCAGCCCCTTTCTCCTGGCCCCGGGGACCGTCCAAGCAGCAGCCAGTGGGGCTGGCTTTGGGGGGCCCCTCAACTAAGATTTAGTCAGGGGTATTTATAGTAAAGGTCGTGGATCGGTTACAGGCCTTGAATTTTTGTTTATTGCCTGTGACCTATCCATGACTTTTACTAGAAATACCCATGACTAAATTGTAGCCTTACTTATTATCTGTATCTTTTCTAGTGGTTCCTAACATTCTGTTAGTTTTTCTGACTACTGCTGCACATTAAGCAAATGTTTTCAGAGAACTATCCATGATGACTCCAAGATCTGTTTCTTGAATGGTAACAGATAATTTACATCCCATCATTTGGTATGTATAGTTGGGATTATGTTTTCCAGTGTGCACTTATCAACATTGAATTTTATCAGCCATTTTGTTGCCCAGTCACCCAGTTTTGTGAGATCTCTTTGTAACTCCTTGCAATCAGCTTTGGACTTAACTATCTTGAGTTATTTTGTATTGTCTGCAAACTTTGCCCCCTTACTGTTCACACCCTTTTCCAGATCATTTATAAATAGATGGAACAACACAGGTCCCAGTAAGGACCCCGCTATATACCTCTCTCCAATGTGAAAACTGACCATTTATTCCTACCCTATGTTTCCTGTCTTTTAACCAGTTACTGGTCCACGAGAAGATGTTCCCTCTTAGCCCATGACTCCTTACTCTGTTTAAGAGCCTTTGGTGAGGGACCTTGTCAAAGGCTTTCTGGAAGTCCAAGTACACTATATCCACTGGATCACCTTCGTCCACATGTTTGTTGACACCCTCAAAGAAGTCTAATAGATTGGTGAGGCATGATTTCCCTTTTACAAAAGCTGGATTGACTCTTCCCCAACATATTATGTTCATCTATGTGTCTGATAATTGTGTTCTTTCCTATAATTTCAACCAATGTACCTGGTACTGAAATTAGTTTTACCAGCCTATAACTGCCAGAATTGCCTCTGGAGCCTTTTTTAAAATTAGGCGTTACATTAGCTACCCTCTAGTCATCAAGTACAGAGGCTGATTTAAGTGACTGGTTACACATCACAATTAGCTGTTCTGCAATTTCATTTTTGAGTTCCTTCAGAACCCTTGGGTGAATACCATCCGGCCCTGGTGACTTATTATTGTTTAATTTATCAATTTGTTCCAAAACCACCTCAATCTGGGCCAGTTCCTCAGATGTGTCACCTAAAAAGAATGGCTCAAGTTTGGGAATCTCCCTCATAAACTCTGCAGTGAAGACTGATGCAAATAATTCATTTAGCTTCTCTGCAACGGCCTTGTCTTCCTGAGTGCTCCTTTAGCTCTTAATCATCCAGACTGTTTGGCTGGCTTCCTGCTCTTGATATACTTACAAAAAGTAACAGCTATTTTTATTTTTTTTATCTTTTGCTAGTTGATCTTCAAATTCTTTTTTGGCCTGCATAATTATACTTTACACTGGACTTGCCAGAGTTTATTCTATTTTCTATTTTCCTCAGTTGGATTTGACTTCCAATTTTTAAAGGATGACTTTTTCCCTCTAACCACCTCTTTTACTCTGTGATTTAGCCATAGTGGCATTTTTTTGATCCTCTTACAGTTTTTTTTAATTTGGGGTAAATATTTAGTTTGAGTCCTAAATAGTTTCCATGCAGTTTTCAGACATTTCACCCTTGTGACTGTTCCTTCTAATTTCTGTTTAACTAATTTTTGTGTAGTTCCACTTTTTGAAGTGAAATGTTTGGTGGGTTTCTTTGGTATTATCCTCCCTCCCCTCCACCGCCTCAGGATGTTAAATTTAATTACATTACGGTGGCTATAACTGAGTGGTTCAGCTATATACACCTTGTGGACCAGATCCTGCCCTCCACTTGGGACTAAATCAAGAATTGCCTCTCCTCTTGTGGGTTCCAGGACAAGCTGCTCCAAGAAGCAGTCATTAATGGTGTCTAGAAATGTTATCTCTGCAACAGATCCTGAGGTAAAATGTACCCAGTCAATATGGGAATAGTTGAAATCCCCTATTATTATGGGGTTTTCTGTTTTTGTAGCCTCTCTAATCTCCCTGAGCATTTCACAATCACTGTCGTCATCCTGGTCAGGTGGTCAGTAGTATATTCCTACTGCTATATTCCTAATCTTCAAACATGGAATTTCTATCTATACAGTTTGTATGGTACAATTTGAGTCATTTAGGATTTTTACTATATTTGACTCTCTGCTTTCTTTCACATATAATGTTACATTTCCTACCACCGTGACCTACTCTGTCATTCTTATATATTTTGTACACTGGTATTACTGTGTCCCATTGATTATCATCATTCCACCACGTTTCTGTGATACCTATTACATCCATATCCTCATTTAATACCAGGCACTCAAGTTCATCCATCTTAATATTTACATTTCTAGCATTTGTACAAAAGCACTTAGTTGTCTGCCTTCATGTGATATAATTGAATGGGACTCTTTTTCATTTGACTGTCTCTTCAGTTCCTACTGTACTTTATCCACTTCCATTCTCTCCTCTCTACTGGGATATAGAGTATCCCCTTTAATAAATCCTTGCCTAAGGAATATGTCTGTCTGAACCATGGGCTCCTCTGCACCAGTTGGCTTTTGCTTCAGCCCTCAGTTTAAAAACTCTTCTATGACCTTTTCAATTTTACATGCCAGCCATCTAGTTTTGTTTTAGGTGGAGCCCATCCTTCCTGTACAGGCTCCTCCTTTCCCAAAAGGTTCCCCAGTTCCTAATAAACCTAAATCATTCCTCTCAACACCATTGTCTCATCCACACATTGAGACCCTGCTGTTCTGCCTGTTTAACTGGCCCTGCACATGATACTGGAAGCATTTCATAGAATGCTACCATGGAGGCTGGACTTTAATCTCTTACCTAGCAGCCTAAATTTGGCCTCCACGACCTCTCTCCTACCTTTCCCTATTTCATTGGTACCTACGTGTACCACAACCGCCGGCTCCTCCCCAGCACTGCACATAAGTCTGTCCAGGTGTCTTGAGAGATCTGCAACCTTCACACCTGGGAGGAAATTCACCATGTGGGTCTCCTGGTCATCATAAACCCAACTATCTATATTTCTAATAATCGACTCCCCGGTTACTACTACCTGTCTCTTCCTAATAACTGGGGTTCCCTCCCCAGGAGGAGTATCCTCAGTGTGAGAGGATATCACAACATCATCTGGGATCATTTCCCTCCACTCCAGCTTGATGTTCTCCTTCCCTGAGACTTTTATCCTCCTCAACAGCACAGAGGCTATCAGACTGGGCTCGGATCACTCTACTGTGTCCCTGAAAGTCTTGTCCAGGGGTCGGCAACCTTTCAGAAGTGGTGTGCCAAGTCTTCATTTATTCACTCTAATTTAAGGTTTTGTGTGCCAGTAATATATTTTAACGTTTTAGAAGGTCTCTCTCTATAAGTCTATATTATATAACTAAACTATTGTTGTATGTAAAGTAAATAAGGTTTTTCAAATGTTTAAGAAGCTTCATTTAAAATTAAATTAAAATGCAGATCTTGTCAGTTTGGTGTGATCTTTGCCATTGCTTTTCCTTGCTGAGTTTTCCAATGTCTGGCACGTATTTGGATACTTTAAGCTGCACACAGGCTTCTGAGCGATCAGTTGTTAACCGGCTCCAAGAGGGACAGAGGACATATTTCATGTATGAAAATACCTGTTCACACAGATATGTGGATCCAAATGCTGAAAGCACTGCAAATGCAATTTTCTTCAAACAGTTAAATTTCACTGGCAGGGATGTCCAACAGGTCAGAACAGAGGCCCCATGATCTCTCTCGGTAGCTTCAAGTGCACTTTGCTGATCTCCAAATTTTGATGCCCACAATTCTGAGCTTTTAAACTGAATGAGCTGCATTTCAAAATCTTCAACACCCATCCACTGAAATACAGACAAATCCACAGTATGCATCCGATGAAGTGAGCTGTAGCTCACGAAAGCTTATGCTCAAATAAATTGGTTAGTCTCTAAGGTGCCACAAGTACTCCTTTTCTTTTTGCGAATACAGACTAACACGGCTGTTACTCTGAAACCAGACAAATCCAAGTCGCTTTTATTGGAGACCCCAGGGCATGGCCACTAGTTAAGTCGAGGGGATGGAAGGCCATAAGGGTTGAGGAAGTCTCCCTGCTGAAGGCCTCAGGGCTTCTTCTCAACCCCCCTTAATAGAATTCAGGCTTGGCTGGTTTGAGTAAGCTCTTTTGCTCTTAAAATAATGTTGCAGCCGCAGATAATGCCTCATAGTGTAAGGTTTGCTGACGCCAAGCTAAAGATAATAGGAGATAGTTACAAGGCCAGACAGAATGTGTTGGTTGTTTAAGTTGCTAGGAATGCTTGTTAGAGGTTGCAGGAAATAAACATTGTTGTAACCCATATAAGGAAGGCAGAGTATTTGTGCAAAGTTTTAATTGGCTGATGTGTAGTGCAGTAGCATTAAGGAATATAAAAGTGTGTGTAATGACCTGCTCTGGTGTGCAGGATTTGAGATTCTATTCTCCCTGTACCTTGTTTGCAGCTGCAAATAAACTTTTCTGCTTCTCCACCCCGTTGTGATTACTGAGTGAAACACACCGGGTAACAAACCCCTGCTGTTGTTTTGCCTCTCGACACTGGGTGCCGGCAACAGCTTTTGGCACCCAACGTGGGGCGATGAGGCTGCAATTTAGCCTTGCCCGGATCCCTTCCGGAGGTCGAGGATTGCAACAACAACCGACGCCCAGCGCGCACCGGTGAGTTCATCGGGGGCCTCAGAGGAGACGCAGTTTGATCGACCCCGGAGGGCACAACGGTGCAACGCACTCACATAGTGGAGAAGCAGCTGTGGGCGACGGTGGGGAACCGGTCCCTTGGATAAGGTAGAAATCTTTTGAAATCCGGATTATATGTTTTGTTAGAACCTGGGGACGCCCAGAGTTACCCTGTAGGTATGGGACAGGAACAGAGCACGGGAGGTAGGGTACGGTGCACGTCCCTAGAGTGTATTTTAGTAAATTGGAAGGTATTTGGATCAGATCCAATGACTAAGGGTAAACTGAAGCGATTTTGTACGGTTGACTGGCCTCAGTACCAATTAGAGGACCAGGAACAGTGGCCTCCCGGAGGATCACTAAATCATAATACAATCCTCCAGTTACTCCTGTTCTGTCAGCGAATGGGGAAGTGGAATGAGCATTCGTATGCTTACTTGTTTATGACCTTGTGGTCTCGTACTGATATTTTACAACGCTGTAATTTAACCCTGATTGGCCCGGTAGCAATTAATGTCAGTCCCCGGACCCCCACCCCAAATGTAATGGCAGATCCGGTGTCTCCTTCGGCCCTTACACCCACACAGAGTGAGGCTCCTTCGGCCCTTACACCCACACAGAGTGTGTCCCCTTCGGCCCCTACACCCACACAGAGCGAGGCTCAGAGTAAGATTCCTAGTGAATCTCATAGTGAGGTTCGAGCTCCATCTGCTGGACTATACCCGTTACTTACCGAGACTAAAATTGCTCGGAATGCAGCGGAAGGTAGACCAGCTGTTACCATGCAGGTCTATACTCATGCACCTTTTAATCCTATGGACCTGGCCGCTTTCAAAGCACAGGCTGGAGAATTTTCTATCAACCCAAGCAAGTTTGTATCGGTTTTTGAGGGATGTCTTAGTAGCTACAAGCCAGACTGGGGTGACTGTAATGTCCTTCTGCGAACATTATTGACTGAGGTTGAACGAGAACAGGTCATAGCTAAAGCAAGGAAGGAAGCAAAGAGGCATTGTGATTATTGAGTGAAACATACCGGGTAACAAACCCCTGCTGTTGTTTTGCCTCTCGGCACTGGGTGCTGGCAACACTTTCGTTGAACTTTTCAGGTTTTAATTAGAAACGAAAGCATTGGGCCAAAACGCTGGAAATCTTGAAATCTGTCGGAAAATTCTGATTCCAGTTCTTGCATGTACATTCCAATCTCATCGACACTGACAGTGCAACGTGTCGATAGCTCATTTACGTGTTGGAAGTAGTGGAAAGTTTAAGTTCGAATATCCCGAGACAAAACTGCTAGTATTACAACAAATGACTTCCAGGCTTCATAAAGACCCGGAACCGTTTGCCCAGCAGCCTGGAGACAGAGGTTGAGTTCCTTTAGGGGAGCGGTGATGTCAGTTAGACACATGAGCTTACACAGCCATTTTTCATCATCCAGTTTGGGGTAGTTTTGTCCTTTTTCTGACAAAAGGGCCTTGATTGCATCAAAACAGTTCACAAAGCGCACCAAAACCTTGCCACGACTTAGCCACCGAATGTGGCTGTGAAGTGGGATGTCGCTATAAGCACTGTCCATCTCTTCTAGCAGTGCTTGAAACAGTCTGTGAGTCAAAGCAGATCGAGCAACAAGGAAATTCACAATTTGCACCACTGTATTCATCATATTATTAAGCTCTGAATTAGAAATTTTAGCACACAGGTTTTCTTGATGGATGATACAGTGAAATTTGACTGTCAGACGGCCAATTTGATCTTCAAGTAACTTTACAAATCCCTTCTGTTTTCTGACCATGGCAGGAGCACTGTCTGTTGTCACATAAAATATTTTTCTGATGTCAACTCCTCGTTCTTCAAAATGGTTTACAAAACTTTCTACTATATCTTCTCCCTTTGTTGTGCCACGCAGGGGTTTTAGGCAACAAAGTTCCTCTTGGATTTCATCAGAAGCAGAATATCTTCCAACAACTGCCAAACATGGAATGTCGTTTATATCCACGCTCTCATCAACTGCAACACTAAACACTGCTGTATCTTTTAATGCAGTTGTCTGCTTTTAGTTAATGTTTTTTCTGCCATTTCGCTTACGCATCTCCCAACTGTTCTAGCAGAGACAGGCAGTTCTTTTATTCCAGATACGATCATATCTTTATTTGGCAAATCATTGAACAAAACCTCCGAACTGCTGAGAAAAACTTCTTTTATATATTCCCCAACTGTAAATGGCTTTCCAGTTTTTGCAATGCACTGTGCAATCTTGTAACGTCCTTCTGTGGCTTGATTTTTACTTACATTTCAGTATTTAAAAACACTGCTTTGCTTCTCATATCCTGCTACTGCCTTTTTTGATTGATTCAGTCTTGTCTGCTTTGTCAAGAAAGGTGTTGCTTTTTTTTGTGCTTCGTTTCAAAATGGCGTCAAACACTTGATGTGCGGCAAACAACACTTTCACAACAGAAAGCATAAACAGCACGGTCCTTCTTTTGAATGAATCCAGATGTGTCTATCCAAGAAGGCTGAAATGAATGGACATCTAACTTTGCTTTCTTAGGAGCTAACATTTTGTCAAATGTACCCCTCAACTCACAGTTGGGAAAAAAATTGTGACTGACAGCACGCACAATGTCAAACACAGTGCGCTGTTCCACGTGGCGTGATAGTGATGTAAACAGCAAATCAGGACTTAAAAATATCTCAGTAGCGCTGGAACAATTTTTAAGGTGGGGGTGCTGAGCTGTGCCCCCTTTTGCCCCTGTCTGCACCCCTCACTGCCCCAGGCTGGGGCCAGTGGGCCACAGCTGGGGGCGGCTGCAGAACGCCGGGCTGAGGCCAGGAGCAGAGCCTCGGGCTGGTGGTTGGTACCCCGGGCCGGTGGTTGGTACCCCAGGCTGGCAGCGGAGCCCCCAGACCAGTGCTAGGACCTGGGGCCGGCAGTGAGCTGAGCAGGGCTGGCAGCTGGTACCCTGGCTGGCAAGGGGCCGGCGGACGGTACCTCAGTCCGGCAGCAGGCTGAGCAGGGCTGGCTGCCTCAGGTGCCAGACTGTGGGGGGGGGACACCACTAGGACCCAGAGTGTAGAAAATTGTGTCTGCTGCTGGTGCATATGTATTCTCTCTGCTCTAGATGCACAGAGCTGGTGGAGTGCTGTGTTGGAGGAAGGAGGGCACAAGAGACATAACAGGCAGGCAGGAGAAAAGGTGACAGGAAATAACAGAAAGCAGCAGGAGCTGCAGGGAGAGAAAGGCGGAGGAGCCTCTTATGTACCTGTCTAGCACCCCCAGGAGCCTGGACTGATTAACACCAGCTTCTCAGGGAGCTTCCTGTTTCTTCTGCTTCCCTGAACCCACTGGAGGAGAACAGGCAGTCAACTGAAGCAGTAGGAGCCAGTTAGGTCCTTAAGACGCTGATATCTTCCCTCACTCAGGCCCGGCTACCAGCCTGCTTATTTGTCCCCTTCAACTGAGTGCTGAGAGCCATTATAGCTGGCACAGAACACCAGTCATGAGTGAAAGAAACAAATGCCCCTCCGAGGCAGCATTCAGAAAAAGAAAGAAAGCAAAGGAAGCTTTTCTATCTAAGCAGGAAGAAGCTCTCCTGAGATACATAGACACAAATGTTCACGGTGAACCTTCCGGCCCCAGTGAGGATATGAGTGGTGAAGAGATGCCTGATCTTCCAGTTAGTCAGAGTGCAGGTGACCTGGCAGCTACTGCAGCATTCATATCTTCATCTCAAATGGATGTAACCCTGCACATTCCTGAAGAAAAGTGTAGATCAGAGAAGAGTGTGGTGGAGGCACAAGAAACAGCTGCTGCTGAGTTCCTTAAGTCTAGATGATCCAGGACTGTGGACCCACTTGAGCAGTAGCCTGAGGGACTTCCTTGTACTGCATGGGCCACAGCAAGGGAAAAACTTCATGTTCCCCAAAGACAATGAAAATAGAAGTTTCCATCCAACACATTACTGGCGTGGAATTCCCAATGGTGACAAAGTGGAGAGGCCATGGCTTATGTACTCAAAAATCCAGAATGCTGCATACTGTTTTTGTTGCAAACTCTTCCAGTCTAATGTTCCAGCCACATTGGGTTCGACAGGAACAAAGGACTGGAAAAATCTGGCTAGAAATCTGGCATGCCATGAGAAGTCAGCAAATCACCAGAGAGCATTCCTTAGGTGGAAAGAGGTTGAGATGAGACTAAGGTTAAAGGCCACCATAGATGATCAGCATCAAGAGAAGATTGCATCAGAGTCTCTTTACTGGCAAAATGTTCTGAAAAGGCTCATTGCCATTGTGAGAATGCTTGCTACCCAAAACCTAGCACTGCCTGGCACTTCAGATCAGCTGTATGTGCCAAATGAGGGAAACTTCCTTAAAATTCTGGAGCCAATGACTGAGTTTGATGCTATATTCCAGGAGCATCTAAGAAGAGTCACCACCCACCACTATCTTGGAAAAACAATTCAAAATGAGATCATACAGTTACTGGTGACAAAAGTCAAACAGAAGATTGTGGCAGATCTGAAGTCAGCAAGATATTACTGTGTTATTCTGGACTGCACACCTAATATCAGCCATATGGAACGAATGACTTTAATGGTGCATTTTGTAACAACAACAGAACCTAGTGAAAATGTCCCTGCAATGGTGACTGTCAAAGAGTATTTTCTAGAATTTATTGACATTGATGATACTAAAGGGGCTGGTATGACAAATGTGCTTCTTAAAAAGCTGGAAGACATGGGAATTGCGATAGCTGACATGAGAGGTCAGGGCTACGATAATGGTGCCAACATGAGAGGAAAGAACAGAGGAGTGCAGACACGGATCAGAGAGTCAAACCCTCGAGCTTTTTTTGTCCCATACAGTTCTCATTAATTGAACTTGGTGGTCAGTGATGCAGCATCAGCTTCTAGTGTGGCTGCTGAATTTTTTAATGTAATTCAAAACATCTGTGTATTTTTCTCTGCATCAACTCATCAATGGCAAATTTTGAAGCAACATCTGGGAACATCCTCTCTGACACTGAAACCACTGAGTGCCACTCGATGGGAAAGTCGAGTGGAGGAGATAAAGCCTATCAAACACCAAATAGGGAAGATAGCTGATGCCATAGTTGCCATTATGGAGGATAATGCTATGACAGGAACTGTTCGTGGGAGAACAGAGGCAGAGGGAAACGGAATCACCAGAAACATACAGAACTTCCAATTTCTGTGTGGCTTACTGTTGTGGCATGACATACTGTTTGAAATAAATGTTGTAAGCAAGAGACTCCAAGGTATTGACCTTAATATATCTGGAGCAATGGAAGAACTGGACAAAGCAAAGTCGTACCTACAGTCTTACCGGTCAGATGAGGGATTTTAAAACGTTCTGAAGAGTGCACAGAAGTTGGCAGAGGAACTTGACACTGAAGCTATTTCCCCACCCGTTCAAGAATACAAGAGTCACCGAAGAAGAAGACGACATTTTGATTACGAGGCATGGGATAACCCCATAAGAGACCCCAAACAACAATTCAAAGTTGAATTCTTTAACCAGGGGCTAGATTGTGCAATACAGTCAGTTGAAGAACGTTTCATGCAGCTCAAGAAACACAGCAGTACATTTGGGATGTTGTATGCTTATTCCATAACTCCTCACTATACCTGAAAAAGACCTACACCAGCAATGCAGGGCACTAGAGACAGTGTTGACATATGATGACATGTGCGATATTGATGTGAGTGATTTAGGTGATGAACTGAAAGCTCTTTTTCAAGATACATTTCAGCAGGATCAACTCCAAAGGCTGTTCTGGAATATATGTGCACAAATAAGATGACCACCCTCTTTCAGATGCTTTTGTTGCTCTGTGCATACTTCTAACACTTCCTGTAACAGTTGCCAGTGGAGAACGCAGCTTCTCCAAGCTGAAGTTAATAAAAACACATCTATGCTCCACAAAGACACAGGAGAGGCTGGTCAACCTTGCAACCATCTCAATAGAGCATGAGCTGGCCCAGACTGTGGACCTTCAGGAAGCAGTTCAAAACTTTGCAACCAAGAAGGCACGGAAAGCACCATTTTGATTCTTCAATGCCAGTGTTTACTATGCAGACAAGAAAAGTTACATTTGCTGTTCAGGCGTTTGAAAGTTAAGTGTTCCTTAACATTTTTGAACAAGGCATTTTAAGTTATTAGTTCTCCTTTATTGGGGTAGGTAGCAGAGCAGTACCATGAGAGGAGTAGAACAGGAAGGAGGCAGAACTGAGACCTTTCCAAATTTTGGCCCAAGCGAGGGGGCATGGGGGTGTCATTTGAGCTTCGCACCTCAGGTACCAAAATGTTGTGGGCCGGCCCTGCCCCAGGCCAGCAGCGTGCTGAGCAAGGCAGGCAGCTGGGTCCCCGGCTGGCAGGGGGCCAGCGGCCGGAATCCCACGCCGGCAGCGGGCCGCCGGCCGGAATCCCACGCCGGCAGCGGGCCGCCGGCCGGGTCCCCGGCTGGCAGGGGGCCGGCGGCTGGAATCCCATGCCGGCAGCGGGCTGAATGGGGCTGGCTGGCAGGGGGCCAGCGGATGGAACCCCAGGTCAGCAGCAGAGCCCTGAGACTGGCGGCCAGGACCCGGGCCCTGTGAGTGCCACTGAAAATCAGCTTGCGTGCCGCCTTTGGCACGTGTGCCATAGGTTACCGATCTCTGGTCTCATCTATGTTCATCTCTGTCTCCCTTAGCTCCTCCCGTTCAGCCACTCGGTTCTCAAGAGCCAGTACTCAGTCTCTGAGGGCCATGAGTTGATTGCACCAAATGTACACACATGCCACCTGCTCACAAGGCAGGAAATTGTACATGCTGCATTCAGTGCAATGAATTGGATAGCCCCCATCTGCTCTTGCATTTCTGCCTGCATTATTTTTACTGTTGTGGGGTTTTTTGTTCGTTCTTTGTTTTGGGGGGGATTACTGGCCTAAATTTAGAGTGTGTTTGTTAGGCGTGACTGGCTCTCATGCTCCCTTGCAAAACTCCGCTGTTTCCTACTCCTGTTTGCTAGCTCCTCTGGTGGCTTAGGAGGTGGCTTGTTAAACCTGCAGTTAGCTCTGCCCCCTTGTCAAAGGATCCTACAGGGATTAGGGATCAAATGATAGCAGACTTGAGCAGTTGGGTTAGATTTAAGGCTGTTGTGAAAACCTGACCTAAGAATTTCCTGTCCTTTGTGGGTATAACATTTTACATTTAGGGGTAAATGTTGCATGTGAAACATTTCTGGGCCTGATTCTCATTTACAATAAGGCCACTTTACACCCCTCTGGCAGTGTGAAGCAACTTTAAAGTGGGCAACAATTATATTTAAACCCACTTTAAGGGCCATTTGCACAACTAGAGTTGTGTAAAGTATCAGTGAAAAGAAGAGTCAGGCCCATTTATCTTTTCGTATATACAGGCATTTACCAGTAGATGGTGATAGTGTGTTGGTGAAATTTCCTAAGGGAGGTTGTCATCTTATTCACTTTTATATTTTTTACTTTCCATTATCATTATTGTAAACCCTCCCAGAGCTTTGATATCCTTTGAAATTCTCTCTTAAACAAATTCTCTTCCATTTGGTCAGCAGTAAGTAATGCTGTGTCTTTTAAGTCCCAATTCAAAGTCCTTCTTCTCCATTGATTTGTATCTTTTGCAGACATTTACACCAGTGAGCGCAAAGAGGGTATAGAAGCCTACCTAGTCGGAATGGCAGTGGGTTACACTGGCTTTGCACAGGGGTAGATGACTACACAAGGTGAGGGACAATGGTGAATCAGGCTCTCTGTTTTGTTTATTACCTTTTTTGTGCATTGGTGCAAGCATCAGGGATGTCAGGAGTGGGAATGAGAGGCAAGATTCTCAGCTGATGTATCATGACGTAGAGCTATTGAAGTCAATGGAACTTTGAGGATCTGCCTCACCATCTGTAAGTTAAATACAGACAGAAGCGGGAGTGTGTGTAGATCTGACTAAAATGTGGCTGTTCTCCTTCCATATTTTGGTGACAGGTTTTAGTAATAGATCTAGTACTTAGAAACAGGACATTCATTGGAACAGATTTACCCACCACCTCTCAGGGGATTACCAAACTGAGTTACATATACACACACCAGTATACTTCTTTACTGATGTGCTCACCCACATACCACCACTCCCACAGCACCAAAGAACCGAGTTATCAAATTGAGTGCATTTGTTGATTCTTGGCATTTGCCACTCAGTACTTAGTTATGTACTCCTACTCCTCGGGGGGGGGGGGGGGGGAGAGAAGTGTTTTTCAGAAAATGGCCACTAGATAGAGCCTGATTACAAACCTAAGAAATCTGTGAAGATGCCTTTTCCATGTCCTACTGGAGCTGCAGTGCTCCTGCCTAAAATATAATAAATCTATAATCTCAATGAGGAGAGATTAGAGGCTATGAGGAGAGATTAAAGAGGCTAGGACTTTTCATCTTGGAAAAGAGGAGACTAAGGGGGGATATGATAGAGGTATATAAACTCATGAACGATGTGGAGAAAGTGAATAAGGAAAAGTTATTTACTTGTTCCCATAATATAAGAACTAGGGGCCACCAAATGAAATTAATGGGTAGCAGGTTTAAAATAAATAAAAGGACGTTCTTCTTCACTCAGCGCACAGTCAATCTGTGGAACTCCTTGCCTGAGGAGGTTGTGAAGGCTAGGAGTATAAAAGGGTTTAAAAGAGAACTGGATAAATTCATGGAGGTTAAGTCCATTAATGGCTATTAGCCAGGATGGGTAAGGAATGGTGTTCCTAGCCTCTGTTTGTCAGAGGGTGGAGATGGATGGCAGGAGAGAGATCACTTGATCATTACCTGTTACGTTCACTCCTTCTGGGGCACCTGGCCAATCGGTAGACAGGATACTGGGCTGGATGGACCTTTGGTCTGACCCAGTATGGCCATTCTTATGCTCTTAACTCCTGTTCATAACTGAAGAGGAAGATGCACTGTGAATGTAAAGGTTAGTCATTGCCAGAGACTACTACCTGGAAAGTCAGGAAGATGCAAATGGAATTTTTTGGCAGCTTGTAGGGGACCTGCTCTGTTCTCTTCCCCCCTCCCTTTTCCTGAGGCCACATGGCTATGTTAAAAGTGTCTCTGAAGGTAGGGGGAATCACTGGTTTTATAAACCTTACCCGGAGGCTAGGGTGGCCTTCAAAGCCTAGGAAATTCCCAGGTTACGAGGGCACTTGGCCACCCTATACAGCCCACTGTCTAGTGTTCAGCTGTCTTTCTGACTATAAGAGACTCTTCACTGGCACTCTTGTAGACAGTCCCAGTGGAGGTTCCAAAGATTCAATTTCTCTAGAGCAGAGGTCCCCAAACTATGGGGCGCACTCTCCTAGTGGGGCATGGAGGAACATTTTTTTGGGGGGGGGAGGTGTGGCTGGGGCCAGGCCAGCCCTTACAGGGGGGTGGGAAGGGAGCACTACCCAACTCTGGTCCTGGCCCTGGCCTCAGCCTATGCCTGAGGCTATGCCCCCTCTTCCACCCTCAGCTGTGGCCCCAGCCTTGGCCCCCTTACTCCTGTCTGCATCTGCCACCCCACACCCAGAGCGGCCGGGAGGGGCACAGACAGGAGTAAAGGGGAGTGTGAGGTAAAGAGTTTGACCACTGCTCTAGCGCTCGACCTGCTTACTGTCTTATCCCTTAAGATGGTCTCCACAGGTCAGTGGCTGAGATGCATTGGCCTGGGTGGTATTGAATTTATTCATTTATCCATTAATAAATCTAAGTGGGAAAACAGAAAAAGGTTTCTAACCATCAGAGGAGTGAGGCTCTGGAACAGCATCCCAGTAGGAGGAATGGGGGCAAACAAACTAACTAGTTTGAAGAGGGAACATGATAAATTTATTAATGGGATTATAGGATGGGCTTGCCTGCAATAGCAGGAACTGGACTCAATGACCCAGGAAGTTCCTTCCAGTCTTACCTTCTATATTCCTTAGAAGGCGTTTGCTCAGCTGTTGCCCCTGCTGTCCTTGTGTTGTGAATTAAAGAGGAATTATCTCTGGGGCTGTCAACTCAGCACCTTTCACCTTCACCAAATCCACTTGGAAAACATGAATCTCAGTGTTGAAATCTCAGCCTGTCTGGCCAGACGCTGCCAGGTTGGTGAGGAAAGGGAAAGATTGTTTGTTTTTATGAGAAAGCAGGGGGTATTGGCAAGGTTGATGCTTCAAGTTAAAACTAGAGGAGGGGAAATTTCTTGATCACAGCCTTGTGGTACATATCAGCCTAACAAGGAGGTTACTTGCTGATATTTGCAGCAGGGGGGTGCATTACAGCAACTCTCTGTTTTCACATAGCCATCTGGGAATGGTCAGCGAGGTTTCTAATCTCGCTTTTTCCTAGTCATATGCCCCTGGTGATTGTAAATGCTGCCTGCATTTCCCCCCCTCTTTTCTGCTGTGTGCGTGCGTTTCCCTGTGACTGTGGGGCTGAGCTCATTGCAGCTTCCAGCGTCAGCCCAGCCTCATTCGCCTCTGATTGGCAGAGCTCTGAGGTCCAGCCCAGCCTCGGTTTGCTCTGATTGGCAGAGCTCTATGGTCCAGCCCTGCTTTCCTGGAAAGTTCTTGGAAATCTATCAAAGGTATTTCTTTGAACACATAGAGGGACAGCAGCCAAATGCTTTATAAAACAGAAAACAATTTACAACTTTTCAGCTGGGTCCCTGGAAGGAGATGACCAATCTGACCTGATCCTGCCTTTTTCCTTGGGGATTTTGGTATATTTTGGAGGCTCTTCCTTTCCCTCTTCCCCCCCCCCCCCCCAATTCTCTGGAGTGCAGTGCTGACATCAAGATGTCCATTATGGACACGTCTATTTATACTTTTTGTTTTTTAATGTCAGAACAGTGATGTGAATACAATACAATTCCAGGAATCCGTCACTTCCTGGAACAGATTAAAAGGGGCAAACAAAAGATTACTTAGTTGTGTTTTTTCCCAGAGCTTCATTACTCCTGGAGCCAGCGTTCAAGTAGGTTGCAGCTCTCCCAGTTCTACATTCAGGGAGATTATTTATTGATATTTATTGTTATTTCGGAGGAGCTTTATCCTGACTTGAAAGGTCGTTCTGAAGGAGATTTCATTCCTTCTTTTAAAATCGTTTTTCCTTTTCTCTGGTCATTTTAAATTTTTTTTTCTTTTTAATCAGAGCAAGAATATATTTTCTTATCTTCAAAAGTACCAAGACTGCGCATATTTTCCTAGCTAAAGTTGCTGAAAAATCAGTAAAGTCTTTCTCTGGGCAGCCTGATTTGCTTTCTGCTTGGCTTCTCCCGGTGTGTGAACTCCAGAGTGCCGTGGGAGAGGTTTGTTGGGAGCAGTCCAGTCTTTTCTTCCTGTGAATTCCTAACTAAAGACTTGTTCTAGCTCCTCTGGGGAACAAAGAAGAAGAAGGCAAGAAAAGGGGGAAGACCGTTTTCCCATCCTATTGAAGACTTAATGCGTTTTTCCTGGTCCTGGAGTGACATGATCCTCTGTGTTCAGGGGTAAGATTCCTCGCAGCCTTCATTTTAAACCCTTGATTTGAGAATAGTCAATAACAGACTCTGGGGCAGATCCTCAGCTGGTATAAACTGGCGTAGGTCTATTCAAGTTAATGGGGCTATGCTGATTTGCACCAGCTGAGTATCTGGCCCTCAGTACATGTGAGTGTCTTGTGTTTCTGGTTTTTGTATCTTTTGTCCAAGAAGGGCATGAACGGACACCCTGATATCCATGCTCTCTCTATAGCTGAGAAATCACATGGCACTCAAGGTCCTTACAGGGTAAAAATTAGCTAGGGGAAAATTCTGACTATGCTATACAATGTATCATATGTAAAACTACAGAGGACAGAAGCACAGAATAATAGGAGCTATCCGATTTCTCCATAGAAACGAACTACTTACAGGGAAAAGCTTTTCAGGATTTTTTTTTAAACTGTCCTTGTCTAATTCCAAATGAATATATAGAATGAATGCATATTTCTTCTTGGATAGCTTTTCTATACAAGATTGTGTGTGTGTGTGTGTACACATACATGTGTATACATACAGTGCATTATAAAAATTTAAGATGGGGAAAAGCCTTAGTGCCCCAGATAGCCAATAAGGTGCAAATAAATTCTTGTGCATGCCTAATTTTATCATATAAGTACCCCTGGCTGGCGCATGCATATTGGCATTTACATGCTCACATGGCCAGGTAGGGACTAAATGGGTCATCTACATATGTACGTACCTGATCTGCATGAATATATCAGGCATTTGTGCACTTGGAAATATTTGCAAGCTCCTACCTTCATTAATGTCTGGCCATGATGTCATTTTAACCATCCTGTCTGCCACTAGAAGATTTTCCTCACAGTGTTATACTTCTGCTCTGTCTACTTTTAAGTGACTCAAGTGTGGGGATTTCCACCACTTCCCCAAAGAGCCTCCAATGTCTCATAGAGCTCAATATTACAAATATTTTCCTGCTGCTCAACCTATGTCTTCCTTTGCTTGATTTCTCCCATGTTTTCAGCCCACATGACAGTGCTCATAGTCAAGCTGCTTGAAATTAATTTTTCAGGTTAAGCTTTGCAGGACACTATCATATGCTTTACTGAAGTGCAAATATGTCATATCTACAGCATATCTATCATCCATTAATAACCTGTACTTCATTCAAATGGGGGAGGTTTGTCCACTGTTTGTCTTTATAAAGCTGCTTGTTTATTGCTCCAAGTTCCATTGTCCTCTAAAATTGTATGCATTTTGGACCCAATCCTGCCCTTCTTACTCAGGCAAAAGTCCCGTGGGAGTTGATGGGAGTTTGCCAATATAAGGGGTGTAGGACTGGACCCTTCTTCCTGTACTGTTTCACTATGTGTGTTGTTATGAAGTTTGACTTATCACAGAGGGAATGGCAAAGATCACTCTAATTGGTACCGTTTGTGTCTGCGCTCTTGTATCTTCTCCGTTCTCCAGGGCTTTTCTCGAGGTGTCAGAAAAAGTTTGTTTGCTACTTCTTTTAGGACAAAAAGATGCATATCAACTGGACCTGCTGATTTTTATAAATACAGTTTCTTCCACATAGTTCTTTATCTGGTTCATAATAGCAGCTATAGTCACAGTGTATTCTGTTCATTCCTGATCCTTGACCTCTTTTCTTTTTGTCTTGTTTAGTAGCTCAGCCACCTTTGATTCATCATTTATTAGACTCTATTAATGGGTCCACGTTCCTGCCACACATGGATTTTAAAACTTTCTTTCACTGCACTGTGGTCACTAGAGGTTGTGTCACCCCAGGCTTTTTATATGTATGGGAGGGGACAGGGGAGCACAATCCATGCAGCATCCCCTGTGGCCTTTCCCTGGATATTGTGGAAGAAGTCCCTCTGGAAATGCATGGGGGTTTGGGCTCCACGGGTTTTAGGTGGCAGGATAGTCAGGGAGCATATGGGAGCCAGAGGATGAGCACTGTAGGTGACCTCATCTTTCTCCGATCCACACTGGCCCCACTTCACAAGAGCCCTTGTGACTACAGAGAGGGGACTGTACACAGGGGTGCTGGAACAATTTTTATAGTAGGGGTGCTGAGAGCCATTGAACCAAACTGTAAACCCTGTATATAATGGAAACCACTTCAAGCCAGAGGGTGCGCCAGCACCTCCCGCACTCCTAGTTCCAGCACCTATGATTGTACATAGAGTTTAAAGATTTGAGCCCTTTCTACATCTCTGAAGTGAAATGTGAATGGATTCACAGCTTCCTTTAGTGAAAGGGCCTCCCCAGGGTGGCTTCAAGATGAGTCCTGGAGGTTCAGAGACAGCATTCCACGAAACAAATGGAAGATACAGAAGCAGCATAGTGAAAGCAGGAGCAGAACTTTCTAATAAATGATCAGTTAAGGTACCTAGTGATTGTCTAAAGATTCCATTCAAAACCGCTTCCTGATCTCTCCATCTCCCTCAGACAAATCTTAATCCCTTTCCCAAATCAGGTGTCTAAAAAGCAAAATGGTTCTCATGCTAGCAACAAGAAAACATTTCTTTAAACACAAGACTTTGCCTGTGGGCATAGCAGAAACATTTCCAAGAAGAAGCAAGCTCAATTTTGGAATCCAAGCTGCAGTGTTATTGTTCTCGAGCTGGGAATGGGGCCTATGCACCATGGGACTCCTTCTCCCTTACTTTTCACCTTGTGCAGTCATTTATACCTGTGCAACACAAACTGCTGGTGTTGAAAGCTACCAAATTTGAATCCTCCACTGAGAGTAGCATTTGACACCCACTTTGCACAGTGATTACACAAGGTGCAAGGCAGTGGAGGATCAGGCCTGTACTCTTTCTTTTTGAAAGAGTACAGGCAGTGCCCAAAAGCTACTAAATAATACCCAGATGAGACTCTCCTTGGAGAAAGTGTCTGGGCTTCCTTCATGACAGTGCTACCATGGAAGGGAATCTTATCCAGAGCCAATGCCTGCAAGACAAGAGCCACAGAGAAACGCTTTGTACACTAGTTATCAGAGAATACTGGTGAAGACTAGGGGCTAGAACAAAGATTTAGCAGGTGAGGTCTTCTAGGATAGAAATTAATAGGCAGGATTCAAAGTCCATGCATGTCATATCTTGCTTTTTCTAAAGTAGGGATTGGCTGAAGAAGACCAGGGATGTATTTGGCTGATGTTTTAACTCACAACAGTCTCTTCTGAAAGTCTGTGGAGCATTTGATTTTGTGGGATCAGTGTGTCCTCCTTGACTGCCCTTCATTGTTTGAGAACACTGTGTGTCCCTCACTTTAGAGCCAGATTTACCTATGGCCCCATAAAAACTCTCTATGTAGCTACATTCGAAATGCAGAACAATGGAACTCTGACTGCAGCTTGCTCTCTCTCTTAAAGGAAAAACTCCCCTTCAATCCCCTCCATGCTATTGTTCTTCATATGTCTCTCCTTTTGGGTCTTTGTCCCACAATTGGGACACAGCAGGGTGAGAGGGCTGGAGAGAGGAGTGGGCCAAGTCAAGGTAGGGTGGGGAAGATCAGTCTGTAACCTTATCCCCTGCCTCGTCCACATTTATGTGCCCATTAAATGTCACTGTCTATACAAAGGACAAAGTTGATAAGATTGGAGGAGAAACGCCAGGGACATCCGTCCTCTCTCGCCCTCTTTTTCCTATGACGTGAGAGAATGCTGCAGCTGCCTTTTTAATCTCCATTAGCTTCAGACAGTCCCTAGGTCTCAAGTTGGGGATTGTATTGCATTTCCCTGGGAACACATTTACCTTATATTTTTTTACCCTAGAGAGGTCACCTTGGTGCCAGGTGCAGTAGAGATAAACATTTGAGATATGCTGTGGCACAGGGTTGAATGAGGGTGAAGAGTGCCAGAAGATGGAAGGCCCAAGCCAGGCCCAATCAGGCCCTCCTATCAACTGCTCTCTTTTTGTTCTCTTTCCTTTAATTTTGCATTTCATTCTTGCCAGCTCTTGTAGGATTTTCACATGCAGGAGCAATGCATGTGGGGTGCTGCTCACCTAGAGCACTGAGACACGTGCTGCTTATTTTCAGACTCCTGCAGGACACGCAGCTTTGTACATTCCCTTGGCAGTGAAAACTCTGGGCTGATTCCTCAGACTTAGAAGTCTGACTGGGAATGAGAGCTCCCTCCTCACACTCCATCATCCTGTACTCTCACCACAGGTCACACCTTCTTTTAGCATTCCCCATGGTACAGAGAAGGACTGACCACAGGGCAATGGGACACATTACAGCTAGTTGCTAGAAGGCTACAATACTGCTCCCTTTGAAGATTTATAACCACACTGAACAATGCTCACCATGGCACTACCATGATAAATATGCCAGGGGCTGGGTGGTTACACTTTACACTAAGTTTCCTTCATGCCATTTGATGCCAGGGACTGGCTAGTTATTCCTCTGTGATGGCATTTCAAGATCAGCACACGCTTAGCTTCTAACAGGCATGACAAGATCAGGCCAACCTGCAGTGACAGGAGGATAACATGGAGGAGCTGATTCTCCTCTCAGACACACTGTCATAAATCTGTGGTAACTCCAGTGAAGTTTACACCAGTGAAACAGAATCAGGCCCACTGCATGTCATCAGGAACCCTATCTGTATCTCCTCCCCACAGCCTTATTAAAAATGCAGTATCCTATATATTAGAGCAGCGTCTCTCAACCGTTCCAGACTACTGTACCCCTTTCAGGAGTCTGATTTGTCTTGCGTACCCCGAAGTTTCACCTCACTTAAAAACTACTTGCTTACAAAATCAGACATAAAAATGCCAAAGTATCACAGCACACTATTACGGAAAAATTGCTGACTTTCTCATTTTTACCATACAATTATGAAATAAATCAACTGGAATATAAATATTGCACTTACATTTCAGTGTATAGTATATAGAGCAGTATAAACAAGCCGTTATCTGTATGAAATTGTAGTTTGTACTGACTTCGCTAGTGCTTTTTATGTAGCCTGGTGTAAAACTAGGCAAATATCTAGATGAGTTGATGTACCCCCTGGAAGACTCTGCATACCCCTCAGAGGTATGCGTACCCCTGGTTGAGAACCACTGGATTAGAGGAATGTCAGGCTCTTGGAGTTTCAAGGTAGTGTTTGAACTAGTGTTCCTCCCTAGGTGGAAAAAGCCACCCATCCCTCCCTGCATCAAGGGGCTCATCTTTAGCTCTGTGATGTTTGTTTTTTCCCTTTTCTACTTCTGTTGGAAACATAACCATAGTGAGGATCGTTTACAGAACACATGCTGTAGCACGCATAGCAGAGTCTGAGCTGATAATGCAGCCCTAGGCAAGGCAAGCTAAAAATCATACAATGTGTCCTTTGTTTCAGACCCCATCCTTTGCTCGCAGAGGAGAAGATCAGGAGACAGTCGCTCAGAGGCATTGCAGTGGATTTGTCGGAGCAGATCATGCAACCTCGCTCCGTTACGGTCTTCCAAGGAGAATCTGCTCCTGCCTTCATGGCACCTGCTCCTGAGAATAACCTGCCTCAGATGCGAGATCCTGAAGAAGACCTGCTATGCATTGCAAAAACCTTCTCCTACCTGCGAGAATCCGGTAAGGCTCTACCCACCAGCATGAGGTCACTGGGTGAGGAGGCCACAGGGTGTGGGGAAGAACTCTCTGTGAGCCACCTCCAAGAAGAAACTCCTTTCCTAGGAAGGTTGCTGGGCACTAAGGTTGGTCTGCTGTAAGTGTCTTGCCCCAGAAACTGTTACAGCGGAAACTTATCAGTGCAATGAGTGGTCCCGGTCTCAGCCACCACACAGCCAGTGTTTGTATCACAAAGTAGCCCACCACTAGCATACACGGGAGCTTTGCCTTTAATTGCTCCATTGACAGAAAGAGGAACTGGCTCCTCTGTCTCTGTAAGCCCCAAACACTGCAGCATGGCCTCCCCTCCTCCAGCCTGAGCACACTGATGAAAAACATAAGATGGAAACCCTGCAGGGCTTGGCTATGCCATCTCTACTGTATTTCCCATAAAGCCTGCTCCTGCCTCCCTGTTATGAGCAGCCTGTGTTTTCAGTCTAGTGACGATCCTTTCTTTCTTTCTGAACTCACTCTCTTTCTGTGATTCCTTTCCAGGCTGGTATTGGGGATCTATCACAGCCAGCGAGGCCAAGCAGCATCTTCAGAAGATGCCTGAGGGTACCTTCCTGGTACGGGACAGCACCCACCCCAGCTACCTGTTCACGCTCTCTGTCAAGACCAACCGGGGTCCCACCAACGTGCGCATTGAATATGCCGACAGCAAGTTCCGGCTCGACTCGAACTGCCTGTCCAAACCCCGCATCCTGGCCTTCCCAGATGTGGTCAGCCTTATCCAGCACTATGTCATGTCCTGCACAGTGGAGAATAAGAATGAGGCCCCCTATCCACCGCCCTCGCCCCTGTCCCCCGTGCAAAAGGAGATGGTGGCTGCGGCAGTGCACTTGAAGCTGATACGGCCACTCAGCCGCAAGGACAGTGTCCCCAGCCTACAGCACCTGTGCCGGCTACAGATCAACAAGTCAACAGTGGAGGTGGACCAGCTGCCACTACCCAGGAGGATGGGGTACTATTTGAAGCAATATCCCTTCCAGCTCTGAGGTGCAGCTGATGGGCCTCTGACCAACAGTCTAGAATCTTGATGTCTTTTTATCTTGCTGAAGCATGGCATCAAGGGGGTACAGTAAAGACATGGTCATCAGCAGTGACTGCATCCACTTTTTCTCTCCCCTCCCCCAATTCCATGCCTACACCAGGGAGGGGGCTGGTTGTACCAGTGAACTGTGGGACACAATCCGACCTCCGAGCCTCAGAGGCTTGAAGGAAGTGCTCTTGACACGTGCACACTACTTGAATTTCAGAGCTGCCGTGACGTTAGGAGTATTACCATTGTTCTTATCACTATTTATTTCCTTGTTAGCCTCTCTCCTGACACTTTAAGGCACCTTTTAGTCTGTTGTTTTTGTTTCTTTTCCTTTCAAGGAATTAGGGATGGACCTGGGCTGGAATAAAGGATCCCAACCCAGACCAAACCCAAAACTCCAGGGCAGTTTGGATCGGGATTTGAGTGTCACCTCTTTGACCCTGTCTTTGTAGTAGGCCACTCTAAATTCCACATCCAAACACCCCTGGAAGCATGGGGGAAACTGAGATTCAGATGAAAGTCTGGATCCAAACTTTGGCACCTGGGTCCTATCTCTGAAACATATGGTCTATTTCCTTTCTTCACAAACTGGAAATGCTGTGACCTCAGAGTGTATGTATGGCAGGCATCTATATATTTCACTGGGATGTCACCACGGTTGGAAGATGGCCCAAGGTTGGAAGAATTTTTGGACAAAAACACCTCTCCCCTGCAAGTTCACAGGTTCTGGATATTGAGTTTGGGACAAGGAGGCCCCACTCTGTTCCCCTCCCCACTCCCATTCTATTTCCCATTTCAAAGGGAAGTTCCAAGTAACACTTTTAAATCAAGTCCTTGGCAACCCAAGTCCCCAGCTGATTATCTTCAGGCATTGGGGGTTGTGGGCATCTATCCTGCATGACTTGTGTTTTCTTCCCATCAGTGTCAATCTCTTGGCACTGCCCTTGCCTTGGTGAAGCAGGGAGAAGGGTGGTGGCATCCTGACCCTGGCTCAAAGCTGGCTCTGCTGAGCTGCACTGACGACACATGGTTTGAGGTTATTTATTTATTTATTCTTTCAGTGGCACAGGGAAAAAAAAAAAACACCTGTCCCTGCTCCATCATCACCATGCTGCCAAATAACCAGCCCCTCTGCCCCATTCAGCACTAAATAACTAGCCAACCACCACCAGGCAGCTTCAATCAGAGCTGTGTATGATTTTGTTATCTCCTGTTTAATTTGCTGGTAGCACCTTCTCACTTGAAAGAGACTTAATCTAACTGATGCCAGTATTGCTTTTGCATCCCATAATAGAAACAGCAATTGAGCTTCCTCCCTTTGCCAGTATCCACACCCTACAGCCCTGCCTTCTCCCTCCCCCAGACCTCTATCTGTGGAATCTTTGATCAATGTCTTGTGACCCTTGCGTTCTAAAATGAAGCTATTACCCCCAGCCCTCTGCCTCCGCCCCCATGCAGCAAATCGGTCACAAAGGGCCATATCATCCCCTGCAGAAGGAGGGGGCACAGAATGGGTGGATTCTGCACAGCAATGAGCATGGAAGGGGGAAGACTGCCTCCTCGGAACCATCATTATCTCCCACCACTTGCCCAACCTCATGGAGACCAGTCCACAGGGCTGTGGGGGTGGGGTGTGTGTGTGTGAGGAAGATGCAGCTGGGAAAGGGACACATGGGTCTAGGGGGGCTGCTCCTCTCCACAGCATCTTCCCTCACCTCTGAACCCTCAGGACTTTAGCAGGCAGTAGGCCCTGGCCTACATAGGTCCCAGGGCTGGGTGTATTTGGGGAGAGACATCCCAGCTTGTTCACAGAGCTGGAAGGGGAGGAAGAGATAGGACAACACCCCAGGGGATAATAGTC
Source organism: Natator depressus (assembly GCF_965152275.1). Taxonomy (NCBI): domain Eukaryota; kingdom Metazoa; phylum Chordata; order Testudines; family Cheloniidae; genus Natator; species Natator depressus. The sequence continues at coordinate 44,563,334 of NC_134240.1, read as the reverse complement.
TGAAGGAAACCAGTGGAGTTTCCTCTCCACTAGATAGGAGCATCCTGCCTAAGGGGCAACACGGCCCAGTGTATTTAGTCAACGCTCATTTCTTGTCACATTTTACACACTGGTAGTATTGCTGGCTTTGTTTTCCATACTTTGATGATTGACAGCATGCGTGTGTGAGGTCAGGTTTCTCTGTTACTGCACCTCTGCCCCCATGCAGGGGCTGTGGAAAGGCAATCAAATGAGAATAGAAAATTAAAAAACAAATAGAAAATACATTTAAAAAAACCCCATAAGACCACTGAACAAGGCTTCCTTTTAGACAAGCTCATCTGTCCGCTGGGTGGAGGTGGGGGTGGGGGGGTTGGAGATTGGGAAACTCCAGCTATGGAACTCACAATAATGATCTTGGGAAACCCGTATGACTTGCCAAGCTGAGCTGTATATGTGGCAGCTCTCTGGGAGAGACCCAGTCACTACAGTAATGAGCGTAGGGAGCGGGTAGGTGGTTCTGCTTTCTGAACCATCCACTGGTGACTCCCATTCAGCTGTGTCCCAACAGCCGACCTTTTTCCTTTGTGGCGCTGGTGCGGGAATCGAGCCTGCAGGTTTCGGAGCTCTTGCCCAAAGAGCTCCTGGATAGGAAGAATGGGTGGGAGAAGAGGGTAACAATGTGGCATGCTTGGTCCATCTGAAAGTGAGTGGATGCACAGGGACAACTGGAGGCTGTAAGCTCTTATGGGCAAGGGTGCTCTCTGTGATATTTGTACAGCACCTAGCACATGGGGCCTCTGAGTTCTATTGCAATATAAATAATAATATACATAGACTCCAAAAAGTCACTTTCTTCTAGCCTTGAAACAGTTTTTTTAAAATCATTTGACCTGGATTTTAAATAAAAGTCTGATATTTTAAAGCCATTCAATCTAAAACTCTGTGGTCATATCCAAGTAGGATCATCAAACAGTGACTCTTCATTTAATCTTTTCAAAAACCGAGTCTGAGAACACGGAACAAGCTCTTAGCCAGCCTCCCTGTCCTGCCAAATACAAACCCAAGTTTTTATTTTGTAGTTATCAGGAGAGTTCAGAGTTTTAGAAAATTCTGATCTGAACATCACAAGGTGAATAGGAATCTGATTGCCACTCCATACACAATAGTTACGGGCAGCAAAATCACAGGTCTCCAATTGCCAGGGATGGAAGGAACGCTCTCAAATAGTTTATGAAAGCATCTGACCCATCTTAATATTGCTAGTACCTGGGAGAGAAAACCCTCCAGAGTCTAAAATCTGGGTGTAAGTAGGTGCAATGCATCTAGAAGTCTTTTGAAGTGCTTTGAATTTGGCCCTACTGTAGGCTTTACACCTCTAGCACTCCCTTGGGGAGATGGTAGGCTCCTCTTCTGTACTAGAGTCTGGGGTAGCCCTCTGGCCATGCTGTTCAGGGTCTCTGCTCCCTTGCATGGGGACCTAAAGTAATCCAAACAAAAAGTCGTCATGCTTTCGCAGCCCACAGAGAGCAGAGTCCTAGGCCTTAGGGAAGCCAAAGAGAAAAGAAAAAGTACCAGCTCTTCTTCTTTCTGAGAGGGCCTGGGTGGCCAATACTCTCAAGGTGTTTCCCTGGTCAGCAACCCATGATTCCAGTGGCAGGGGGAGCTCTGACTTGCAGTCCTGCTCCAGAGAGCTACCCTGCACCAAGCAGGGACCCTTCCTTTTAGGGTATGTCTACATTGCAGCTGTGTGGTGTCGTTCCCAGCATGGGTAAACAGACTCATGCTAGCTCACTAAAAATAGCAGTGGGGATGTTGCAGTGCGAGTGTTGGCTCAGGCTAGCTGCCCAGGCTTGGACCCAGGAAGCTGGCCAGGCTTGGGTTAGCTATCCTGAGCAACAGCCCTTACCACAATGTCCACACTGCTCTTCTCAGTGCGCTACCTTGAGCTGAAATGGCACCCATCTGCCTGCCTCTGCTGGGAATCACATCTTCCAGCTGCAGTGCACACATACACTTCAGGACCTGCCCATCTCCAGGCTTGACAGGCTTCACAGGCATGCCGGGCTGAGGCTGACTGTGCCCAGAGGAGCTCTTTAACTCCTTCCTGCTGAGGGTGGGGACCTGCCCCACCACAGGCCCCAAGGATAAAACTCTGCTCTCAGTTACATTGATACTGATCTGGAATAGCTGCATGCACTTAAATGGAGTTGCAGTAGAACCTCGCAACACCTCAGAATGGAGGTTGTTCGTAACTCTGACAAAGCATTAGGGTTGTTCTTTCAAAAGTTTACTACTGAACATTAACTTAATACAGCTTTGAAACTCTACTATGTAGAAGAAAAATGCTGCTTTCCCTTTTTCTTTTTTTTTTAGTAGTTTATGTTTAATGCAGTACTATACGGTATTTGCATTTTTTAAAACTTTTTTTTTTGGTCTTTGCTGCTGTCTGATTGTGTACTTGCGGTTCCAAATGAGGTATGTGGTTGACTGGTCAGTTCGTAACTCTGGTGCTCATAACTCTGAGGTTCTACTGTACTCCAGATTCACCCCTGTGTAAGGGAGTAGAATTTGGATCCCAATCTGGGATTTTTTTTCTTTTTAAAATCCACTGTCTGAAAGCCAAGAATATTAGCTTCTGTTTTCATGAGGCCCCCCAAAATCCACACTTTGTTCTCGCTACACTGGCTCTGGAATGGTCATTCACTAAAGAACACTCCTGCCAGTACCACACGCATGAGGAGACTTCCACTGCACACCGAGGATATGCGGGCAGGATAATGCTGCTGCTCAAGCTGAAGTTGTTAAACACAAACAGACATGTCTCTATTGGTTCCATTGGAGGGATGGAGGGGTGGTGAAATCAAGGCAAGTCAAATGGAAAAATAAAATCAAGAGGGAAGTTGTGACCAGACTTGGAAGAAATATTTGCAAACAATGGAGAGCATTAAAAAGAAAGAAGAAAAGCGCTAAGAAATTACTTGAATATGATTTTAAATACCCTGAAGTCAAATTCTTCCCTCTTTTACAGGTCTGCAACCCCTTGAAGTTGGAGGTAGGTCATCTGGGGTATGCATATGGCCCACTAACACACAAAGGTAGTCATGGGTGGTTTTGCTCACAGGTGGTTTTACTGACACCCTATGTTAACGTAATTATTATTTCCCACTCCTGCATCTTCAGGACATTTTGCCAAGGAAAATGTGTTCATGCTCTGAGAGCCCAGGTGCCAAGTTTTGACCCAGATTTAATTTATTTTTACAGCTGAGTTATACATCTCTGAAAATAGGGGTGTGAATGAAAACCCAGACAGCACTTTAATTATAACATCATGAAAAGTGCTGCTTTAATATCTCTCCCTGGGATGCTTATGTAGTGTGCTAAGTATCATTGCTGCCGGGCCAGCGTATGGCATTCTTTTCTGCATGCATATTATTTCTGGCTAGATGCATACAGATGCACACAGAGTGTTTGAAGCAGATCTCTAAGCAGGCTGGAAGGATATGTGACAGATCCTCCAAACCATGAAAATGTGCTACAGAGATGCCCTGCAGTGCTTCAAAATGAAATAAGCAGATAAAGTGTGTTCCACACTAGCTCCTATGGTCTCACTTCATGCCTTAAGAAATCACCCTTCTGAGCAGACAGCGTGTGTATGTGTGAGCAGACATCTTTCCCACCCTGCTCTCAAACACAGGGAAATCTCACCCCTTCTCCTGGGGCTTAGCTTTATTATTAACCAGGGAACCAATTATACATTAACGTGGTTTAGTTTCAACCTTCTTTCTGGGTTTCGCTGCTCAAGGGTTCCTTCCCCTGGACTGCTCAGCCCATGCCCAGGATCTTCTCTCTGAAGACGCAGTCCCTTATAATCAGATGGGTTAATTAGTCAGCAAAACTCTCAATGAATCACCACAATCCACTTAACCCTTTTGAGGCAGAACCAACACCCACAGATGCGGTGGGATGTTTCTAGCAAACCCTGCTGGCCTGTTACACTGCATTTCTGGGCCACCGACCATCGCTATTTTCACCAGTTATCAGAGAAAATGGAGACTCAAAAAGCAAAATCACTGGATACTCCACATACAGTTCTTCCACTTCTTCCACTCGGCCCAGCAATTTACTAATGGTCAAGTCCGTGGAAAGCCTGTCTATCTGCAGCTTCCAATATCTCCTTAGCGATCACTGGCGCATATACAATGGATGGTACCACCATTAATGTCTCCCTCCCCCACCTCACCTGCTGTCCAAGGGACTGGAATATGTGGGAGGGGAATAGAGAGTAGAGATGGTCTGAACAACCCACAGCTTTGGATGCAGATCAGAATTTTGCATCTCATCCCCATTCCTAATTGCAAAGTTAAAACGTTTTATGCATCAACTTTAACAAGCCCTGCCCCTAGCTCCACAGGTGGGAAATTTTTAAAACCATTAAACTTGGCCGCCCATAATTAGAGGAACCAGCCAAGAGTGAAAAATGAGAGATAATAAAAAAATAAGATCAAATCTTCCTGAATGTGTAATTATCCAGGGAATGGAGCCTTCCCATCGCAGCTCCTTGCCAGTGCTTCATTCCCAGGGCTACATTCCCAGAGTATGCCCTGCCGTTCTGCAGAGCACCTGGGCACCTCTTGGTTTGTTAGATTAGCAGCAGCACAGTGTTTCATGTATAAGAGCCAGACAGAATGTGATTTGCAGCACAGGGAGAGCAGGGCAACCTGATGCTGCTGTCCTGCACCAAGTAACTTTTCCCCCATAGCAGGATACCAGAAAATGGGGTGATGGAGCTGTCATAACTATAAAGGGAAGGGTACCCACCTTTCTGTACACAGTGCTATAAAATCCCTCCTGGCCAGAGGCAACATCCTGTAACCTGTAAAGGGTTAAGAAGCTCAGCTAACCTGGCTGGCACCTGACCCAAAGGACCAATAAGGGGACAAGATACTTTCAAATCTTGGTGTGTGGCGGGGGAGGCTTTTTTGTTTGTGCTCTTTGTTTACGTGGTTGTTCTCTCTGGGACTGAGAGAGGCCAGACAGAAATCCATCTTCTCCAACCCATCCTAATCCAAGTCTCCAATATTGCAAGCTGTATAGGTAAGCCAGGCAAGGCGGATTAGTTTATCTTTTGTTTTATGTGAATTTTGCCTGTGTTAAGAGGGAAGTTTATTCCTGTTTTCTGTAACTTTAAGGTTTTGCCCAGAGGGGAATCCTCTGTGTTTTGAATCTGAATACCCTGTAAAGTATTTTCCATCCTGATTTTACAGAGATGATTTTTACCTTTCTTTTTTTTTAATAAAATCCTTCTTCTAAGAACCTGACTGATTTTTCCATTGTTCCAAGATCCAGGGGTTTGGGTCTTTGATGATTTTGTAACAAATTGGTTAGGATATTATTCTCAAGCCTCCCCAGGAAAGAGGGTGTGTAGGGCTTGGGGGGATATTTTGGGGGAAGACGTCTCCAAGTGGTCTCTTTCCCTGTTCTTTGTTTAAAATGCTTGGTGGTGGCAGCATATTATTCAAGGCCAAGGCAAAGTTTGTACACTGGGGAAGTTTTTAACCTAAGCTGGTAAGAATAAGCTTAGGGGGTCTTTCATGCGGGTCCCCACATCTGTACCCTAGAGTTCAGAGTGGGGAAGGAACCCTGACAGGAGCTAAAGGTCTTGATAATACGCTGAGGATCCTGCTCAAACCCATTTTTTCTCAGACACATCCATTCTCCACCCACACCCCAGTCCCACACCTTTTTTCCAAGTGCACTTGAGTGTGGGGGAGCGGGAATGAAAGGAGGCTCAAAACATACTCTCAGTCACTGTGGAACATCATGGTTAACCTCACTTGAGCCTCACGTGGATTCTCCACTCAGAACTATACTGGAAGACAACAAACCTTGTCACTCATGCTGCATGCTAGGCAAGGAAAGAGGCCATTGGGAGTAGATGTGAAGTTGCAAAACAGCTGGAAGAGACAGAGGAGGAGAAAGACCTGGCTGTATTGGTTGATCAGAAGATGACTATGAGCTGCCGGTGTGATGTGGCTGTGAAAAAGGCTAATGCGATCCTAGGATGCATCAGGCTAGGTATTTCCAGTAGAGACAGGGAAGTGTTAGTATCATTATACAAGGCACTGGTGAAACCTCATCTGGAATACTTGTGCAATTCTGGTCTCCCGTGTTTAAGAAAGATGAATTCAGACTGGAACACGTGCAGAGAAGGACTACTAGGATGATCAGAGGAATGGAGAACCTAGCTTACGAGAGGAGACTCAAGGAGCTTGGCTTGTTTAGCCTAACAAAACAAAGGCTGAGGGGAGATATGATGCTCTCTATAGAAACATCACAGGAATAAAGATCAAGGAGGGAGAGGAGTTATTTATGTTAAGTGCCAATGTTGACACAAGAACAAATGGATATAAACTGGCCATCAGAAAGTTTAGGCTTGAAATTAGATGAAGATTTGTAACCATCAGAGGAGTGAAGTTCTGGAACAGCCTTCCCAGGGGAGCAGTGGGGGATTGGCGGGAACTAACTGGCTTCAAGACTGAGCTTGATAAGTTTATGGAGGGGATGGTATGATGGGACTGCCTATGATGGCATGTGGCTTACCTGTGACTGCTTGTAGCAATATCCCCACCGGCCAGAGATGGAGCACTAAGTGGGGAGGGCTCTGAGTTACTACAGAGAATTCTTTCCCAGGTGTCTGGCTGGAGGGTCTTGGCCACATGCTCAGGGTCCAACTGATCACCATATTGGGGTTGGGAAGGTATTTTCCCTGGGGTCAGATTGCCAGAGGTCATGAGTCACTTGCGGGTTTAAACTAATGTAAATGGTGGATTCTCTGTCACTTGACGACTTTAAATCATGAGTTGAGGACTTCAGTAACTCATCCAGAAGTCAGGGATCTATTACAGGAGGGAGTTGGTGAGGTTCTGTGGCCTGTGATGTGCAGGAGGTCAAACTAGATGATCATAATGGTCCCTTCTGGCATTAAAGTCTATGCGTCTAATAAAGCAAATAGGCCAAAGGCTCCTGTGGTGTAAGGCAAAAAAGGCTTAAAGAAAAAACACAGTCTGAGAATAGGAAGAAAATTAGATTAAAAGCATCTATTACTGGCAAGGGTGTGTGTGTGCGCGTAAGTGAATGAGGCTTATTCCACAGACTAACTGCAGCTTTAACAGTAAAAATGGGTTACATTATTGGTCAGGTGAGGCACTGGTAGAAGAAAATTTAGACTGGATAAAAGAAAAATCTGCCTAATGTTAAAGTACATTAGTCTGTGAAATAATCTCCAGAGGAAACCCATGAAAGGGATCAGACATTTGTATGTATAACAAGAATATCCAAAATTACACTAATGTTAATAAACATTTGGGAAGGGAAATTAAACCTCAGTCTGCAAGGCATAAACCAATCTCTAACTACTAGAGATCTGGATGATACCTTACATGATGGGGGTGGGGGAAGATTATCCCACATCTGCTGCCGTGGAGTTCTGACATCTTCCTCTGTAGCATCTGGTGCAGGGCCCTGTCAGAGGGAGGACAATGGACTAGGTGCACCTTGGGTCTGAGCCAGTCTAGCAATTCCAATGTTCCTAGGAAAGCCCCGTCACTTGACTAATTTAAAATAGGGCAGGACAAAGCACTGGAGGATATAATATAGGGAACGGTCCCACCTCAACAAAGGATTGGGTTAGGTCGGTGCGGTTTCCAATCACTGGCACATATACCAGACACATGGACTTCAGGCTTTTGTTATCAGTGCTTTAAGGTGCCCCTCTGACCCTTACTAATGACCTTCTGTGCTAGGCCCTGAAGTGCCTGACTATGGTGAAGAAGCTGGGGTCTGTAGCAGCGCAAGCTCTGTGACAGAGTATGCACAAATGGATGTGATTCAGAAGGTGTCCCTTATGTCTGTGATTTTCATTTTTTATAACACAGGCATTTTAAGAGAGGATTCCATCTATGCAGGTAACTCGCTTGCTCCATCGCTCTGCCCCAGACAATTATCATTGTTATTATTTGTCTTGCAGTAGCATCTAAAGTCTCCAGCCAAGTCCGGGGCACTGGTGTTGCAAAATGCTGTACAAACACAAAGTGAGAGGCATGCCTTGCCTAAGAAAGCTGGTGATCTAATCAGACAAGAGAGACAGAGGGCAAAGAGAGGTGCAGTCAGTCTGCCCAAGTGCACCCAACAGGTTTGGCAGAGCAGGGGATAGGACCCAGGGCTCACGGGTCCCTGGCAAGTGCCCTATTCACTGAACCATACCACACACCTGTGAAGAAGGGCACACAGCACAACCTCTCACCTGTTGAACTTTTCTGGGTGCAGCTGCTGGTGGGTGATGCAGATGATGATTCAGATGCAGAAGGGTTTTTTACCCACGAAAGCTTATGCCCAAATAAATCAATTAGTCTTTAAGGTGCCACCAGACTCCTCGTTGTTTTTGTGGATACAGACTAACACGGCTACCATTCCAATCAAATTGGATACATTCCCATCAAATTTAATGGAAGATGCACCTATTATGCGGGGGTTGAATGTAGTCCTATCTACTTATTACGCACATATTTTTACGTTCCTTTAACTTATTTCTAAATTATGTTTAAAAATCTTGTAAAAGCATTTCTAAAAGCAGGTAACACAGTGTAGGAAATGAAATGATACAGCAACAGCCACGCTTCTCAGCCACCCCAAAACAAGACTCAAGAAAATTAGAAAGGCTACAAAGGCAGAAAATGCAATAGTAATGGGGGATTTCAACTATCCTCATATTCACCGGATATATATCACCTTAGGACTGGATACAGAGATACAATTTCTAGACACCATCAATGACTGCTTCTTGGAGCAGCTTGTCTTGGAACCCACAAGGGGCGAGGCAACTCTTGATTTTGTCCTAAATGGCACACAGGATCTGGTCCACGAGGTGAATATAGCTGAACAGCTCAGAAACAGCAACCCTAATTTTATTAAATTCAACATCCTTGTAGGAGAAAATGTCAATGAAACCCACTGCAGTAGCATTTAACTTCAAAAAGGGGAACTACACAAAAATGAGGAAACTAGTTAAATAGAAATTAAAAGAAACAGTTACAAAAGTGAAATGCCTAGAACCTGCATGGAGGCTATTTAAAAACACTATTACAAGAACTTAAACTGAATGTATACCCCAAATTAAAAAAACAAAAACAGGAAAAGGATAAAAAATGCCACCCTGGCTGAACGGCAGAGTGAAAAAGGTGGTGGGAGGCAGAAAGGCATCTCTTAAAAACTGGAAGTCAAATCCTACTGAGGAAAATAGACAGGAGCATAAACGCTGGCACATCAAGTGTAAAAGTATAATTGGGCAGGCCAAGAACGAATTTGAAGAGCAACTACCAAAAGACACAAAAACTAACAGCAAAAACAAATTTTAAGTACATCAGAAGCAGGAAGCCTGCCAATCAGTGTGGCCGCTGGATGATTAAGGTGCTAAAGGAGCATTCAGGGAGACAGGCCATTGCAGAGAAACTCAATGAATTATTTGCATCAGTCTTCAATGCAGAGGATGTGAGGGAGATCCCACACTTGAGCCATTCTTTTTAGGTGAGAAATCTGAGGAATTATCCCAGACTGAGGTGTCAGTAGAGGAGGTTTGGGAACAAATTGATAAATTCAACAGTAATACATCACCAGGTCCAGATGGCATTCACGCAAGAGTTCTGAAGGAACTCAAATATGAAATTGTAGACCTACTAACTGTGGTATGTAACCAATCACTTAAATCAGCCTCTGTACCAGAGGACTGGAAGATAGCTAATGCAACACCTAATTTAAAAAAAAAGAGGCAATCCTGGCAGTTACAGGCTGGTAAGCCTAACTTCACTAACAGGCAAACTGGTTGAAACAACATATATGAACATGATATGTTGGGGAAGAGTCAACAGGGCTTTTGTAAAGGGAAATCATGCCTCATCAACCTTTTAGAATTCTTTGAGGGGGTCAACAAATACGTGGACAAGGGTGATCCAGTGGGTATAGTATTCTTGGACTTTCAGAAAGCCTTTGACAAGGTCCCTCACCAAAAGCTCTTAAGCAAAGGAAGTAGTCTTGGGCTAAGAGGGAAGGGTCTCTCATGAATCAGCAACTGGTTAAAAGACATGAAACAAAGAGTAGGGATAAATGATCAGAATGAAGGTTTAAAAATAGCAATATCCTCCTCCCAGTGGCATATCAAAAAAATAAAGAGTACTGCATGCAACTGTATGTGAAGATCATCTGGCTATGTTCTGTGATTGTCTGGCACACAGATTATCAATGTACAGCAAAACCCTGCTCTTAAAGCAGAGCCAAGCCAGTAGACTGCATCTGGATTGCTGCCTGGAGGTGCATGAAGGATTCAACATGTGTCAGATGGGTGAGAGCTGGGTGGAGCTGGATAACAGGCAGTGCAGAGCAGTTTGTGGAAGTAATTTATTAGCTCTGGTCTGTGCCACCAGAGTAATCGTTACTGAATGTGAAAAGTAAAATAAATACGGTGCATCTTTTCAGCTGTGTACTTTACAACAACATCACTGCAACAGGGTGCTTCCCTGCTACTTTACTGACCAATCTACTCTTCCCAGCTAGTTCACACACCCTGAGGCACTGAGGTTATTACATCAGCTCGGAACTGGAGTATGTGAGCGCCCCTGGGTCAAAAGCCTGTCAAGTCACTCTGTAATACTCTGCCCTTCTGTAGTAAGGACTGCATGATAGGTCCTTCCATACTGAGGAAGGACTTAGGTGCCCTCTGTTAGCTTATTCTTCCGTGTCTAAAATGGATTAAAGGTAGTGTGGAGGCAGCATACTCAGCTCCTGGTGAGAACTTCACACTTCTTAGGGGTATTCTACCCAGCCCCGCTGCGCCAGAAGGACAGCTTCCATGACACAGGGCGGGCAATGAGCTACAAACAAATGGGAGGTGGGTGAAGGGCAAAGGAATCCTTGGGGTCTGGGAGGCATGTGAACAACAACCTGAAGACAAAGAGTGTTGAAACATTTGTTTTGAAACTGCTCTGCCCCTTGTGCATCTTTCACATACCTTCATATAAAGTGTTACCTAGATTTTGCAAAAAAAGAGACAAGAAAATAACGAAAATCAGTCACAGGTTAGGTTTTCCCAGAAGGGCGGTGTCCCAGTCTGATAGGTACCACAACAGCGTGTTTGCTAATAGTTAAGTATTTCACACATATGCTCTCTAACACACACCGCATCTGCTGTGCAAAGTGCCAGAAAACAAGTGCATATGGGCTTACACGTAGCACTTTGAACTCTGTGTCTCCATGGGAGGGATTGTGACCAAGCTGAATAACTTCTGACAAGCACTATATCCCGACGGCACTGCCAACTCTCAACTTGATTTTGAATCATGCTGCTGTGACAGAGGAAGTGAGCATATAATTCTCACAAGACCATCCTTATGATTGAGAATATTAAATCTTCCCAATCAGGTAAGGGGTCCCAATCAGTGAGTCTACACAGAGCTAGCAACAAGGGTCCAACAAATAAGAAAATGGGGGGGATGCCCCAGGAGCTTTAGAATGTGTCTTAGGCCCCCCAGGTCACTAGTGCAAATATAGCCCAAGTCAGTTGTGTCACCATCAAATAGTTCTTTACTGGCCTATGAAATGAGCTTGATTAGGATGACACAGTGCCCAATCCTGTCCATCTAATTCTCAGTGGGCAAATGTCCACATCAAGAACTGACATTAAATGTAGTGCTAATTGGCATCTTTGTGGGCAGTTTCAGCAGAGGGGCCAAAAATTAAACAGACAATGTGCAACGAGTGCCTCTTTCTCCTTTAGTAGTGATGGTCCCTCCAGATCAGGGATTGTGCACATTGGGGGGGCCAATGTGTGGGGGAAGCTTGCCCTGTCCCGGCTGGTTTTGTACCTATTCTGGGAACTGAGGTCTTAGTATTGAGGACTGGCAATCCAGCACCTTTCACCCACCCTAAACTCTCACAAATTCAAATGGGGGTAAAATACCCACTAATCTTTATCTCAACCAGTCACTAATAATCGATGTATCTCTGGAGCCAGACTGATATATGTTTATTCTGATGTGCATGCTGTACAATTCAGTATATGTATTTGTGTAGCCACCTCTGTACTCCTGGCAAATGAACCCAGAGTAAAGAATAAACTACACATGGTAAAGAGAACATTTTTATCAGATTCCTGAATACCATGAGTCATAAGAATGTAACAACGGCCATACTGGGTCAGACCACTGGTCCATGTAGCCCAGTATTCTGTCTTCCGACAGTGGCCAGCACCAGAAGCTTCAGAGGGAGTGAACAGAACAGGGGAATCATCAGGTGATCCAGCCCCTGTTGCCCATTCCCAGCTTCTGGCAGTGGGGGGTTTAGGGACACCTAGAGAATGGGGTTGCATTCCTGACAATCTTGGCTAATTGAACCCAGTTATAGCTTTGGCCTTCACAACATACCATGGCAACGAGTTCCACAGGTTGACTGTGTGATATGTGAAAAAAATACTTCCTTTTGTTTTAAATCAGTTACCTTTTAATTTAATCAGGTGATACCTAGTTCATGTGTTATGTCAATGGGCAAATAACACTTCTCTACTCACTTTTCCCACACCATACATGATTTTATAGCCCTCTATCATATCCCGCCTTAATCGTCTCTGTTCTAAGATGAACAGTCCCAGGCTTTTTGATCTCTTCTAATATGAGCTGATGTTTTCAGAGAACTATCTATGATGACTCCAACATCTTTTTCTTGACTGGTAACAGCTAATTTAGACCTCATCATTTTGTACCTATAGTTGGATTATGTTTTCCAATGTGCATTATTACTTTGTACTTATCAACACTGAATTTCATCTGCCATTTTGTTGCCCAGTCACCCACTTTAGTGAGATCCCTTTGTAAGTCTTCGCAGTCAGCTTTGGACTTAACTATATTGAGTAATTGTGTACGGTCAGCAAATTTTGCCATCTCACAGTTCACCCCCTTCATAATATCATTTATGAATATGTTGAACAGCACAGGTCCCAGTACAGTTCCTTAGGGGACCCTGCTATTTACCTCTTTCCATTGTGGAAGCTGACTATTTATTCCTACCCTTTGTTTCCTGTCTTTTAGTCAGTTACTGATCCATGAGAGGGCTTTCCCTCTTGTCCCATGACTGCTTAGTTTGCTTAAGAGCCTTTGATGTGGGATCCTGTCAACAGCTTTCTGGAAGACCTAGTACACTATATCCACTGGATCAACCTTGTCCACATGTTTGTTGATACTCTCAAAGACTTCTAATGGCTTGGTGAAGCATGATTTCCCTTTATAAAAGGCATGTTGACTCTTCCCCAACATATCATGTTCATATATATGGCTGATAATCATGTTCTTTACCATAGTTTCAACCAACTATGTTTTAAATCAATCCTATGTTGCAAGTGGGTTCGCCTGAAACAGCTGTGTTTGGGGGGTATAGGGGCCTGGAATTATATGATTGACTCCTTTTAGCTACAAACAGATGAAAAACTAAAAAAAAATTAACAGGATAAGATCATGTGCTTTTCCAGCTCCATCAGCATTGTGGCAACAGGGTGTCCAGACTCGGCGGGGTCAACCTTCTCTAGCTGACAGAACCTAGCTCCTTAATGTGGAAGACCTCCATCCAAGCCACCAGTATGGATCTAGGAAACCAGTTACTCTTCCTGGAGGATCTCTTTGGCTTGAGTATACCTTCCAGTCCAGGCCCTAGCTGTTCTCTTGGGTCCCTGTGAGCAGAATGCCTGCTAAGAAGTAAGTAGAGATCTCACCTAGCTAGAGTGTGACTGACGAAATACAACTAAGCTTCTTATGGTCTAGTCGAGAAACGTAGACATCCTTACTGAACTAAATAAACAATCAGAATATATAAGTGATTGTTTCTCCTCTTAACAGCAGCAAAGAGGAGAAAGAGGAGGGTATGTTCTAGTTCATCCAGGAATTAATTCAGGGAAGTTCTGTGACCTGTGTTATGCAGGAGGTCAGTCAAGATGATCACAATAGTGTCTTCTGACTTTATAGTCTATAAATCTAGGGTATGGTTGATGAGCGATAAGTAGCAGGGGCAACTACGTCTGCTGCTGTTAAAGAGGTGCTATTTGCATAAAGAAGAACCTAGCTCTGGGTCTTTGAACAAAAAATATTTTTAAAAATAGATTAAATAAGTAAATAAATAAAAATACCAGCAAAAATAAGCTTTCATTTCTGCACAGATGAGTGGTGCTTGGACCTTCTACAACTGAACAGGGTACACACTGCATCCCTTTGCATGTCCTGGAACTCGGGATTACCAGTAGATAACAAAAGCTTGTTCCATTATTCATCAGAGTCAGAGTGATGCAGGAGCTTCAGTTGGGGAGATAAAAACCAATACGAGGATTGAATGAACATCTCCTACATACTAATGTGAAGAGATGAAGAGATGGGGTGAGCATTGTCTGTGTCTCCTGCACTGGTAATCTGTCTCTGCATCTTTAGAAAATGATCTGAGAGATTTACCCATCCAAATTTCTCATCTGGTGACCTGCTTCATTTCAGCCTGACCTTGAGATGCTACAAAATTGAGCAACTGAGAAGGAAGTAGGAATATTACCAAGTATCAATTTAACAACGTTTGCTTTAAAATGACAGCTCTCTCTGCAGAAAGTAGGTCATTTCTTCAACATCAATTTCAGTGCAATGCGGAGCATAGCTATGTTTGTTTTAACCGGTTATTCCAGTTACTAGGCAATTCCTGTTTGTTTTAAACAAAATAATCCTTTGCAGTGAATAATCCTGGAGCAAAGGGTGCGGTTAAATCACTCCTTTACTTAAACAGGTAACATACGTCTAAGCTGGCTATTCATATTTCATCTATTTAATATAACACAGAACATAGACTAGGGCCAGTGAAAGGATTACAACCAGCACATTTCATATCCTACACCAATCACTACCGGCTGCAAAGGCCAGGAACCTCCAGATTCTTGATATATTGCACGTTTGTCAGCCACCAAACAAATGGATGGAGGGGGCCCGGGGATGGCTAAAATATATGGGGGCATCTCCAGCCCCTGCAGCAGCTCAGGCCTGGGAGAAGTCAAGGGTGGCTTGAAGGTTCCCTATTCCCTTACCCCTGGGCTATGAGTTCTGTGCTGTTCTGAGTCTAAGGGTACGTTTATGCAGCAAATAAAAAACAAACCCTGCAGCAGCCTGGGTCAGCTGACTCAGGCTCGTGGGGCTCGAGCTATGAGTCTAAATAGAGCAGTGTAGAGATTCCACTCGGGCTGGAGCATGGATTCTGAGACCCACCCCCAACACCGGGTTTCCGAGCTTGGGCCCCAGGCCAAGCCTGAACATCTACACTGCTATTTTTAGCCCTGCAGCTCAAGTCCCGTGAACCCAAGTCAGTTGACCCAGACTCTGAGATTCCCTGCTGCAGGTTTGTTTGTTTTTTGTTTTTTGCTGTGTAGACGTACCCTAAGAAGCTCAGTACAGCATCCCACCCAGAAATTTGGGCTGGAAACAAGGTAAGAACTGAAGCAACTGGGACACTTTCTGGACACACTGGTCCAGATCTCTAGCTGGCATAAACCAGTATGGCTCCTGTGAAGTCACTGAAGCTACATCAATGTACATCAGCTCAAGGTCTGGCCCAGTGCAACCTAAAAATAATATAATTCTTAAGGAAGGATTCTGTCTAGCAGAGTAAAACAGAGGGCCCAATTTTCCACCTTGTTCCATTTGTTTTATGGCAGTGGAACTCCATTGACATCAAATGGGCAAAGGACAGGGCAACAGGATCTACAGTCAGGCACAAAGCATTCTACATCGCGGTGAATACCTCTGTAGCCCTCTACCAAACCAACAGTAGGGCCACTGGCTCAGGTCCTAGTGGGGACTATTCATTGTAGACCCTCTGGACCCCCTTTCTATCCTTGGTTACACCTGGTCCAAGCCCACTGAAGGGCAACAAGGGAGCAAAGGGACAGAAGAGGAAAGAGAGAGCAAAGGGGAATTTGCTAAACATTGTCCTCCCTTCTTGCTGAAGGAATCTGCTGCATATCACATGGAGAAAAAGTCACTCTCTCCAGTGATGGCTTTAGAATATTCAGGCAGTAAAGCTGCCACAATGGCTTCCTTAAGCGCAGGGCTTCCCTCTGGTTCTTTCCCCTAGAATGGGGAGGAAAATCAGGCAGTGCCTTCCCTCCGCTAGGGAATCAGATCATGAGTTGCTATGATTACTTCATGAACCTTTTTCTTGATTGAGTCTTAAACTCAGCCCTGCAATCCCCAATCTTTTGGCAGCCAGGAACCGAATACAATAAAACATAATTGCTGGTTGGTAATCCATTATTACACGACGTGGCTGGAGCAGCACTCCCTGTTTACAGCAACAGAATTCCTGAACAGGGTTAATACCTATGCTGGCTAATGAGCTTTTCGTGGAAAACTGATCCTAGCTACACCCTTTGGTCCTAGCTACACCCTTTTTATATGTGACAGAGAACGCCTATTCCAACTTGACTTTAACTGCTAACTGGCATCACTGGAAGGTAGTCAGTTACACTAGAGTGTCTTCCTCCTGCTGTTTTATGTTGCCTATTTTAATCCCCTATTGAATACCTTGAACCTCAATCCCCTCTCATGTACACCAGTGTAAGTCAGAAGGGGCTCCACAGAAGATGGTGGAGCTTCACGGATATGAAACAGGTGAGTGAGAGGCAAGTAAGTCCTCTGAATATGCACCACAATCAACAATGACTGTGGGAACTGGAGAGCCAGCAGGGTGAACTCATGAGTTGCTGGGTTGCTCGTGTAATCTATGGGAGAAAGAAGTGTGTACCTTTTTCAGATTTCTCAGTGGCTAAGTGGAGAATTAATATTTGCAATTTCGTGTTGAGAAAAAGTTTTGGCTTGCCAGCCCTGAAGCTCTTTTTCCACAAATGAAGTATAACATAAGTATCGGCATGCTGCTTACGCTAAATCTGGAGGGAACACCTCTGGAGTCAAGAAGATAATTTCATCTTTTATCCCATTTAGTCCTTGACCAGAGACTAACAGCGATGACACTGACACCAGATTGCTAGGAACAGGAATGAGCTCACCAAGTAATTTCTGAAACAGTCTTTGCTCAGGTAGTGATAGCTTTCAGTCACTACCAGTCTAGTGGTGCTCTCCAGGAAAAAAGCTTCATGCACCATAGCCTCAGAGCCAGAGAGGGCCCCAGTTTTGGTTTTAAAATACTGTACAGTCAGTGAGCCAAATTAATCCCTGATATAACTTCACTGATGTCAATGGGAGGTTCACCAGAGATGAATATGACCTGCTGTATTTAGACTCCAACTGGATTCCTAAAGTGAGTCTAAGTAAGGGAGCCCAAATGGTAGGTGCCAGCTGTTTGATCACTTCCTCATAAGCCACACAGCATTCTGAGTCATGACTCAAAAATTATAGGCGTTTGCTTTGGAAGCAGGAGAAGAGAATGGCTTCCATCCTTCCCACAGGGACTAGGGAAGATAAAGATGCAAGATGCGCTTGGCAGAAGATAAAGAGACAGCATGTGGGCTAGAGATCAGGTTTCAGCTCCCTAATTCCATCTGCCTGTAATTCCAAAACCAGAGTGTATATTGCTTTGTTATTTAATGTTACATTTCATGTACCTGCCCAGCCCTCAGATGAGGGGCTATTTCTCCATTCTCTGAAATGACAGGTGGAATTTGTCTCCACCAACCAGTTAAGAGACATTTAGATTTTAGAGGCAAGAAACTTGATATGAGCCTGAACATCGCTTACCCTCCATATCCCAGCATTCGTCAAAGTCTGGGTGCTGGTGAAGGTGGAAACAAAATCCTCTTTCCATAATGGACCGGACCCAACCCCGTGATCAGAACACCTCAAAAGTATAAGGACAGTAGGTGCTGAAAGTTGCAACTCAAAGTCTGTCTGTTAACGAACTAAAAATAAACACATGAAGAGAAATATCCCAAAGACAGGAACAAAATCTATGGTGTAGGTAAGAAAGAGAGAATGTGGAGTGGGGTAAGGAGTGTCTGACCTACAGGGTTTAAGATGGTCAGAGCTAGGCTGAAGTAGCTCTTGGATCCCCCCCAAGAATACCCCTGATACGTCTTTACTGAAACACGGAGTGGTTAGCTGTTGCCTTTAGCAAGCAGGAGGCTGGGAGCTCCAGGACTCAGATGATGAGTGACCTGGCAGAAGTTATGTGCAGCTCTCCCCTTCCCTCCCTTTTTCTGTTAGGCTGCAGAAAGGAAACAAAATGAGCTTCAAGACCTATCTCCTCTCAGTCAGCTCCTTCTGCTCCCGCCCATTCCTCCCTGGAGTCATTTTCACTGGCACTCGGCTTCTTCCAGGAACCCAGACATGCAGCAGGCCAAGTCATTCCTCTGCCAGCAGCCCATCAGATGGCAGGGAGTGGAGATTTTTGAAAGGAAGCTAATTAAGTATGTTTTATTAAAAAACCTCTTGTTTATGAATGAATTAGGTGACGCATGAGAAACAAACATAATACAGGGAGATGCCTGGGCATGAGGGTACTGCAGGCGTTGTTCTGATGAATAACTGTGCTCTCTCTTTCGGAAAGGGAATAGGGACATATTCTTGGCCTGCACTTTACAGCTTGTCTGTTGGGTCTCAGTTGAAGACCTGGGAAAACGGTGGTGGAGTTTTACTTGTAGGCTTCATTGTGGACTTTTGGGGTGGGAATAACTTCTTGAGTTCACACTGGGAGAGGGGTTTCTGTTGCACATACACCTCATTTGGCAGTGGTGAGCACATCTCAGCCCCCATTTTCCCTGGGCTTAGAGGCACAGCACAGAATCGCACTCCTAATATTTTGCCAGACACAAAAAGCCGCCGTATACTTTCAGTTTCAATGACTTCTTATTTGACACTAAGGGAAAACCAACAAAGGAAAATCTCCCTGAGAGAGCAAAGTGTGTATCTCTCCCCTCTGTAGCATGATGCATCTGGACTCAAAACAAAATAGCAGATGCCTGCTGGAGATACCTAGAAATATAAAATGCAGTAGATAGGGCATATGGTCATAGCTACGATACACACCACATAGTTCATTTTAGTAGGGGCAGGTAGCTCGCCAAATTCCCATGTACTTATAATGTTCTGCCCTTCTATAGAGCCTTTCAGCGGAGGATCTCAAAAGGCTTCACAAAATATGGGCCAAATTCATCCTTAATGTAACTCCTCCATAGTTTGAATGACCCAGCCGACCAGTTCAGGGGGTGGCCTCTCTAGCACTGTTTAGTCTCAGTGACTCACCTTAACACTCCCCACTGTTTTTAGTTCCTGTAGGCACTATGGTAACCTGCCCTCCATGGAACAGAATGCAATCACATATTCATAGATTCCAAGGACAGAAGGGACCATTGTGACCTCCCGTATCACACAGACCATAGAATATCCCCAAGAACTGATCCCTGAGGGACCACACTGGCAACGTACCCACAATGATGATGATTCCCCATTTACAATTACACATTGAGACCCATCAGCCAGTTTTGAATCCATTTAAACCACTTTAAACCATTCATAACAGCAATATAGTTGATCCCTAAAGACATTGCATGGGATTGCAACATCTGTCACATCCGCCCCATAA